>NC_041384.1:305094003-305122757 GCF_002162155.2 Triticum dicoccoides
ACCAGTGGACAGTGCGCCACTGTCCACTGGTGCGCCATTACTAAGTTTTTTTCGAAAAAAATTCAAAAAAATTTCAAATTTTTTTATATTTTTTTCAAAACTAGTAATGGCGCACCGTGGGGTGGTGCGCCATTAGTAGTTAACTACTAATGGCACACCACCCCACGATGCGCCATTACTAGTTTGCCCGGCTTCCATCGAATGCACCCCCCTCCCCCCCGTGGACCGCCTTTTCAGTTTTAAAAAAAATAAAAAAAATGATAAAAATGTCGAGAAAATAAAAGAAAATAAGTTTGCCATGTGATATGTGGTCTAGTTGTTGGGAACCCCGTTAAACATTTTCAAAATCCCTAAAAACCTAACACAAAAAAGTTACGGGGCTTTCAAGATCTAGAGGCAAAAAAATTCAAAAAAAAGGTTTTGAAATTTTTTTTAATTTTTTTTTCAAAAAATGATACGTAATATGACCGGGAAGTTTGAAATATTTTTCAAAATTTCATCATAGTCATGAACATGAACAAAGTCCTAGACATCAACAAGGTATAATAGGATTGATATGCTAGATATATCAACAAGTGCCTGTGAAGTGAGCTGTTATTAAGACATAATGATCTCAGATTAAGAAAAAAATGAAAAAAAAAATGAAATTTTTTGAAAAAAATTAAAAAAAATCTGAAAAAAAATTGTTACTAATGGCGCACTTCTATGTGGTGCGCCATTAGTATACCAGATACTAATGGCGCACCGTGGGCCATACTAATGGCGCACCAGCGGTGCGCAAAAAATTCTAATGGCGTGATGATAGTGGTGCACCAGTAGTGCGCCATTAGTAGCGAAAATAGGTGCGCCACTAGCAGCCCTTTTTCTAGTAGTGAGATGGTGATTATCGTTTTCGGTGGAGTAGACTTTGACAATCCAACTACGAACATGCGACGACCTCGTGCCTTAGCAATTGCTAAACCAATTCCGAGAGGTTATTGACCATGCCGGAGCACGATCAACCTGACCACGAGGGTCTATTCCTGCAAGCAAACGAAGAACAAGCAAGAAACTGAGATTGCAATCTAGATATTGTGAGTATAAGATGAAAGATTTATTGATTAAGGTGGGGATCCGTGACGTCTTAGTCTGGTCGTTGAACACAAACGAAGTACGCGAAGTTGCAGCTATGGCAAGCTTTTAATCTATGCAAAATCAAAAGTCTACACGATGTCCTAAGGGTTGTATATATGGAGGAAGAGGGGGGAATTTCGTGACCCCTTGGAGCAGGGGTCCAAAACCAACCCTAACTCTTGTTTCCCCACACATACAGACTCTAAAAACAGCCTATACTCAAGGATTTCGAAATTATATGGGCCTGGCCCAAAAATAAGGTGACGCGGCACCTATTATAAGCTATGGACGAAATTTATGAAAGGGAATCTTGTATATTTCGTCCATGTCCTTGTATGTCATAAAGGAGGCTTCAATGTACTGAAATCTTCACTAGAAACGCCGTTCTGGTTCCCTTCACGCGCGCCTTCATCTCCATGCTTGTTTCTGCTCCAGTGTTCATCCCTTTTGTCCATGCTAGGCCCTTCATTAGTAATCAACACAAATGTATCCAATTTAGGTAGCATCATATTCTCAAGAACATTAGAATTGTAACCAAGAAATGAAAGTACCTGGTAATTCAATTGGCATGCGCGAACTCTAGTAATTGGTCCACTGTGTATAGCAGCAGGGGTTGTGGGTGTAACAATGATATTGATGTCCTGATCAATGTTACCCTGTTTGAATCACAAGTAAAATTCATGCTGCCATATTGAATCACATGTAAAATCGGTAAACTGTTGAACCTAGGAACCAAGCAATATAACTAACCTATAATTAACATAAGAAATGAACTCCAAATCGTATTGAAGCACATCAGGAGCTGCAGGAAAAGATAGTAGAAGATGGGCGAGAGAGGACCTCCATGGCCTCGGCTACAGTGCAGGGTCACCCGAGCATAATCTCCCTGGCGTTGGTGATTCAGTACTTCCACACCCACCCCTCTACTACTACAAAAGAAAAGAAGAAATGATAGGAAATTAGAGAGAGGAAGACAGAGAGATAGGAGGAAGGAGGGGAGGGGGTGAACTCACCGGACATGGCCGTCGTTGCCGGAGCCGAAACCCTAGCCACGGGCCAATGTCGGGTGAGCGGTGCTGGATGTGAGCGGTGAATCCAGCCGAAGTAGAGGACGTAGTGGAACGAGGCAAGCTCGTGTTGTGCTACGCAGTGGCGGTAGACATCGGGCCTCGCCGGAATCAGGCTGCGTAAGTGGGACAGGGCTGGCTAGAGAGGCGAGGGGCGTCGGTGCGTCGGCCAGATGAGAGCAGAGTCGGGAGGGATTTGAGGAGGGAGATATGTCAAGGGGAGGGGCGCGGTGGATCTGGCAGACGAAGATGAGGGGATTGGGAGGAGAGAGATGAGATGAGGTGGCGCTAGAGAGAAAGAGATGGATGGGAGAGGATAGGGTTAGCTCTATCTTTTCATTTTGGCGGGCCTTGGTGGGCTGGTTGGCGCGGGTTGGAATTTTTTTTTGACTGACGGGTGTCACCTTTGGCCAGCCAGAGGTAAATGAAGTGGCGGGCACAAAACAGCACCTGCCACTGCTATTCTTTTGTTATCAGTGGTGAGTACGCATTGGGGACCGCCACTGGTATACTTTGACAGATTTGTCACGCTACCAAAAAATAACGATGGCGGGTATGTATAAAAAAATGCCCACTACTGATAACTCAACTAGCAGTGGTGGGCACTACTTTGTGCCCGTCACAGGTAACATTTTCCCCATCATAAATCTGGGCTGCTGTTACCAGCGACAGGTGCAAACTGACGCCCGCCACTAATTTAAGGTCACCTATAAGCCCTTTCCCAGAAGTGCATCTTGTACTCTATACTCCATCACATCAATATAATCAAAGCAGGACATAGGATTTTACCTCTTTGAGAGGGCTCGAACCTGGGTAAATATTGTCTCCCTTTGTACCCCGTTACCATTGCTCCTTGACCTATATCTCAGGAAACCTACCTGAGATTTGCCGATTTTAGCACCGACACTGACGATGTTGATCCCTCCTTGCTTGTAGCTATCTCTCTCGCCTGTGGTGTGCTACCTCTTGAGCATGCGTTGGTTTTCCCTTGAAGAGGAAAGGGTGATGCAGCAAAGCAGCGTAAGTATTTCCCTCAATTTTTGAGAACCAAGGTATCAATCCAGTAGGAGACCACGCGCGAGTCACCTCGTACCTACACAAACAAATAAGAACCTCGCAACCAACGCGATAAAGGGGTTGTCAATCCCTTCACGGCCACTTGCAAGAGTGAGATCCGATAGAGATGATAATATAATATTTTTGGTATTTTTATGATATAAATTGGAAGTAAAGAAGATTGGAAACTTATATGATGGAGAATAGACCCGGGGGCCATAGGTTTCACTAGTGGCTTCTCTCAAGATAGCATAAGTATTACGGTGGTGAACAAATTACTATCGAGCAATTGATAGAATTGAGCATAGTTATGAGAATATCTAGGTATGATCATGTATATAGGCATCATGTCCGTGACAAGTAGACCGACTCCTACCTGCATCTACTACTATTACTCCACACATCAACCACTATCCAGCATGCATCTAGAGTATTAAGTTCATAAGAACGGAGTAACGCTTTCAGCAAGATGACATGATGTAGAGGGATAAACTCATGCAATATGATATAAACCCCATCTTTTTATCCTCGATGGCAACAATACAATACGTGTCGTTTCCCCTACTGTCACTGGGATCGAGCACCGCAAGATTGAACCCAAAGCTAAGCACTTCTCCCATTGCAAGAAAGATCAATCTAGTAGGCCAAACCAAACTGAAAATTCAAAGAGACTTGCAAAGATAACCAATTATACATAAAAGAATTCAAAGAAGATTCAAATATTGTTCATAGATAATCTTGATCATAAACCCACAATTCATCGGATCTCGACAAACACACCGCAAAATAAGATTACACCGAATAGATCTCCAAGAGAATTGAGGAGAACTTTGTATTGAGATCCAAAGAGAGAGAGAAGAAGCCATCTAGCCAATAACTATGGACCCAAAGGTTTGAGGTAAACTACTCACACATCATCGGAGGGGCCATGGAGTTGATGTAGAGGCCCTCCGTGATCAATGCCCCCTCCGACGGAGCTCCGGAAAAGGCCCCAAGATGGGATCTCATGGGTACAGAAGGTTGCAGCGGTGGAATTAGGTTTTTGTGGTGCTCTCCGATGTTTTCAGGGTACGTAGGTATATATAGGAGGAAGAAGTAGGTCGGTGGAGCCACTAGGGGCCCACGAGGGTGGAGGGGGCGCCCAGGGGGGTAGGCGCGCCCCCTGCCTCGTGGCCTCCTCGTTGGTTGCTTGACGTCCACTCCAAGTCCTCTGGATCACGTTTGTTCCAAAAATCACGCTCCCAAAGGTTTCATTCCATTTGGACTCCGTTTGGTATTCTTGTTCTGCAAAACACTGAAATAGGCAAAAAACAGCAATTTAGGCTGGCCCTCCGGTTAATAGGTTAGTCCCCAAAATAATATAAAAGTATATAAATAAGCCCGTTAAACATCCAAAACACAATATATAATAGCATGGAGCAATCGAAAATTATAGATACGTTGGAGACGTATCAAGCATCCCCAAGCTTAATTCCTGCTCATCCTCGAGTAGGTAAATGATAAAAACGGAATTTTTTATGTGGAATTCTTCCTAACATATTTCTCAATGTAATTTTTCTTTATTGTGGCATGAATGTTCAGATCCGAAAGATTCAAGTTAAAAATTTAATATTGACATAAAAATAATAATACTTCAAGCATACTAACTAAGCAATCATGTCTTCTCAAAATAACATGGCCAAAGAAAGTTCATCCCTACAAAATCATATAGTTTTGTCATGCTCCATTTTCGTCACACAAGAATGCTCTCATCATGCACAACCCCGATGACAAGCCAAGCAATTGTTTCATACTTTAGTAATCTCAAACTTTTTTCAACTTTCATGCAATACATGAGCGTGAGCCATGGATATAGCACTATGGGTGGAATAGAATATAATGAAGGGGGTTATGTGGAGAAGACAAAAAGGAGAAAGTCTCACATTGACACGGCTAATCAATGGGCTAGGGAGATGCCCATCAATTGATGTCAATGCAAGGAGTAGGGATTGACATGCAACGGATGCACTAGAGCTATAAATGTATGAAAGCTCAACAAAAGAAACTAAGTGGGTGTGCATCCAACTTGCTTTCTCACGAAGACCTAGGGCACTTGAGGAGGCCCATTGTTGGAATATAAAAGCCAAGTTATATAATGAAAAAATCCCACTAGTATATGAAAATGACAAAACAAGAGACTCTCTATCATAAAGATCATGGTGCTACTTTGAAGCACAAGTGTGGAAAAAAAAGATAGTAGCATTGCCCCTTTTTATTTATATTTTTTGGGGCCTTCTTTTTTTATTTGGCTTTTTTTTCTTGGGACAATGATCTATTAATGATGATCATCACACTTCCATTTATTTACAACTCAATGATTACAACTCGATACTAGAACAAGATATGACTCTATATGAATGCCTCCGGTGGTGTACCGGGATGTGCAATGACTCATGAGTGACATGTATGAAAGAATTATGAACAGTGGCTTTGCCACAAATACGATGTCAACTACATGATCATGCAAGGCAATATTACAATCATGATGTGTGTCATAATAAATGAAACGGTGGAAAGTTGCATGGCAATATATCTCAGAATGGCTATGGAAATGCCATAATAGGTAGGTATGGTGGCTGTTTTGAGGAAGATATAAGGAGGTTTATGTGTGATAGAGCGTATCATATCACGGGGTTTGGATGCACCAGTGAAGTTTGCACCAACTCTCAAGGTGAGAAAGGGCAATGCACGGTACCGAAGACGCTAGCAATGATGGAAGGGTGAGAGTGCGTATAATCCATGGACTCAACATTAGTCATAAAGAACTCACATACTTATTGCAAAAATCTACAAGTCATCAAAAACCAAGTATTAAGTGCATGCTCCTAGGGGAATAGATTGGTAGGAAAAGACCATCGCTCGTCCCCGACCGCCACTCATAAGGGATACAATCAAATAATACCTCATGTTTCAAATTTTCTACACAACGTTGACCATACGTGCATGCTACGAGACTTGCAAACTTCAACACAAGTATTTCTCAAATTCACAACTACTCAACAAGTTATCACTATCTCCATATCTCAAAACAATCATCAAGTATCAAACTTCTCTTAGTATTCAATGCACTTATATGAAAGTTTTTTTCTTTATAATATCATAAGAAAATTACCATGCTATTCTAAAGGACTCTCAAAATAATATAAGTGAAGCATGAGAGATCAATTATTTCTATAAAATGAAACCACCACCGTGCTCTAAAAGATATAAGTGAAGCACTAGAGCAAAAACTATATAGCTCAAAAGATATAAGTGAAGCACATAGAGTATTCTAATAAATTCCGATTCATGCGTGTCTCTCTCAAAAGGTGTGTACAGCAAGGATGATTGTGGTAAAATAGAAAGCAAAGACTCAAATCATACAAGACGCTCCAAGCAAAACACATATCATGTGGTGAATAAAAATATAGCTCCAAGTAAAGTTGCCGATAGACGACGACAAAAGAGGGGATGCCTTCCGGGGCACCCCCAAGCTTAGGATTTTTGGTGTCCTTGGATTTTACCTTGGGGTGCCTTGGGCATCCCCAAGCTTAGGCTCTTGCCACTCCTTGTTCCATAATCCATCAAATCCTTACCGAAACTCGAAACTTCACAACACAAAGCTTAACAGAAAATCTCGTGAGCTCCGTTAGAGAAAGAAAACAAAACACCACTTCAAGGTACTATAATGAACTCATTCTTTATTTATGTTGGTGTTAAACCTACTGTATTCCAATTTCTCTATGGTTTATAAACTCCATTACTAGCCATATATTCATCAAAATAAGCAAACAGCACACGAAAAACAGAATCTGTCAAAACAGAACAGTCTGTAGTAATCTGTAACTAACGCAAACTTCTGGAACCCCAAAAATTCTAAAATAAATTGCTGGACGTGAGGGATTTATCTATTAATCATCTGCAAAAATAATTAACTAAATAGCACTCTCCAATAAAAATGGCAGCAATTCTCGTGAGCGCTAAAGTTTCTGTTTTTTTACAGCAAGATCAAAAAGACTTTCCCCAAGTCTTCCCAACGGTTCTACTTGGCACAAACACTAATTAAACAGAAAAAACATAACCAAAACATATTCTAGATAAATTATTTATTACTAAACACGAACAAAAAGCAAGGAATAAAAATAAAATTTGGTTGCCTCCCAACAAGTGTTATCGTTTAACGCCCCTAGCTAGGCATAAAAGCGAGGATAGATCTAGGTATTTCCATCTTTAGTAGGCAATCCTTCAATAAGACACATATAACCCCTAGGAGTTTCCTCCTTTTATTAATTATCAAACTTCTAGGCACGAAATCGAGAAAATCATTAGTATCAAAAGGTTCCTTAAGGATAGTAAGAAAGTTGGGGTGAACACTTATGGATTTGAGGTCCGCATTTCCCTTACTAGAAGTTTCATCCTTATTTTTAGGAACATACATCAATTTGGCAATCTTTGAATTAGGAGGAGTGTTTTTCACGGAAGAAAAAGCAAACCCTAGATTGGTAATAATATCCTCAATTTTATCAATCCTAGTGGAATCTTGATCTATCTTTTCATTAACCATAGGTCCCTTTTCTTTAAAAAAAATTTAAGAGCAACTCCTACCTTAGATCCGTATTGGGTAATTTGGTTATGGATCTTTCTATCCAAATTTTCAATTAACTCTACGGTGGCAACTTTATTTTCAATAATTTCAAGCCGTTGCATTACATGTTCCAAAGTTAAAATAGTTCCATTAACCAAAAGAGGTGATGGGCCAAACAAATCTATCATAGCATTATAAGAATCAAAAGTATGGCTACCCAAGAAATTGTTGGGGATCATTGCAGAAATTTAAAAAATTTCTACGCATCACCAAGATCAATCTATGGAGTTTACTAGCAACGAGAGGGGAGTGCATCTTCATACCTTTGAAGATCACGATGCGGAAGCGTTGCAAGAACGCGGTCGGTGGAGTCGTACATGAAGCAATTCAGATCGCGGCCGATTCCGATCTAAGCGCCGAACAACGGCGCCTCCGCGTTAAACATACATGTAGCTCGATGACATATCCCACACCTTGATCCAGCAAGGAGAGAGGGAGAGGTTGGGGAAGACTCCGTCCAGCAACAGCACGATGGCGTGGTGGTGGTGGAGCAGCGTGGTACTCCGGCAGGGCTTCGCCAAGCGTCGCGGGAGGAGGAGGAGGTGTTGGGGAGGGGGAGGGCTGCGCCTTGGATGTGGTGAGGCTGCCCTCCCACCTCCCCTCTATTTATAGGAGCAAGGGAGAGGCGGGCCGGCCCCCTCCATATGGATCTAGAGGGGAGCGGCGGCCAAGGGGGGAGGCTTGCCCCCCAAGCCAAGGAGGGCACCCCCTTTAGGGTTCCCCCAAACCCTAGGCGCATGGGCCCTAGGGGGTTTGGCGCCCAGCCCACCTAGGGGCTGGATCCCCCTCCATATTCAGCCCATAGGGCCCTCAAGGGCAGGTGGACCCTCCCGGTGGACCCCCGGAGCCCTTTCGGTGGTCCTGGTACAATACCGATAAACCCCCGAACACTTCCGGTGACCGAATAAGGACTTCCCATAGATAAATCTTTGTCTCCGGACCATTCCGGAACTCCTCGTTACGTCCAGGATCTCATCCGGGACTCCGAACAACATTCGGTAACCACGTACAAACCTTCCCTATAACCTTAGCATCATCGAACCTTAAGTGTGTAGACCGTACGGGTTCGGGAATCATGCAGACATGACCGAGACATCTCTCCGGCCAATAACTAACAGCGGGATCTGGATACCCATGTTGGCTCCCACATGTTCCACGATGATCTCATCAGATAAACCACGATGTCAAGGATTCAATCAATCCCGTATACGATTAACGATTCCCTTTGTCTACCAGTATAGCACTTTCCCGAGATTCGATCGTCGGTATACCGATACCTTGTTCAATCTCGTTATGAGAAGTCTCTTTACTCGGTCCGTAACACATCATCCCGTGACCAACCCCTTAGTCACATTGAGCTCATTACGATGATGTCTTACCGAGTGGGCCCGGAGATACCTCTCCGTCATACGGAGTGACACATCCCAGTCTCGATTCGTGCCAACCCAACAGACACTTTCGGAGATACCCGTAGTGCACCTTTATAGCCACCCAGTTACGTTGTGATGTTTGGCACACCCAAAGCATTCCTACAGTATTTGGGAGTTTCACAATCTCATGGTCTAAGGAAAAGATACTTGACATTAGAAAAGCTTTAGCAGACGAACTACACAATCTTGTGCTATGCTTAGGATTGGGTCTTGTCCATCACATCATTCTCCTAATGATGTGATCCCGTTATCAATGACATCCAATGTCCATGGTCAGGAAACCGTAACCATCTATTAATCAACGAGCTAGTCAACTAGAGGCTCACTAGGGACATGTTGTGGTCTATGTATTCACACATGTATTACGATTTCCGGATAACACAATTATAGCATGAACAATAGACAATTATCATGAACAAGGAAATATAATAATAACCATTTTATTAATGCCTCTAGGGCATATTTCCCAACAGTCTCCGACTTGCACTAGAGTCAATAATCTAGTTACATTGTGATGAATCGAACACCCATAGAGTTCTGGTGTTGATCATTTTTTGCTCGTGGAAGAGGTTTAGTCAATGGATCTGCGACATTCAGGTCCGTATGCACTTTACAAGTATCTATGTCTCCATTTTGAACATTTTCACGAATGGAGTTGAAGCGACGCTTGATATGCCTGGTTTTCTTGTGAAACCTGGGCTCCTTGGCAAGGGCAATGACTCCAGTGTTGTCACAGAAGAGAGTTGTAGGATCAAAAGTATGTCTAGAGGGGGGGTGATTAGACTACTTGACCAAATAAAAATCTAGCCTTTTCCCAATTTTAGTTCTTGGCAGATTTTAGCAACTTTGGACAAGTCAAGAAATCTTAATACAATTCAAGCAAGCATGCAAAGAGTATATGAGCAGCGGAAAGTAAAGCATGCAACTTGCAAGAATGTAAAGGGAAGGGTTTGGAGGATTCAAACGCAATTGCAGACGCAGATGTTTTTGTCGTGGTTCGATAGGCAGTGCTATCATACATCCACGTTGATGGAGACTTCAACCCACGAAGGGTAACGGTTGTGCGAGTCCACGAAGGGATCCACCCACGAAGGGTCCACGAAGAAGCAACCTTGTCTATCCCACCATGGCCATCGCCCACGAAGGACTTGCCTCACTAGCGATAGATCTTCACGTAGTAGGCGATCTCCTTGCCCTTACAAACTCCTTGGTTCAACTCCACAATCTTGTCAGAGGCTCCCAAGTGACACCTAGCCAATCTAGGAGACACCACTCTCCAAGAAGTAACAAATGGTGTGTCGATGATGAACTCCTTGCTCTTGTGCTTCAAATGATAGTCTCCCCAACACTCAACTCTCTCTCACAGGATTTGGATTTGGTGGAAAGAAGATTTGAGTGGAAAGCAACTTGGGGAAGGCTAGAGATCAAGATTCAGATGGTAGGAATGGGGTATCTTGGTCTCAACACAAGTGTAGGTGGTTCTCTCTCAGAAAAAGTAAGTTGAAAGTGTAGGTTCGTTCTGATGGCTCTCTCCGCGAATGAAGAGGTGGTGGAGGGGTATATATAGCCTCCACACAAAATCTAACCATTACACATAACTTCCCAAACTCGGTGGGACCGAATGGTTAAACTCAGTCGGACCGATTCAGCAAAGCTACTGACCGTTAGGGTTTTCGGTGGGACCGACATGCAACTTGGTAGGACCGATATGATTAGGGTTAGGGCATAACGTAATCTCGGTGAGATCGATTACACAAACTCGGCGAGACCGATTTTGGTAATAAGCTAACCAGAGAGTTGGTCAGGTAAACTCGGTGGGACCGATCGCTCATTTCGGTGAGACCGAAATGTTACGAAGGGAAAACAAAGAGTTTACATTGCAATCTTGGTGCACTACAAAAATAATACACTTCTGTGATGATACGTGTTTGTCACAATAGGTCGCTTTTTTGTCATGCATGTACATCCATGACAAATTTATGATAGAATCAAGATAGTCATACATGTGCTGTCGTAGAAGTGTTCCATGACATTACCAAAATTATCATCACGAAAGTGTCCACTTCCATGACGATAAATCGTGTGTCACAGAAGTGCTTTCGTCAAGGGTGAGCGACACGTGGCATCCACCGTAACGGAATGCCGTTAAGCTATCGGGTCGGGTTTTGGATCCGATAACCCGTTAACAGCCCCGACCAATGGGGATTTTCCACGTGTAAAATCATCATCGGCTAGAGGAAACACGTGTCGGCTCATCATCGGGACAGATGTCATCCACTCACTGGACAGAAGGCGCCTATGATACGTCGACACGTGGCACGGCCCAACAAGTTTAAATGGGCCGGCCCAACTAAAGGCCCACAAGATTTTGCGGACCATAATGGGCCGGCCCAGCTAAAGGCCCACGAGATTTTGCGGACCATAATGGGCTGGCCCAGCTAAAGGCCCACAAGATTTCGCGGGCCATAATGGGCCGGCCCAGGTAAAGGCCCACAAGATTTTCGTGTGCCATAATAGGCCGGCCCAGGTAAGGCCCACGGTGACTCTAGCCCATAATGAACAGTAATTTTCTTTATACTCGTTAACGGGCCGTGATTTACATGGGCCGTTTCCAGCCCGTGTTAGCTTTCGGCCTATTGACGGCCCATACGTTCTTGGGCTCCTTTTTGGCCCTCGATTACTTCCGGCCCGTTACTGGCATGTTCCCCTAATGGGCCAAATTCGGCCCAAGGCAAGAGTCGGCCGTTACTAGCCTGTTCCACTAATGGGCCAAATTCGGCCCATGGCAAGAGTCGGCCCGTTACTGGCCTGTTACCCTAATGGGCCAAATTCGGCCCATGGCAAGAGTCGGCCCATTTCTAGCCTGTTAACCCGTTGCGCCGTTTCTAGCCTGTCCTATATTCTGGCCCATTAACGACCTGTTATGCCCGTGACAGAATTAAGCCTTTGCTGTCCTACGGCCTGTTACCGTGCTGGGCCGATACCAATTACGCCCGATTATGGCCCATGTAGACCCATTTATCCGACGGCCCGAGGCCCATCGATTACAGACCCATTATCGACGGCCCGTAGGAGACCCATGGATCCTACGGCACGTATATGGCCCATGGTAGTTGCGGCCACTAGCAAACCAGGGAAAAAGAAGACTGGGAAATAAATAAGGCCAAAACTAACGCTAGGCTATTAAGGCGATTGCACAGATTACATCCACTCGGCATGAAAGATCGCCACCAGTGCAAATATAGGGAACACTCTACACTATACAAAAATGGCTTGCTATTTTCTACATGCGGTGGCTGCACGTTAAGAATAAATTTTGTATCGCACCAAAACAAATTACAACTATATAACAAAAGGAAGGTTGGCATAAAACTTAACGGTCTAGCAAATAAATGCACCACCAGAAGTTCAGAAGCTCAGTTCATTTGACCTGACTGTTACATTTTCATGTTGTATTGTCCGATGGAGCACCATAACCCTCGCCTTCATTTCCCCAAGGCTCCTGAACAACATAGCAAATGTCTGATAGTCTGGTTTCAAAACCATGCATATCTTGACGACATTGAGCAATGTTTCTCCTTGTTTCACTAAGGGTCTCTGTTAGGGAATGGACTTGTGTCTGGAGCGCAGATACAACATTGCTTTGAGCTTGCATATCTTGATCATGAGGCAGTTTGGACGATATTGCCTTAACAACCAACCCAGTATTATGCAGGAACATGCTTTTGGCACTGTTACTGGACAGGTACTGACCCACTGCAGCAAGAGCTAACATTGCGGTTATAGTTGCCTCGCCACCTTCAGAAGGTGGCGGTTCCACCATTTTTTCCATAGCTCGTTGAAAAGTTGAGGTTTTACATTAGTAGTACCAGAACAGAAGATATTAAGGAGGCAGCAAAAACAAACAAAATAGCTTTGGTCTATATACAGAACTTATTCTAGTGAACCCATGTAAAATATTAGTTGTATTTTATTGCAAAGTACATAATAAAACCAGGTTCCAAACATATGACCATGTACCATCGCTAATGCATTGTCTATTTCTTCCCATTGTATTGAGGGCTAAGGATAAAGAGATGAAGTTTATAATACGGTAAGCATAGTATGACATCATTCATATCACAAAAGAACTGAGAACAGACAAACGGGCAATTGTAACGTTGTGTGGGCAAGTCCAGCACGGAACTAGATTACGGGTCAAGATCAAAGGAACATCACTCCTCTCTTTTAAACCTTGTAGACAATTGTGTATAAAATTGAAAAGAGTAATAGACATTGGCTGCAAACCATGCAGTTCAAGGCACAAGTCAGAGTAAGTAGTAGTTAAAAGGCATGAGGATTAAGGACTTACAACAGCGGCTTTGACTGGTGTAGTCATGCCCTTCTTCTTGCTGGCGTGACAGTCCTTGAAGATTTCCACAGCATTTGGTTCAGGTACTTTTTGGTCCTTGCGGGCTTTCCTCTGCATTTGGAACAAGTCAATATAGATCTGATAATATGGTACAGCGAAAAGAGTGAAACAACAACTAATTACAAGAGCCTCGCAGTGTGCAATATAGCTACGAGATCTTGTCGTCTGTTGGAATTTCACTTTCGTACGGTTGGACTTGTTCTTTGAACAGTTCACCTACAAGAAGATAGATTTGTGTGGCACATGCGTAAATAGGACTTCAACATGTGATCTGATGACATATATATAATGTACCTGATACTTCGGATCAGACCAGTGTTTAACGAGGCCTCTCCAGTCTTCATCAGATATATTTTCCACTGGAGATGTTTGGGCAAGTTCACTGTTAGCCTTGCCTTCAAAGTGAGTTTTCCTCAAGTTATACCGATACTGTCGCAGAGCAGACTTGAAAACATGGGTGCAAGCTTGTCTGGTTGCATCATCTTGGCTATCCAACTTGAACCTCATCTATTAAAAATTATGGAAGTCTCATTATCAGCAACCTAGAAAGTATTGGATAGAGCAAGACGATATTACTAGTTTCCATACATAACCATACTTACAGATAAATGGTCGAGGAAGATGTTGAACTGGGTTTCTTCTTTGTCATTCCTGTACTGAATCCATGTTGGGAGGATACGTACATGACACCTAACAGCAACCGTTGCCTCTGAAACTAACTTGGCTGACTCTGTAGCATCACGTGGCCTTTTTAAACCTGCCTCAAAACGGATCTCCATTCTTCCTCCTCTAGATTTAGTTAACCTATCGAGCATTATCCCTGATGTTTGTTTCCTCTTGCGCCTGGGTGCTAGTCCAACAACAAACATAGGAAGTGTTAGTGTACATCAAACTGTGAGACTACATATAAAGAAGCATGCAACTGTAACTTGACTCCAGCAACTACCTTCTTGCTGTTGAAGCTCACAAGGTTCATCTGATATTGCCAACTCGTCTTGTGTCAAGAGTGCTTGGAAAGTAGTCTCAGGTGGCAAGGGAGCTTGGGAACATGCTGCTAGCTCAGTTGACACGCGAGTACGTGCTGCAACTGGTAGTACTGTGGTAGGTGTTGCAAGAACTAGGGCTGTCTCTGCTTGTTTGGTGGCAGCTATTTGTTTCTGGTTGTCTTTTTTTGCAACTCATGTAGCATGGGATGTCGTGTTTGTCGAATTTTCTGCTGGACTTTGACCTTCTATTGCACCATCAATACCAGCAGAATCTGCAGGATTCACCCGCTTCTCATTCTCTGCCATTCTGTGTTTCTTCCTCTTTCTCTGTGCCATGTTAAGTCAAGCCGACAAGAAAAACGAATAACAATTTAGTTCTTCAGAACAAATTGATGCGTGATGCAGACGAACCGAACTTTGATGTTAGACAACCACATGATAGGAGGATGTAATATGTATGAAAAACAGGACGGAAGAGATAACCAGAACTATGATGTGTAAACTAAGAATAAGACATTTCACCAAATTAGAAGCAATGCAATGGAAGGTAGACACCATATGAAAGATGCTACTAATATCGCTCTGCCAAGTTAAGAGTGTCTCATCATAAATGGCATTTAAACAAATGTGAAGCAGTACAAGAAATAAATCATATGCAAGATGCAAACAACATCACACTACCATGTTAGAGGTCTCTCGTCATTAGTGCCATTGCATATTCACAGCTTATGATGTGTAAACTAAGGAGAAGGCATTTCAACAAATTAGAAGCAATGAAAGCTAGACACCATATGAAAGATGCAACGAATATCACTCTACCAAGTTAAAATTGTCTCGTTATAAGTGCCATTTCAACAAATTAGTAATACAATCTAGAAAAGAATGTGAGATGTAACCTATATCACACTCCGAAGTCAAACGTGTCTTATGATAAGTGATTGTTGCAGGTTACACAACAGTAGTAATTTGATGTAAGAACATGGTGTGATAGACAGATAGTGTATGTTCTAGAAACAGGAACACGTGTCTTATTCAAGTATAATGTGTAAAGTAAGCAGATGGAATTCAACAAAATTAGAAGCAATACAAGTTAGACATCACACATAACATGCAACCACATATAACAGTGCCAAGTTAGAGGGAGCACCGGTGATGCTGCACTAGGGGAGACATGCTCATCATAAACACAGCTTTGTTGAGTGTCTATGCATGTGTTGTCTTGGAAATCATCTTGGGGGTGTGGAGGAGTAGAAACTGTAGAGGCCCTCCGTTCGGAAGGAGCACCTTTATCCGCTGCCTTGCTAACTTCCTTCCGCTTTATTGATTTTGAATTGTCAAGTAAAACCGACAAGAAAAAGCAATAAAATTCTCTCTTCAGAACTCATCCATGCATGATACTAACAATCACTACTTTGATGTAAGGCAAACACATGATACCAGGATGGAATATGTACGAAAAACAGGACGGCATGGCATGTTCACAACTGTTTGTGTAAACTAAGCAGAAACCATTCCAGCAAATAAGAAGCAATGCAAGCTAGACACCACATGAAAGATGCAACCAATATGACTCTGCCAAGTTAAAAGCGTCCCATCATAAATGGAATTTCAACAAATTAGAAGCAGCGCATGCTATAAATCATATGAAAGATGCAACTAATATCGCACTGCATATACTAAAGGTGTCTCGTCATGTTGACTGATGCGGGATACAAAAATAATAGTTTTATGTAAGGACATGCTTAATAGACAGATGTACTATGTGCTAAATATAGGAAGGCATGTCACATTAACAGGTATAATGTATAAGCTAAGCAGACTAGCACATGCAGTTTAACCAGATTGTAAGAATTGCAATCTAGACACCATATGCAACATGCAACCACATATCACACTGCCAAGTTAGAGCAAGCACCTACGATGCTAGTGTAGGGGAAATGCTGTAATCAACTACAGAGCTACATTCACTATCTTCATCTAGCATTTCTGTTTCTTGAGAATCATGTTGGGTGGCTGACGCTGCATTCTTTAAATGAGGAGTAGTCCCCTTGCCTGCCTGCCTCGTCATAAGTGATTGATGAGGGATACACAAGAACATTAGTTTGATGTAAGAACATGGTTAATACACAGATGTACTAGTATGTACCAAAAATAGAAAGGCATGTCATATTCAAAGGTATAATGTGTAAGCTAAGCAGATGCAATTTAACCAAATTGGAAGCAATACAAGCTAGACATCCGGCTGGAGTGGTGAGCATGATCATCTAGGACCTGAGAGCCTGGTGGGAGGCGGGCTGCTTCGCCACCATCGCAGCTTTTTAGTTGGCTTCCAGGTGATGCCTATCTTTGCTGGGCTTGTCACTGGCTCGGCCAGTGCCCTGACTAGCTATTTGTCTTCTGGTGCTCACGGGATGGTGGTTCATGTAAAAAAATAGCTTTCCTTATCTTATCGACTTCGGCCTTTTGAATACAAGCTAGACACCATATGGAACATGCAACCACATATGACACCGCGAAGTTAAAGCAAGCACCTGGGATGGTGGTTCATTGCGAGCGAGGTCATCAACTCCAGAGCTATGTTTACCGTCTCCATCTGCTGACATTGCACCCATTGTAGCGCTGAAACGTGTCTTGCCTACCCGCACACCAAACTGGAGCGACTTCTCTCTTTTCTTTTTGGCTTCTCTCATGGCAGCAGAGTCTGAAATACCCTTGCATAAAAACACAACAGTAAGAGTAAGGGTGAAGTGTGTGCAGAACTAGTGCACTGTAAAAGTAGCAGATAGCAGGTGGCTGAAAAATAAATGACAGGAGACATATGATAGCTCTACAACATTGCATGGCAAACAAAATTAGATTCTACTCTGTATGATTTTGTAATATATGAGCATAGGAAATGCAGGTACTCCTCCAGCACACCACCACATGTAGTCATATCTAAGATAACAGTCGACTGAGAATAAATAGGTCAGTCGATTTTTTTAATGAACCGTCCGATCTATAAGGAACGGGCAGATGGCCTTCGTCTACCTCCCGCTAGTCACTGTTGACGATCTTTCTCGAACCGCCAGCGACCATCGGCCCAGACCCCTGCCTCCGCCGCCCCGCCCTCCCATCGACCTCACGCCACCGCCGTGCTTGGCAGCGCCCCCAGGCCATCCCTTTAATCCCGGCCGACCTCCAGATCAGGCGCAAGTAGCTCTAGGCCGCACACGCCCCTAAGATAAACACCAAGGCGCTGCTTCCCCGGCGTAATAGGCGTACTAGCGCCTGTTATGCCGGGGAATGTTTCCGTTAATTGGGAATCAAGTGGCCAAAAATTGAAATTCAGGGGGGCGATGGACCTCTAGCTAAGGTGAAATAGTATATGAGGAGAAACCTTATGCATCATGAGTTACTAGGAACATCTAGTATCAAGAAGAAGCGGTCAACTAGTGTCTTCTGTGGGATGAATACCGTGCAAGCAGAGACGTAAGATTTGCACGAATAAGGGAAGAGGAGTACCTTTTTCGGTTGCCGGTGTGGTCACCTCCACAAGTCGCGCCGATTTTCTTCTTTTTACCGGGGAAACCGATGTTCTGGAGGGTGCAGGCTTGGACGAACCCATGGCCAAATTGTTGACTGTGTTGCCGTGGTCGTATGTCGGCGGAGGGGAAGCAGATCCGAGGCGGCGAAGGACGGCGGAGCAGGAACAACTCTCGTGCGGTGGAGGGTGGCAAAGTTGGAGTGGCAGCGGTGAGGCGCATGACGACATGGTTGAACTGGCTCGGGTACGGACGGCTCGGCCTCGGCTTCAACTACTAGCTATGGAGGGCGTTGCGGTTGAGGTTGCGGTGGACGACGATGTCGGGGTATCGGCTCCGGCGTGATGGAGGAGGGCGGCAGTTGATGGGTGAGATGGGGTGGCGGACGGAGGACGTCGGGGTTTCGCGGCTGGTGGAGAGGTAGTTTTGGCGCCCACGGAGTACGAATGGGGAATCGGACGGGTGGGGGAACCATGTTTCGGTCTGGGACGCGCTTGTTTTTTGCTTTTTTGAACAGAAATGGGACGCGCTTGTTTGAAATTTGGGGAAAGTACAAACTTTGCCCCCCTCTTAAATTTCGGACCTACTGCGGGTCGGGGGTAGGATGGTAATCCCATGTGTCCCAAATAGTGGGTGGGAGCGATTTTGGCCGCGCGCATGTGTGCTTAGGCGGCCATTGTGTATGAATGTTTTTCGGATGTGGTTGCGTGGCGTCTAGATGAAGCTACAAACCTACCCCAGTTTAGACCTTTGGACGTCGGGTCGGTAGGTTTCACAGGTCGAAGTTATTAGAAAAGCAATTTCCTTGTACTACCAAACATTGGTCTCACGCGGTTTCGGGCGAGTAGAGGCTCTTTTGGCGCTTCGTTCGAAATTTTGAAACACAAGCATTCACGTTTAGAGTACTCTTAAACTATGAGGATTGACCTAAATATACAACGTTATATTTGACCTTGTATGTTTGAAAACCTCATTAAATTATCCGCTTCTTTTTGAAATTTTGACACTTGAAAATCCTATAACTACGATTATTTTGGAATGGAGGAGCTAAATTTGAATCTATTTTGTACACGACTACATATGCTATTATGTACAAAATCAGAGCAAAGATTGGTGCCCCCATAATTTAGGTATGGTTTACAAATGCCATGATATCAAATTCAAATAATTGAATGGACTTCATGTTGAATTTGATTTTTTTAAACCACCTTAAGTTGAATTCAAATGTATGGTAGTTCATAGGTAGTAGCTATTTATAATGTCTATTGTGTAACTTTCGTATGTATAATGTGCTTTACACACACAACATGAACTATACTCACGTTTATATTCAATTGCTAAAGTGATGCATTGTCTGGAGTTTAAAATACTAACTATGTGGATCAATTGTGTCGAATAATAACATAGACATGCTAAAATTCGATAGAATCTAGATGTCTGATGGATCAATGACCGCGCCTTACGTGAATTGCAAATATCATGATCCCATCCTAATATTTGGATACAATTTATATCTTTAATCAATGTGTAGAGCAGTCTTTTACGTGTAGTTTCACTCTCCATCGGTGGTCTCTCACACATGCTCACACACTCTCTTCCGAGGTGTCTTTCTCGCACACATGCTCTAGATTAACCCTCCCGCCCTCTTGTAACCATTTACAACTGTTTTCACTAACCTTTATCAGAAGCACTCTTCCTCTCGCAAACATACACATGCACAATCCTCATCGACCCTTTCTATATACATGGACCTGCCTACGTGTCTCATGTACACACATTATCTTTATGCCTATCTCTCACGCACTGTCTCACACCTCTCTTCCTAATCGACGAGTATGATTCTAGCAGAGCATTCTATACGATGCCCCTTAAATTTAGGTTGGATGAATAGTAATATCAGAGATAAAGGGGTTACCTTAGTCTGAGAACCTAGGGTTACAAATCCTAGCCGGCTTTGTCAGTGGACACAGAGTCCTTCACAATTCTGCTATCTTTGTCTTGTACGACTAGTCATCCATGGGTCTTCCTAAATGCATCACGGGCCGACCAATGTGGCGTAGGACGGAACAGAACGAAGGGCCTCACCTCGACCCACCGGACCTCACGCGGTGACACACCCTCTGCCCCCATGTCTCATTATCTTCTCACACCCACACATACCAACACAAACACCACACACACAGAAAATTTCTCCTGGTGCCTCTATTCCCTCCCCCTTGCATATACACACTCAAGGGAATGGAATCTCTTGTCGTGACGTCATATTCGTCTCTCTCTCTCTAGACCACTCTCATTTATCGTGCTATCTCTCCCATGCCCCACCACCCCCCACCCCCCGTCGGCCCCTCTATCCATGCCTCTCTCAAATACGTAATACACACACATACCTCTCTAGGCCCAGCCAAATGCATCAACTACACATTCACACATGTTACATCACGTACCCCATTGATCTAAAAAGCCCTCTCTTCACGTTTATTTCGCATACAACATTCCTTTTGAATAAACTGTGGCCAAAAAATTATTTTAGAGTCTCTACATATATACAACATTACAAAGTTATATGGAGGAGTACGAACGCTAATTTGCATTGCATGGTGCCCACAATGATATTTTTTCCGCACTGTGAATTTGTATATTTTTATACTATATACAAAGTTAGTCATAATAAAGAGAAATGAAGAGCATCTCTCTCTCCATCGCATACCCCCCTGTACGCCCCTTTCACGTATGCACACAAAACTATCTCTAGGTCCTCTAAAAGTAAGCCCCCAGAAAATTCACGCATGTTTCATCTTTCTCTCGCGATATATGCAATGACGATCATTGTATTTGAAGCGAAAGCACAATACGTACATTGGACTTCAGAATCCACTCATTACGGTCACCATTTACGTTTAGTGGTTATTATGCAGTCACGGGCTCACCGTACAACTCTATATTTGCTCATGACATGACTAGTTGACCAGTTAAACGCTCCATGTGGCACCTCTAGTGTTGCATCACATTATCTCACTACCATCGTGCCCACCTGTCGACTTGTATCTACTCTACATATGCACTCTTAGAAAATACATTAAATACACTCTTATAAAAACAGAGTTGGTGATGATAGTGTGCCTGCCGTCCTATAATATAGGTCGTCTGATTTTATCTGACGGATAGGAAAGAAACTATGGCAATTTTGCAAAAAGGTACCCACACACCTCTCCACATTTGCAAATAAGGCCTTCCCTCGTTCATCCTTTTCTCTCACAAGATAAACAAGTCCTACAAATGCATCTTGATGTTACATGCAACGCACGGGCATCTTGCTAGTAAGAATGAAAACAAACGACAAAAAAATATTTGGACGGTGGTTCGAAGTCATGACCGCGGGCACAGCGGACAAGGTGGCCTTGTATTGGTATGATGAGCCGTCTTTTTAACACACAGGAGCTGGTGTGGTGATTATACATACACGCACGCATGCACATGAACTGCATCCACGCAACACTCACACAAACACATGCACCCACGCACGCACGCAACACTCACACGTACACACGCAGCCACGCACGCACGCACGCAACACTCACACGCACACACGCACGCATGCATGCACACACCAGTACACCACACGACCAACACACACTCTCACGCTCAAGTGCTCAACCTACATGTGCATTCGCACACATCAGGCCCTGACAGACACATACACAACTAGGTGATTCCCGTGCACGGGTTGGAGCCTTGTCGTGCCTGCGTAAATTTGTGTTTATCTGACCTTTTGCCTATGTGAACTGACAGGTGGGACCCACAACGAACGTGGTCAGTTTAACTAGTCAACATGGCGCCGCGTAGACTATTTGGCCGGTCAACAGAGTGCAATCCGATGCTGAGCTGTGAGCAAGTGACCGTATAATCACTGCAAAACGTATATAGTGACCGTAATCAGCTTATTCTGAAGTTCGGTGACCATATTACGCTTTTCTCTCTGTAGGCCCTCCAAAACTACATCTCTACACGTTCTCGCATGTTACATCTAACAACTATGCAATATAGCACTACTACTACACTCTAACACAATAAATCATATGTGTTTTTAGTTTTACTAGATATCATATTGTTACTTATAATTATTCAGTTTGCATACATTAAAATTGCCTTTGAAATGTATGGCCAGTATCATCTACCGCGCGGGAAAAATCCCGCCCTTTCCTGTTTAATCGGGTTTGTATCGATGGATCGTGTGAAACAGCAAAACTATAGTACTATACAGTACAAGTGACAGTTCACTAGGTCGTCGTGTCGTCTACTCCTCCGTCGTAAGAGTGGAGCGCTCGCTTTCATAAATCTTCTAGTCCCTTTGTCCAACATGTGGGACATCAAGCTACCGGGTCCACGTGCCATACCGGAATACAGTGCAAAGCAGCCGGGGTGAAGCACCCCAGTCATGGCGCCGGTGTAGTAATGAGCAATGAGGCATCAAATCACAAAGCTGCACTTTTCCCGCGGTTAAGTTGGAGGGACGAAGCAACCATCATTTCACTCGTTGCTGAATCCGCTTCTCCCTCATCTTCTTCAACTTAACCACGTGTTGCTTCTGCCGTTGTTCTGCCTCATGTGGGACGCGGATCGGCTTGGTAAAGCACTGACACGTGGGACCGCATGTTAGCAAACCGCCAGGACAACGTCCTCCAAAAATAAGAAACCTCCCCCGCCATCCGCGCGGCAAAATCACCTCCTTTTTACTAATCTTGATTCTATAATTTTTTAGATCAATATAATTGAGATTTGTATAGATAGCACACAGGAGCAAAACTAAGTGGTATGGTTAAGGGCATCCACAATGTTTAGCCAAATGTGAAAATAGCTTTTGGCATCGTGGGAACCATTGTGGACGGTGTTGCCAAAGCCAAAAAGATGGAACCGAAGCTCCCTGATTGATTTATTGAAGGAATAGAAAAATGCAATGTCTCTCCTCTTTATCCCATGCTTGGACGCATGTAGTACAGTATAGAGCACAGATTCTATTCCCCTGTCCCTTCTATCACAAATCACAAAGTAGTGAGGCATCAAATCACAAAAGCACGGACGAAGCAACCATCATTTCACTCTTCGCTGACTCCGCTTCTCCATTGTCTTCGTCGAGAAGCCATCTCACTGCATTAGTTATAGTAGTACTAGTAAAGGACTTCCTGGATGCAAATAAGGCGGTTGTCTCGGCTTGCAGGCGGCACTTGCGAACGACTTACCGTGGTCTCCCTCAATGGTGTTCTCCGTCGAACGCACTTTGCCAAACCACCAAAAAAATATCGTCGACGTCACCGCAATGGGGAAGGAAGTCAAATATAGTTACTACCTCCATTTTTTTGTACACAAGGCCAGTATATCAAAATTACAATTTGCAAAGGGCCACTAACACTAATCGAGGCAAAATTGATGGGGTTAGCAACCAAGGACATTAATATCCCCTGCATGCATGCGGACGTCAGAAGGTTGGTTTGCATAGCGCTGCATTAATCAAGCGATGAGGAGTGAGATGGTTAGCTCTTTGGTCTTTGGAGAAAAAATACGCATTAATTGACACGTGAAACAAGGATTTGTATCGATTAAATCCCGCGAAGGAAAACCCAGCCTTTCTTTTTTAACACTAGTACTCCTAGTACGTACGTACTTATCCTGTTTGGGTCTAGGCCTTGCATTGCCAAACTTCACCACATATTTTTTCCAAGCTTGCCTAAAGTTTTCAAAATGAGGAGGTACACTTGCGCACGGCTATCGCGGTCGCACCGCACCCTCACACGGTCGCTCCTGCACGCCGCAAACCCAACCAAGGGAACGCACCCTCACTGACACGTGATGTCGCATGGGAACACACCAAACTCAGCCATCCTATCGCTGACACATAATTTTCGTTCATAGAGTATGTTTATCCAACCGCATGTTGGGGAGTATCCGTACGGCCCGTGCGGTGGTATGTTGGGGGAGAAGAAGAGGTGAGGAAGAAGGAAAGAAGGGTTAGGAGACGTAGGATATTCATCCAACCGCCTGAAATGGTAGACTGACCCAAGTCAGGCGACTTGCATAACAAATATATGTTTTTACACAGCAAAAGATCCATAAAAACAACAACATAAAGAAAAACTATCACTGCTCACAGAAAGAGACGACCTCGTCATCTTTGGCTGCCGGTGCGAACCAGTCGTCGCTGCCGACGTGTGTCTCCGCATCGTGGTTGTCCTCGGCCTCCAGCTACTCATTCAAGCGGAGCGTGCGGGCGCTCTGCACGGACGAGAGCACAGCCCTGTTCAAGTCGAGGACGTCTGGTTCCGCCTGCAAGAGGGCCTCGATGGTAGCGGCATCCGCGCGCTCCGCGTTGAGTCGAGTCTCCGTTGCCCGGTTCAAGTCCAGGATGTCCGGTTCCGCCTGCAGGAGGGCGTCGATGAGAGCGGCATCCGCGCGCTCTGCGTCAAGTCGAACCTCTGCTGCCCGGTTCAAGTCTAGGACGTCTGGTTCCGCCTGCAGGAGGGCCTCGATGGCAGCGGCATCCGCGCGCTCGCCTCAAGTTGAGCCTCCGCCGCCCGGTTCACATCCACGACATCCGGTTCCGCCTGCAGGAGAGCCTCGATGGCAGCGGCATGCGCGCGCTCCGCGTCGAGTTGAGCCTCTGCCTCCCGGTCCTCCTTTAGTATCGCCATGTTAAACCGCTGGTCCGCCTGCACCATGGGGGACTCGGACGCCGGCACGAAGTCGACGTCCATCATCTCATACCCATCGGGGGCCTTCTGCGCCGCGACCTCCGCCATGAACATTGGATCGGCTTCCTCCTCCTCGTAGCTTGGCTCCAGAGAACTCGGGGATTGGCCCGCCACAAAGCGAGCTTGGGAACGGAGGTTTGTGGCGCCGACCGCCGCCGCGATTTCTGCGCGGCGCTCCGGCGTCAGCATCTTGTAGTAAGTGATCTTGCGGCGCACCATGGCTTTCTAGTGAACTAGGGGACGCTTGATGCGGGCTAGGGGATCGAAAGGTGGGGGGGTGGGCTGGAGATCTGGTGTGGTTTTAGGGCAGTGGCTGGCGTAGGCCGAGCAGCGAAGGTTCTGGTGTGAATAGTGGTTCCGGTGATGACCGGTCAATCGGTTTTGAATGTACATCGCTCTTGTCGTGTTCTGTTGCAGCCCGGCACGCTGGACCCTCCACGTCGCTCACCGAATGGAACGCGCTTCGTCTTGCGTTTTCGCTCGCTTGTGGGACCGCAGTTGAGAGCAAACCGACGTCCCTCCCCCTCCCCCGCCCACGTCATTTATTATACCACCACTCCCTCCATTTTATGCGGAGTAAATAAAAACAGAGGTAGTATACTACGGATGAGGATCCCCTAACGTGGCCAAACCCATTGAGTAACTGACATGCGGGGCCTAGCAAGCATGGGGTCCGCCAGTAAGTGACCGAAAGGGAGGGTAAGGCAGGGATACCTACGTCAGAGGATCCACTTCCACTATACTACTTTGACCAAATGTTAGAGTAATAATATATGACATGCAACTTACACAAATGTTAGAGTAATAATACTCCTATATGACATGCAACTTACACAAAGCATACAGGGTCTAATGCGTTTTTTGAGGCTAACTTTGACCAAGTGTTAGAGTAATAATATATGACATGCAACTTACACAAAGCATACGGTCAAATTCGCATGTGAAAGGAGTTTACAATGATATAATTTTCACATTATACATCTCATGTACTATTAATCTTGTCAATAGTCAAATTGGAAACCATCTCGAGTACAAATCTAGGAGTACGTAGGAATCTAACAATATTGATTGGCGTTGTTGAATGTTGATACCTTTTTGATCAAAGTAGATATACTTTGACTACACATAAAACTTATATGTAAACTAGAAAGGATAGGAGGGAGTATATTATACGTTCAAAAACGAAACGAACATTGAATACCCTTTATATATGATTTGCGGATGCTATGATCACTGGTTCAAAATTTTGAATCCGCCTTAGGTAGCACGTGCCCCCACTCGTTCCCTCTCGATTTCATCTCGGGGTCCAGAGATCTATTGAAATAGGACTAGGTTGGGTACATGAGAATGATACTCGGCGGAATGTTCAAATGAGGCATGCAGGAGGATGGACTCGACTGGAGGGCGACATGATCGATGGAGAAGAGGGTTGGAGAGGAATGAGAAATAAGCAAACGCCACATGATTATACTTGAATGGCTCAAATAAACAATAAATTGTCTCGCTTGGCCTACATAGTGAAAGGCCTAATGCGCAACGCGGAGCACTGACGCTCGAATATGGCTGGGAAAACAGGGAAACGGACATGTGGGGCACACCCGTCGGGACGACATAGCGCAGACTAGTCCAATGGAGGAGTTGGCCCATGACCTCCTCGCCATCGACAACCGTTCATGTGGGTCGTTGGGGCCAACAACGGGGCGCAGCTCTAGCACCGCCTCTGGACACGGCGACCGCGGTGAGCGACATGCTCATATCGTCGCTAGACACGGTCGGTTTTAGTTTGCCGAGGGTGGCGTTAGTGTTGTGGCACGACCAACGGTATGTTTGGTTTGTGCCCAAGGTTGCCCCATCAAAGCATTGGGTAGCCAAAATTTTGGTTGAGGTATTGGTTGCCCATGATTTGGCCGACGTTGGCAAGAAAAATGAACTTGAGTTGGCTAGAGTTCATTGGCATGCCAAAGAAATGGCAACCGTCCAAACAAAGACCAATCTTTGGGTCATGAACAAAATTTTGGTTGAGGTATTGGTTGCCCATGATTTGGCCGACATTGGCAAGAAAAATGAGCTAGAGTTGGCTAGAGTTCATTGGCATGCCAAAAAAATGGCAACCATCCAAACAAAGACCAATCTTTTGGTCATGACCAAAATTTTGGCAAGGTGCACTTTGGCCACAATCCAAACACACCCCAACACCCGGCTCGTCGAGGATGCACAAGGCGCCGCGACGCGTCTGCGGAGTGGTGTAGCGCGGCCAACTGCATCCTCTGGACCTGAGACTATGCCGGGTCGTCTTGCTTTTCCAATGACATGCGGGGATCGCATGTGAGCAAAGGGCATCTCCAACGTTGCCACGACCGCAGCTGACTACCCTGGCACACCAAAACCCTCGTCCCTCGCGTCGTAGCGCGGTGCGTTCCCAGCCGGCACCAGCTGCCCGCATTCATGTCGTCCGTTCATATGTCGTCATTAAGAGGCTCAGTGCCCGCGGAACCAACTCCGGTGACTTAATGACGCACCCGGACGCTTGGCCTCACCGGAATGTGCTACTTAAAGCGGCAACGCCCAGCTAACCTCCATACCATAGCGCATCGTCCTCCTACCTGGAACCACATCCGCCATGACCGCAAGCGCGAACGCTCTGCGGGAGAGCTTGTCTTCTGGGATGGAGCTCGAGGTCGCCGCCCTCGCTCAAGTCGCCGCACAAGCGGTGGCCACGCTAGCGGCCGATGATGGGAGCACCGTCAGCCACGCGTCCTACTTGCCGCCGTCCAACGTCCGGCACCGCCGAGGTTGGGGACTCCTCCGAGGATGAGTAGGGCATGGGAGGCGGCAGGGCATGGTGTGCCAACTGGCCGGTCCATCTCCCGTGTTCTACTTTTCCTCGTCGGAGACCGCACCTTCACTTCATGGGTCTTGAACCCCGCCCCCGTACATGGAGATCACAGATGGAGGACGTCGGTCGCCGCCGTAGAATAGGTTTAGGGTCGGGTTTCTTTTATTTTTTTGTCCTATAAAAGTTCGAAATGTAATGAAAATCTATCGTGTTTGCATTAATCTCGGCCGGTGTATATGAACTTTCACAATAATATACATATTGTAGGAGTACTAGCAAGATGCCCGTGCATTGCACGGAAGATCAAGATCTTGTGGGAGAAAAGGATGAACGAGGGAAAGCCTTATCTGCAAATGTGGAGAGGAGTGCAGGTAAATTGTCATAGTTTCCTTCCTATCCGTTAGATATAGATCGGACAGCCTATATTGCAGGATCGGACACATCTTTCTACATCTACGGGAACCTACGAAAGGGTTAACGTAAATTGCCTCTCTCTCTCTCCTCCCCTGATTTTCATGATGGTGGGCCCCTCCCTCCCCCCAATCTACGATCAACAGCTCACATGTTTCACATTGCGTTAATTACGTAACTAGGATTGTGTACGTGTAGCATTACTCGTCCTAAAAACCCAACTAAGCCAACCTCCCAGCATATTGCGCGGGAAAAGACCCGGCCACACCGTTTTAGTCGGGATTACCGGATTACTAGTAGTAGTATCGATGGACCACGCGAAGAAACATATTTTTTTAGGGGGCGAAGCACCTAGTTTAAAAGGAAAAAATGCGGTACACTCACAGCACTCCTGTCGCGGTCGCATTGCACCCCACACACGTTCGGTCCTGCACACGGCTCACGCAAATGGAATGCGCTTCGCCTTGCCTCTTCACTGACACGTGGGACTGGACTTGGAGAAACCGACCATGTG
>NC_041384.1:305123173-305158292 GCF_002162155.2 Triticum dicoccoides
CCTCCCCCCTATCCCCCTCCACTCCATTCGCTCCACCAAAGACGCCCTCCCCGCCGCGCCGATACGTCGGCGCCGCGGTTCGGCGATCCTCTCGCTCCCATAGTACACTCTCGTAGACTGCCGTCCTCTAGCCACTTCGCCACCTCTGGCTACGTTCTTGTGGAGGCGCACGGCGGTCAGCGCCGCCACCGCTGGCGACGTTCGTGTGGAGACGCACGGTGGTCAGCTTCTCCCACGGTACGCGCATTCTAGACTGAGGCCCCATTCATGTCGGTGTAGCGCTGAATGTTAGCTGATAGACGCTGTTAATCTCACTGTTTGCCGAAGTAGTTTACTGTCAATATGCTCTGCTTAAGAAGCTTCCTTGCCCTGTTCTGCACTCAATCTGCTTAGCTGAGATGGCATGCCAAGGCCGATTAGTTGCTAAAATATCCTGCCATATATTTATTGTGACGTAGATTGCCATGGTCTAGTAGCCAATCTGTTAGCTGAAATAGCTCTACATCGTTTTATACTCGATCTTTGTTGCTGCGATGGCCTTCGATAGTTTGATGGTTGTGTGCTCGGCCTCATTGACTGCTGAAACAGCCTGCCATAATTTGGCACTCAAATCTGTTTGCTGAATTAGCTTTACATATATTTCGTTACTTAGATCTGCTTGCCCAAATATCTTGCCATAGCTTTAGACATCGACCTAGGTATTTTTTTCTGGACTTCATAAAAAAGCATATATGTTTTTCCTGTAATATCTAGTAGAAGAACTAATTTGTATGTCTAACAGATGGACAGGACTTGGATAAGTTCTGCTCGAAGATTCTCCGTTGCATATGTCGAGGGGGTTGAAAACTTCATGAACTATATCAGAGCTGAGTACAGTGGTCCAAAATCAGATGTGCTCTGCCCGTGTAGCAGTTGTATGAATTCAGTTACAAGACCCCAGTCAACTATGCAAAATCATCTACACTTGTATGGGATGTCGGTCACATATACTAGGTGGGTTCATCATGGTGAAGCTGTGAACGTCAATGTTATTGACTACGTGGAAGCAACAGATCACCATCTTGATCTGCCTGATGCTCAGGTGGAAGAGGAGGAGGAGGTGGTGGCGGCGGAGCCAGTGAGTTTGACCAACATTGAAACAATGCTACAAAATGCTCGTGCATTCCGTGAACTTTCACCTGCAGAAGAAAAACGGTGGGCCCGCATGTTGGAACAATGCAACATTGTTGTTGCCCCAGGAAATAAGCTGTCGGTATTCTCAACTATGGTCACCTTTCTTCAGGTGAATACATCTAAGCGGATGACCAACAAATCATTCGATGTGATGTTGGCTGCTTTCCGCGAATCTTTCCCAGATGCGTCTGAGCTGCCACACACCTACAGTAAAATGAAGAATTTCCTTCGTGCAGTTGGAATTGGATATGATATGATCCATGTTTGTAAGAATAATTGTGTTCTGTTCTAGAAGGATTATGCCAACTTAAGTGAATGCTCGAAATGCAAATCATCAAGATGGAAAGATGGCGATGTTGTGAAGAGGATTCCTCATAATGTTCTGAGACATTTTCCAATTACACCAAGATTGCAGAGGTTGTTTCATGATGCTGAAACAAGAGAGGATGTATTGTGGCATTCTAGGAACCAGGAGTACAGAGATCAGAATGTAATGAGCCATCCATCTCATGGTAGTGAGTGGAAAAGCTTCAATGATAAACACAAAGAGTTTGCTGCTGACCCGAGAAACATTAGAGTTGGCTTAGCTTCAGATGGATTTAACCCATTTGGCCACCAGAGCGCCACATATAGCATGTGGCCAGTGCTTGTTATCCCTTACAACATGCCTCCAAATGTCTGCACCGAAGAATCAAACTACATGATGGCCTTGCTCATCCTAGGTCCAAAAAGTCCTGGAAAGGATTTTGATTTGTTCATGGAGCCTCTTGTGGAGGAACTTCAACAGCTATGGAAGGGTGTTCTCACTCGAGACCTATATAGCAGCCCACCAGCTGATTTCTTTCTGTGTGCTGTTATAATTTGGTGCATCCATGATTATCCGGCTTTGGGCACTATGTCAGGACGAACGACACATGGTTACAATGCATGTGTTCGTTGTGACAGGAATCCGCTGTCATACGCAATACTTAGCAAGATCTGTTACATTGGACACCGTCGTTTCCTTGCCAAGGACAAGCTGCATCCTAGAAAATACCGAAGACATGTGTTCAATGCAAAGCATGAAAACCGTGATGCGCCAAAGAGGCTCACCGCCGATGAGTTGCAAGTGGAATTAGAGAAGGTCAGGCATATTACACCAGGAAACCATCCTGGTAATGGTAGCGGGAAAAGGAAGCGTGGCAGGGTAGAAGAGAGATTATTGTTTACCCGCAGGTCCACTTTGTGGGACTTGGAGTATTGGAAAGATTTGGATCTAAGGCATAATCTTGATGTGATGCACATCAAGAAAAATATATGTGATAGCATTATCGGCACACTTCTTAATATTGAAGGCAATACGAAAGATACCTTAAAATCTAGGATTGATTTGACACACCTGGGTATCAGAAAGGATTTGCAGGTGCAAGATGAAGGTAAACCACGGGATATGGCACCGGCTGTGTACGTCTTGGACAAGGTAAAAAGAAAAGAATTCTGCGAGGTCCTGCCACGTGTGAGATTCCCACGTGGATTTGCTTCCAACCCTGAAAGGAGAGTCAGTGCGGATGGAAACAAGGTACAAGGGTTGAAAACTCATGACTGCCACGTCCTACTTCAAAGGGTTTTACCTGTTATCCTTAGAGGATTAGGCCGCCCTGACTTATACAGAGTAGTTGCAGAGTTGGGACAATTCTTCAGGGAACTCTGCAGTAGGAATATCAGGATATTTGCTTTGGAGCGTCTTAGAGACAAGATACCAACTATCCTATGCGACCTTGAGAAGATATATCCTCCAGCCTTCTTTGATGTGATGGTGCATTTGGCTGTTCATCTACCTGATGAGGCACTACTTAGAGGTCCAGTACAGTATGGCTGGATGTACCCTATTGAAAGGCGGCTAGGCACTTTCAAGGGCTATGTTAGGAACAGAGCTAGACCCGAGGGTTCCATTGCAGAGGCCTACATTGCTATAGAAGCGTTGACATTCTGCTCAAAATACATTGAAACAGCTGATCAGCTTAGCAAAGAGGTGGGTGAAGACAATCCCGGGCTCAATGTTTTTGATTATTCTGTTTGAGTTACAGGGAAGAGTCGACAAGATACAAACCTAAAGATTTGGACAAAATGGTTTGGTATGTGTTGAATAACTGTCCTGAGATACTACCTTATATCAAGTAAGTGCGGTGCTGCAGCTTATACATCGTAATCTACTAAACTTGCAGCACATTCTTATATATTTAGATGTTTTGACGCGATCACTATGTTGTGCAGCATCTAAAAAGAGGAGTTACTGCCGCAAAATCCAAGAAACATTGACAAACTGGTTATGGCAGGATTTGCGAAATGGTTCAAGAACCATGTAAGCTTTTAAAGTGCACTGTCTGTTTTTTTAATATATTGAGTGCATAAGATGATCAGCTTGTCTATTTTCTAACCATAGGTTAAGAAGATGCGGGAGGATGGGCAGGCAGTTGATGATGCCCTTTACTCACTAGCAATGGGTCCTGATACCCGGGTAAGACATTATGAAGCTTGCATTGTTTGAGATGTGCGCTACAATACCCTTGCACGAGACGAAGGCAGGAAGACACAAAACAGTGCCATCATGAGCACGGATACGTATGACAAAGAGACAACTGAAATGTATGCTAACATAACAGACATTATTCAGTTGCAGTATATCTCCAGTTTCGAGGATCATCGGTGTGTGGTTCTGTTGTGCTGTCGTTGGTATAACCTGTTTTCCAGGATCGCAAACCCAGAGTTGATGATTATTTCAAATCCATCAATGTCAAGGCGGCGTACTAGACCAACGAGCCTTTTATTTTGGCAAATCAAGCAACACAGATATTTTTCTTGGAAGACACATTTCCATGTAGCGATGACTGGAGAGTATTGCAAAGGTTTGAGCAGAGGAATTTGTTTAATGAAGTTGCACAACAAGATGATGCTTACACTGCTCCTGATGTACAAGATAACACAGATGTTCCTAATATCTTTGAGAACCATCACGTCAATGACGCCGGCGAAAAGATTGCATGTCGTGCTGTGGACATACAAGAGTTGATCAAGAAAAAGCCAACGTTCGAGGAAGTTGAGGATGAAGAAGAAGATGACACCGTGGGGAATTACGATTCAGACTGATACACATGGCGAAGATGTTGACGCTGCTGCTGCGGATGATGATTACATTGCTTTTGTCGTATTTGCCTATCAGAAGACGTTTTTTATCTACTATGTGAAATTGTATTTGCTATGACAACTGAAACCTGATGAACATGTTGTTTAGTATTTTTGTTGTGAGAACATCACTTGTTATGTATGCTGATTTGTGTTTGGTGATTGTATGACAACTAAAACATGATGACATTGTTGTTTAGTTGTACTCATATTTGGCTGTGAAACTTGAATTTGATGACATAGTTTGCTATTGGACTGCAATTTGCTCGACGTCTTCGAATGAGAACAAAGCTGGCCCGACCGGGCCTCTACTATTTATTTATTTATATGAGCAAAAGGGGATACCCCCTGATTTCCGTTAATAGAAATCATTAGATGTTCACAACACTACGCCCAGCCTGCTACACATGTTTCATTCATTACTAGTTTCAGCAAAGTGCTCATGTCGTAGCCCCTGAATACATCACGAGTGCTACATACACTGCAAATAAAGAGACAATCATCCTACAGAGCACATCGATTTTGCCCATTATCTTCACAAGCTCTTTCATCTCCTCATTGCTGTCAAGGCCATTCAGCAGCTGTTGCTTGGCCATGATCAGAGGAATTGCATCTTTAAGCTTCTTCTCTATATCTTCCTCTTCTGCCGTTCCTTCAGTTACTTGTCCAACACCCCAACCTGCTGGTATTGGGATTCCTCGGCTAACCAAATAATCAGCGTAGTTGCATTCCCCCACATTAGCAACTTCCCAGAAATACAAATCACACGAATCTTCCCTTTTCTGCACGAATCAAATTGGTAGATCATCAACCAAACTATTAAAAAAATCAGCAACTGAAAGCAGCAGAACAACACTTAAACATATTATTACCCCATGATTCGGGCATTTGTAGAAGACTCGGCCAGGGTTGCGGATTGTGGTTGAGACATGACGGATGACTCTGTGTGATTTGCAGCAGTGGAACCACACCAATGGCAGCGGGTTGCGATGAGCAATCGGCTGCAGTGCGCGTGCCGGCGAGGGCATGATGAGACCCACAGACGATGGTATGGGTTGCAACTTGGCGCATATCTGGTTGTTGCCTGCTGAAGAGCAGGTGGACGAGCAGCCAGCGGACATGGTTGCTGCGGCCAGAGCTTCTGATGCTAGGCAGAGTAAGTAGAGAAGAGGAGAAGCGAACGTTGGATATGTCAGTTTCATTACTTGCAGAGTAACATAGCACCATATATAGTCATAGTCTAGGTTTGGATTCGAACCAGCTACAGGAGCACGTCTTTGTTTTTTCTAAAACTCGGCAATGTCTCATTACTGGTATACTAGCTTGTTCTATACGCCTCCCCAAGTCTTTGATTTTCTTTCCATTTTTTGCGAGGAAGGAAGGAGGACAAAATTGAGAGTTCCTGGGACTCGAACCCAAGACCTCTCGGTTGAAAACCAAGGGTGCTAGTCACTTATGTGGCGAACGTTCCCTGTGAGGAGGACGATAGATGAACGCATTTTCCTCGCAGTTTTCTTCCTATATATAAAAAAGTATGCTACTTGGTGTCCGCTTAGTCAACAAAACGATTGTGCCAACCTTGACCGTTGGATTGACATTCAACGTCTGTCGCGTTTCTTCAGTCTCTTCTTCCTCGAGCCACCAAAGGCAAACCAGTGTTGGCGGGACCGCCTGCTCCTGCCTCCCACGGCTGGCTGTGATCTGCCCCGGCTCATGTTCGTTCCCGTCCGAGGCCTCACCATCGTACTCCGCCTTGGTTCGCTCGACGCAGCACCGCCCTCCGGTGTTGTCAACATGGTCAACAACCAAGAGGAATAAGGAGATGACTGTACATGGTGAGGATGACAGTAGGGACCCAGTAGCGCGCGCAGTAATTTTGTTTTTTCGGGACGGAGAAGGGTATCAACTGGGTTGTGCGGGGCCCGTGGCCTGTCTAGCCCAGGCTTTTATTTCATATGTTTAGCACATGGCCAGCCCAGTTTGTTTTTTTCCTTTCTGAAAATTGCTAGCTAGCTATTTTGTTTTTTGCAGAATAACCAACGTAGGCCTACTTGCTTTTCTATGCCCTGCTGGGCCGGAAATTTTTCAAGATTAGGAGGGATGCATTTTGCCTAGAAAATGGGCTATAAGTAATAAGAAATGGGCTATAAGTAATAATAAATGGGCTGTAAAATGAAAAAATACAGCAAACAGACAATTAGTTCCAAAATACTGTTTTCTTTCGGATTTTGATATTTTAAATTTCATTGTTTTTGTGCGGGTAAAATTTCATTGAATTTAAATTAAGGTATATTTAGATTTAAAATTAATTTGAATCTTGCTAGAAATTTCGGGCTGTATGCTGTTTGGGACAGATTTGGAGGCTGACTTGTGGGTCTACTTGGTTGACGTGTACTTTGGCTTTGTCAACTTAGTCCACAAACAATTCTAGCAGCAGTGACCGTTGGATGTTAATCCAACAGCCGTGCTGCTTCTTCAATATCTGATCTTCTTGCTCCAGCCGCCCAAACCAGCTCTGGTGGGACTGCCTGCTCCCGCCTCCCGTGGCCGGCTGTGCTGCCGCACAGGCCGCACCGCCCCACCCTACTTCATTGCTCGCCAGGCCATTCCTCTACTCACCCACACCTCCTGTTATTTTCCGGCGACGGCAGCCGGACCAGTAAACCCTCGTACTCCCCACCGCATGGGCAACCATTGCCGAGTCTTCCCCGGCTCCATGTCGTTCCCTTCCTAGGACTCGCCGTCGTCCACCACCATGGTGCTCTCGGCACGGCCTGGTCAACTTGGTCAACCTGACAGCTAGGACCCACCAGAAGGGCCTCTGTATTTCGCGAAAAAAATGTTCCCCTCGCTGACATGTCGGGCCCACCAGCTATATCTTCGCACGCAAGGAAGTGCCTCCTTATTACGGACAAAAAACTGAATACCCCCCTGCTAGCTGGGACCCACCATAGTGGGAGGATGACTTGTGGGCCAACAAAGTTGACGGGGACGGAGGGCTTTGTCAACTTAGTCAATGGAACGATTCTAACTCAAGTGACCGTACGATGTCCATCCAATGGCCGTAGTGCTTCTTCAACCTCTGGTCTTCTTGCTCCAGCCGCCCAAAGCAGCGCCGGTCGTGCCGCATGCTCCTGCCTCCCGTGGCCGGCTGTGCTGCCGCGGAGGCCTCACCGCCCCCTACTATTCCCACCGCTGGCCAGGCCCTGCGGCGACGGCAGCCTCACACCGCAGCCGAACCAGTGAACCCGCGTACTCCTCTCCGTGCGGGCTTCCACTGCCGCGTCTTCCCCGACTCCGCGTTGTCCCCTTCCTAGGCCTCGCCGTCGTCCACCGCCGTGGTGCTCTACGCGCGGCGTGGTCAACGTGGTCAAGGAACGACTTCCATCAGAAGAGTACTGTACATGGAGAGGCTGACAGCTGGGTCCATGGCCACAACCCAGTTTTTTGTGATTTGCCAAGTAAGTCGCTTTGTCAGGCCTGTTGGGCTGCAAATCTTTCAAGACGAAGAGAGCTTTCATTCGGCTGGCCGAGAAAATGGCCCATCAGTAATGAGAAATGGGTTGTACATTTTTAAAACACATCAAACCGGCAATTAGTTTCAAATATCTTTTTTTTCATTTCAAGATTTTAAATTACATTAATTTTTATGCGTGGAGAATTTGTTGGATTTTATATTGATATATATTTATTTTTAAAATCAGTTTGAATGTGAGTCCAAATTTCGGGATTAAAAACAGTTCGGATCGCACCGAAATATGAAAAATTTCATATAATTTTTTAACCGTGGCCACAATTTGGGCTGTAATGCTAACAAAAAGAATATGGGGTACAAAAAAACCTTAAGAATTAGCAAATGGGCTGAAAATTATTAGAAATAATGGCAGATGGGCTGTATGCTGTTTTCCACAGATTTGAGGCTTTCCTAAAAATAAGGTTGATGCACAAGCAGTGGCTGTTGGATGTCCATCCAACGGCCGTCGTGCTTCTTCAATCTCTGCTCTTCCTGCTCCAGCCGCTCAAACCAGCGCCGGCGGGACTGCCTGCTCCCTCCTCCCCGCGGCCGGCTGTGTTGTCGCGCAGGCCTCACCGCCCCACCGTACTCCCATCGCTGGCCTAGCCATTCCTCTACTCACCCACACCTACTGTTATTCTCCGGCGATGGCAGACTAACCAGTAAACCCTCGTACATTCGTACTCCCCTCCGCGTGGGAAACAACTGCCGAGTCTTCCCTGCCTCCGTGTCGTTCCCTTCCTAGGCCTCGCCGTCGTCCACCGCCCTGGTGCTCTCAGCGCGGCCTGGTCAACGTGGTCAACGACTGACATGCATCTGAAGTGGACTGTACGTGGAGAGGCCGACAGCTGGGTCCACGGCCACACGCAAGGAAATGCCTCCTTATTACGCGCAAAATAATGATTCCTCCACCTGACATCAGGGACCCATCGAAAGGGCCTATGTATTTTGCGAAAAAAACGTTACCGCCGCTGACAGCTCGGACCCACCAGCTATATCTTCGCACGCAAGGAAGTGTCTCCTTATTACGCACAAAAAAATGAATACTCCCCCTGTTAGCTGGGACCCAGTATAGTGGCAGGCTGACTTGTGGGCCTACTAAGTTGACGGGGACAGAGGGCTTTGTCAACTTAGTCAATATGCATGATTCTAGCTCCAGTGACCGTACGATTTCCATCCAACGGCCGTAGTGCTTCTTCAACCTCTGGTCTTCTTGCTCCAGCCGCCCAAACCAGTGCCGGTCGTGCCTCGTGCTCCTGCCTCCCGTGGCCGGCTGCGATTCGCGGAGGCCTCACCGCACCCTACTACTCCCACCGCTGGCCAGGCCATCCCTCTACTCACCCACACCCCCTGTTACTCTGCGGCGACGGCAGCCTCACACCGCAGTGAACCAGTGCCCTCGTACTCCTCTACGCGTGGGCATCCACTGTCGCGTCTTCCCCGGCTCCGCGTCGTCCCCTTCCTAGGCCTCGTCGTCGTCCACTGCCCTGGTGCTGTCGGCGCGGCATGGTCAACGTGGTCAAGGAACGGCTTCCATCGGACGTGGACTGTACGTGGAGAGGCTGACAGCTAGGTCCACGGCCACAGTAAGGAAGTGCCTCCTTATTACGTGCAAAATAATTATTTCTCCACCTGACAGCGGGGACCCACCAGACGGGCCACCGTATTTCACCCCCCTGACTGCTGGGACCCACCAGCTACATCTTCGCAGGCAAGGAAGTGCCTGATAGTCGGGACCCACCTAGTCGAAGCGTACGTAGCGTTGTCATTCTGGTCGCGAACGTGTACGTACATACTGGTCGATGTAGAGGTGTGCACGTGTCGTAGTAGAGGCGCGCACGTGTCGTAGTAGAGGCGCGCACGTAGCATGTACACGTACGTACAGCGGCCAGGGTGCAAGAAAGAAAATACGTCCACATATGTGTACATACGGGCGGGGTCTCGAACGCCTACTCGCGCATACGTACGGCCAAGGCTCGTGTACATTGCTGGGTCGAAACGGAGAAACAGCATCGTCGTCGTGTTCATGGGGAGGCAACGGAATGCGTAGTGTTCATGGGGAGGCAACGGAATGCGTCGTGTTCATGGGGAGGCAACGGAATGTGTCGTGTTCATCGGGAGGGCTTGGATGGAACAGGCGATGGAAACAAGGCCTGGCGTACCGCAGAACGGAGGAAACGGCCTTGTGTTCAACCGGCCATGTTCGAAACGGGATCCTGTTCATCGGGAGGGGTCTGGCGTACCGCAAAACGGAGGAAACGGACCTCCTACGGTCGAAATGGGGGTCCTATTGATCGGGAGGGGTGTGGCGTACCGCAAAACGGAGGAAACGGACTTGTGTTGGAGCGCTACGGTCGAAACGGGGGTCCTGTTCATTGGGAGGGGTGTGGAGTACCGCAAAACGGGACTCCACGGGATACTGTTCATCTCCACTGTCGACCTCCTCCAGCCTCCACGGGCTCCTGTTCATCCAGCCTCCACCGCGCCCTACTCCACCGGCTACTGTTCAACCACCCCTCCACCGCCTACTGTTTATCCAGCCCTCCACACCACGGGGTCCTGTTCAACCACCCCTCCACCGTCTACTATTCATCCAGCCCTCCACACCACGGGGTCCTGTTCATCCACCCCTCCACGGGCACCCCTCCATCGTCTACTGTTCATCCAACCCTCCACCATACCACGGGGTCCTGTTCATCCAGAGGAAACGCCACCGCTCACTGTTCATCCAAACCCCCCGCAACGCTCGCTGTTCATCCCATCGATCGGCTTCAGTTAGCAGCAGTAGCGAAGGAATCGCTCGATCGGGTTCAGTTAACAGCCATCGATCGATCGCTCGGGTTCAGTAACGCGTAGCCTGCAGTGCAATCGCTCGGGTTCAGTTAGAGCCCAACGCCTCGCTCGGGTTCAGTTAGAGCCAACGACTCGCACACACGCGTGTACGTGTACGAGAGAAACGTGCATCGCTCGGCCCCCGACCTCCCACCGTAACTGGGAACTCCCCGAAATTTTCCTTCCCCTCGCTTCTACCATGGTGTTTTCCATCATGGACGGCCCAAAGAATGTCATGCAGCTGCATCTTCGGCCCGCCCAGGACGAAAAGCCCATTTTCTGTCATGATTTTTTGTCATAGAAGTAGGAGCCCACCACATCTATGATGATACCGGGTTTGGTCACAATATCGTCATAGAAGTGTCATATATATGACATAAAAAAATTCGTTCGGCCCAAATGTCACGGATGTGTCTTTTTTTGTAGTGGTGGGACCGATCGCTCATCTTGGTGAGACCGAAATGTTATGAAGGGAAACAGAGAGATTACAACCCCATCTTGATGAGACCGAGATCCCTATCGGTGAGACCGATTTGCCTACGGTTTGTGGCAGTGGCTATGACATTTGAAACTCGGTGGCGCCAGATAGGAAGAATCGGTGGGGCCAAGTTTGACTTTCGGTTTAGGTCATATGTGGATGTGAGAAAGTAGTTGAGGGTTTTGGAGCATATCACTAAGCATTTTGAGCAAGAACCTCATTAAGCAACATCTCATCCCTCCTTGATAGTATTGGCTTTTCCTATAGACTTAATGTGATCTTGGATCACTAAAATGGAAAATGTGGAGTCTTGAGCTTTGAGCTTGAGCCAATCCTTTGTCCTTAGCATTTTGAGGGGTCCACTTTTCTCACCCATGCCATGCCAATCATTGAGCTTTCCTGAGATATTAATCTTGAAATAGCATTAGCTCAATGAGCTATATGTTGTTAGGAATTACCAAAACCACCTAGGGATAATTGCACTTTCAATCTCCCCCTTTTTGGTAATTGATAACAACATATAGATCAAAGCTTCGACAAATGATAATAAGAGTGAAAAACATTGTCGCTTTGAGAAGTATGTGAAAAGCAAGAGATCCCCCTAAATTTGTGCATAGTTTAAGATTTGCTTTGGACTGCAAATGCACAAAGAGTTAGGATCATGAGTTACTCTTCCATGTCATATACATCTTGGTGGAGCACTCAAAATGATAATAATTAAAATAAATGCACTCATCACCAAGCAAAGTGAGTGATCATATGGAATATAAAAGGATAATGTCATCCAACAAGCATAAAGGTAGTATATGATCAAACACATGATCATCCAAGTATCACACACAAGCATAAAGTATCTCAAACGAGAAGATAATAAAGTTCAACCACCAAGGAGAAACGCAAGAGAGAACAAAAGCAACACTCTCTCTCGAAGCCTATGATCTATACATTTTCTCCCCCTTTGGCAACAAGTTACCAAAAAGTTCATAAAAATGCATAGTGCTAAATCGTCACTCAGGCTTGGTCTTCAGGTGGTGGTGTAGACAGAACTCCAAGGACGAAGGCGCCAGTCGATGTAGATGGAGCTGGTGGAGTAGGTGCTGGAACTGGTGGCACTGAAGCTGTAGCTGGTGCAGATGAAGTTGCTCTGGTGTCTGTGACAGGCATAGCAGCAGACCTCTGACCTCTGGGCACTCTAGCAAAAGCATCAGTGGTAGACTTGCCCTTCTTCTCCTGCACTTCATCCTGAAGTTGCTCAACGACTGACTGGATCTCAGTGACCTTCACATCTAAGTCATAGAACTTCTGCTCCACGATCCTCTCCAAGCTCTCCTGGTTTTGAGTCAGGGTAGCCAATCCCTTCTCAATCCTCAGAGTGGAGGCAATGAAGTAGCCAAGCTGATCTTGCTTGATCTTCAGAAGATACTGAGATGCCTCATCCATGGTTGGCATCTTTGCAGCCTTTTCAAACCTTGCCTTCTCCTTCTTGGCTTGTGCATGCACAGAAGATGGTTCATTATCATCCATCACCACAGTGTTGTCCTCAAAGTCCGGGTAGATGGGAATGTGTTCCTTGTCCAAGAGATATGTGCTAGTGCACATCTTGGAGTTGATTAGCTCCTAGATCTGTGGGGCATACCCACAACTCCTCTTCTGATCTGCATCTGTCCTCTTTATGGTTTCCACAATTAGGCTCATGACTTTGAACTTTTGAGGCACATCAAATATGTGAAGCAAGTTAATTGCATGGCCTCTGATCATCTTGTGATCACCTGACTTTGGCAAGAGAGTGTGCCTGAGGATCTAGTTGATTGTTGGCAAGCCTGACAGAAGGTAATGTACTGATCCAAACTTGTGTGTCTCAAGAGCAGCATCTGGGATCTCTTTGTACATGTGTGCCATGGTGTTGTGATCCTTCTTCTTCTTGGCATAGACATCCAAGTCATCTTCACTCTCCTCGGGAGCATTGATCAATTTTGCTCATTCAGCAATCGTTGACTGGTACCTAGTACCTTCAGACATCCAGACAATTCTTCCATCTGGGTAGAAATGAGCTGTGGGGTAGAACTACATGATGAGCTCATCATTCCTCTTTGTGAGCTTCTGAGCCACAAACTCATCGACTCCACACACCTTGAAGCTGTCATATACACCAGGGAAGTGATCCTCATTTTCCTCAATGAATGTCCAATCGACCCATCTCATGTCACACACTATGGGCTTCTTGTCAACTAAGATAGTCTCATAGAAGTCATGGTGTTCCTTTGTATGGAACCTGTAGTCCACATCAGTCCTTCTCCTGGTGGCATATGGATCAGACTCTCTCCATAGCCTTAGACCAAAATTCCTTCCTGATTTTCATGTTCTCTGCAACTGGATGAGCATCATTGTGGTCTGGAATTTTGGGCTTCAACTTCCTTAACACGACAGAATCATCTTATTCTTCAGTAGCTTGAGGCACTGGGGCCTTGTTCTTCTCCTCGGCAGGGATGTTCCTGGTGCTCCTCTTTGGTTTTGGCTTTGGAGCTGGAGCAACAGTCTTAGGAGCAATCTTAGGCTTAGATGGAACAGCTCGTGCCCTTATAGCATCTCCCATAAGCTTTTGAGCTTTGGGTGCTGGTGCTGCATCCTCTTCCTCTTCTTCAGAGTCTTTCATTATTGAAGATCTCCTAAGCACTCTGGCAGTGGTCTTATTGACCCTTTCTTTTCTTTTCTGCCACAACCTGCTCTTTGGGTGCAGATCCCAAAGTCTCTTGAGTGGATGTTCTGGCTTTTGACATGGGAGCTCTCTTGGCAGGAACCTTTTGCTTCATCCCTGGCTTAGTGGCAGCAGCTGTGCCATATTCCTTTTTCAGGACTTTCCTCTTTGAGGTGGCCTCTTCCTCAACAGCCACATAGTCCTCATCCTCAGAATCTGAGGTTTTCTTCTTTCTGGTCCTGGTGGCTGCCTTAGGCAAGTTGCTGGGGGGTACTTCTGCTTCCTTCATCAAAGCTGCTAGAGGGACTAGTGCCCTCACTCAAGTTCACTTGCTCCTCAGACTTGTTCTGACTGTCACTCTAATCTGACATGATGCAAACACTGACAGCAGACCCTGTGAATGGATTATAGATGAGGTAGAGTGTATGAGCATCACAAAGTGCGGAGGTTTTTGCAAAAGAATGGATCAAAAACTTAGTTTTAGTTTTCCACAGAAAGCATTTAGGATCTACCGATTTGAAATCTCGGTGATACCGAAGCAGCTATTGGAACCTAAACTAGTGAACTCGGTCAGATCGAGTCACAGTTCGGTGGCAGCGAGACTGCTAGGGTTTCACAAAGACTCGAACTCGGTCACACCGATTAGCAATTCTCGTCAGATTGAGAATCACATGTGCAATGGCCTGAGCCAAATCGGTGGAACCGATTTCAGCAACTCGGTCTGTCCGAGATGGTTTTGGCGGAAACCTAACCCTAAATTTTCAATCCACAACTAAACTACGGAGTGTTTTCATTGGATAGAGTGATCTCAATCGTGGCAAGATACATGGCAAAACAATGTGCTGGGGAATCGGAGTGAGAACAGCACAAAGATCAAGTCCATACCCTAGTTCGGTGATGGACTTGCTACAGCGGCAACGGCGGAGACGATCCCGTTGACGGCGGCAGAGACCAGCGACTGGAGGCGGCTGGCGACGAGGAGGACGATCCGGAGACCTAGGGAGGCAGGGCAGGCTGAGCGCAGGCGAAGAGGTTCAGAAAGTTTTCCAAATTTTCGCCTGTGGGTATATATAGCCTGACCCTGTCGGTGTGACCGAGTGGAACAACTCAGTGTGACCGAAAAGTTCAAATCAGTTGCACCAAGATTAAAGACCTAGATCGACTTAGTGATCTTGGTATGACCAAAATGGATGGATCGGTCAGACCGAAACACACAAAGAAGTTTTGGAAGTTTAAGTCTATGACGAATCGGGGACTCCGAGTGCTCCTCACACAGAGTGGTTCAAATCTGACTTGATCAAACTTTGTGATGCAGCATGAATAGAGTTTGAGACGAGAAGAGCATAGATAGCTAGAGAAGGTTCTTAGGAATTCTTGTCCATCCACTTGGCAAGAGAAAAAGAAACCAACCAATCAAAACAACAAGTGGATGTCTTCGAATGAGTAAATTATGCAACCAACATGCTCACACAATAAAATGGCAAATGAAATATGTGGCAAAGCATGCACAAACAATTCTAGCATCTATCAAGCAATTGGTGATGACTAGGTCATCTATATATGAGTATATTGACTTAGGAGTCAAATGAGAACATTTGATCATAGGTCATACTCATCGTTTAAGCACAAGTGGGGTTACCACTTTTACATAAAGTGTTGTTGTGTTCACACCATTAGAGTTGCTTTAGCTCAATTCTTAGAGTAAAGCTCCCCCTAGATGTGAGATCCCCCCTAAGAGGGATGAACTAACCTTGGGTTTTGTCCATGATGACTTCATGTAGGTCTTGAAGATGTGGATGCTCTAAGTTGATGTAGATCATTCAGAGCTATCCTTTGGAGTGATTTGCACTTTCAATACCTACACGGGTTAGTTCCACAAGGAACAAACAAGGATATCCATAGACATAGAGTGATGCACTACAAGATGATGTCTATGAGAGCATTAGGTTACCTTGTCCCTTGTCTTACCAACAAGAGGGTTTGTGACTCCTTGAACTAGTGCAAGATGTGGAAGTTGATTGCACTTGTTCTTGCCAAAATGATAAGAGTGAAGTATGTTGGCGGAGTCACCCTCAAGAACTCTCTAGTTATTCTTCTTTGGGATCCACACCATCTTGATGGGAATCCTCGGAGTTGTAGTTGTACTTGATGAAGTGGAACTTGATGTAGTCTTGGGAACCCACTTGACCAAGGCCTTAGGAGCTTCTTCAAATGCATCAATTTCCTCTTGAATCTTGTCCTTGCCTTTTTCCTTGTGGTCTTGTGGTGGAAGATCATCTTGATCTTGTGTCCCTTTGAAAGAAGTAGGATCATACTTCTCTTGTTGAGGAACAAACTTCGTCTTGGGGTATTGATCTTCTTCCCACTCAACTCCATTGGCATTGAACTTTCGTTCAAAACCGATACCTTGATTCTTCCGGTGCCTTCCTTGCTTGCATACAATTTCCTCGAATTGCTTACTCCCAGCAAGGCTCTTGTAAACACCTTTATCTATGATTCCCTTCAATAAGCTATTTTCTTGCTCAAGTGTAACTTGTCTAACAGAATCATTAGTGGAATCAAGAGAACTACTAGAAGCAACAATATTGGATTTAGCATGATTATTGTTACTACTAGAGGAAGAATCCTTCTTGTTCTTGTTACTAGAATTGACTTGAGGCATGTAAGTGGATAAGAGTAAATGTTTGGCAATGTAAGAAGAACTTTTCTTGAAAAGATCATCATTGATTGCTTTTAAGAACTCATGCTCTTGCTCAAGGTTGAGCTTTTCAAAACGTAATTTCTCATGAGTCCTTAAAAGTTCTTGATGATCTCCTAAGATAGTTTCATGAGCTAACTTAAGAGTGTTTAGTTCTTTAGTTAGAAACTCAATCTTCTCCTTATCATTGTCATTCGTTTTATCTTGATTAGCATGATTAATTGATGTTTCATCATAGTATTCATCACTAGAGTTGTCAACAAGTAAATCATCATCACCTAACAAGTCATCTTCATCACTACTGAAATCAACATACTCGGGGTGTGATACCTTTGGGCCTTTAGCCATGAAGCATCTTCCAAGTCCTTCATTTGGTGAATCAAATATGTCGTAGGAGTTGGTTGACACAAGTGCTAGACCGGCAACACCTTCATCTTGAGTATATTCGAAGTCGGAGTGATAGCTTCTCTCGGAGTGATTGTTGGAGTCGGAGCCGGATACCCATTCACCAATATGAGCTTGATGTATTCGTTTTGTGTAGCTCCTTGATGACTTGTCCTTACTTTCTGAATCCTTGCTTCTCCGAGAGGATCTTCGTTCATAATGATCATCCCTACTCCTTCTCTCGCTCGATGGTGATTCTTCTCTTCTACTTCTTCTTTTGGGAGAATCTTCTCTTCTCTTGTAGGGGGTCGTACACTCATTGGAGTAGTGTCCAGGTCTTCCACAATTGTAGCAGTTTCGCTCTCGACTAGAAGATCTTTTGTCATTGTAGGACCTTGACTTGGAACTTCTCTCTTTGGTTCTACTCTTGTAGAACTTGTTGAAGTTCTTCACCATTAGGCTCAATTCTTCATTGAAGGTTTGTTTCTCACTTGATGATGTGGGAGCTTCACATGAGGCTTTGTAAGCACCACTTGACTTGTTATGGAGCTCCTCTTTATCCTTGAGTGACATCTCATGAGCAACAATTCTTCCAATGACTTCCGTTGGCTTGAGATTTTTGTAATTTGGCATCATTTGGATCAATGTGTATATGGTATCATATTTTCCATCCAAGGCACATAGGATCTTCTTGATGATGAATTTGTCAGTCATCTCTTCACTTCCTAAGCCGGCAATCTCATTTGTGATAAGAGCGAGCCTAGAGTACATTTCAGCGACACCTTCACCACCCTTCATTTTGAACTTGTCAAGTTGACTTTGAAGCACATCCAACTTGGATTCCTTGACGGAGCCGGTACCTTCGTGCATATCAATCAAAGTATCCCAAATTTCCTTTGCATTCTCAAGACGGCTGATTTTGTTGAATTCTTCGGGGCACAATCCGTTGAAGAGGATATCACAAGCTTGAGCATTGTATTGTAGCATCTTCAACTCTTCCGTGGTAGCTTCACGGTTCGATTCTCTCCCATCAAAGAATTCACCTTGCAAGCGGCAGGGTTATGTCCAAGAATATGCATTTTCATCTCATGATTCCAACTAGCAAAATTAGTGCCATCAAAGTAAGGACCTCTACGGTGGTAATTTCCCTCGCTAGACGCCATACTCTTCTAGGTTGTGAAACCAAGGCTACGACCACCAAAAGCTATGGAAATCAAAGCAAATGGAGATCAAAGCTCTGATACCACTTGTAGGATCGAAAGTATGTCTAGAGGGGGTGATTAGACTACTTGACCAAATAAAAATCTAGCCTTTTTCCAATTTTAGTTCTTGGCAGATTTTAGCAACTTTGGACAAGTCAAGCAATCTTAATACAATTCAAGCAAGCATGCAAAGAGTATATGAGCAGCGGAAAGTAAAGCATGCAACTTGCAAGAACGTAAAGGGAAGGGTTTGGAGGATTCAAACGCAATTGGAGACACGAATGTTTTTGTCGTGGTTCTGATAGGTGGTGTTATCATACATCCATGTTGATGGAGACTTCAACCCACGAAGGGTAACGATTGCGCGAGTCCACGGAGGGCTCCACCCACGAAGGGTCCACGAAGAAGCAACCTTGTCTATCCCACCATGGCTATCGCCCACAAAGGACTTGCCTCACTAGCGGTAGATCTTCATGAAGTAGGCGATCTCCTTGCCCTTACAAACTCCTTGGTTCAACTCCACAATCTTGTCGGAGGCTCCCAAGTGACACCTAGCCAATCTAGGAGACACCACTCTCCAATAAGTAACAAATGGTGTGTTGATGATGAACTCCTTGCTCTTGTGCTTCAAATGATAGTCTCCCCAACACTCAACTCTTTCTCACGGGATTTGGATTTGGTGGAAAGAAGATTTGAGTGGAAAGCAACTTGGGGAAGGCTAGAGATCAAGATTCAGATGGTAGGAATGGGGTATCTTGGTCTCAACACAAGTGTAGGTGGTTCTCTCTCAGAAAAAGTAAGTTGGAAGTGTAGGTTCGTTCTGATGGATCTCTCCGCGAATGAAGAGGTGGTGGAGGGGTATATATAGCCTCCACACAAAATCTAACCGTTACACATAACTTCCCAAACTCGGTGGGACCGAATGGTTAAAGTCGGTCGGACCGATTCAGCAAAGCTAGTGACCGTTAGGGTTTTCGGTGGGACCGACATGCAACTCGGTAGGACCGATATGATTAGGGTTAGGGCATAACGTAATCTCGATGAGACCGATTTTGGTAATAAGCTAACCAGAGAGTTGGTCAGGTAAACTCGGTGGGACCGATCGCTCATTTCGGTGAGACCAAAACGTTACAAAGGGAAAACAGAGAGTTTACATTGCAATCTCGGTGGGACCGATCGCTCATCTCGGTGAGACCGAAATGTTATGAAGGGAAACAGAGAGATTACAACCCCATCTCTGTGAGACCGAGATCCCTATCGATGAGACCGATTTGCCTAGGGTTTGTGGCAGTGGCTATGACATTTGAAACTCGATGGCGCCGGATAGGAAGAATCGGTGGGGCCGAGTTTGACTTTTGGTTTAGGTCATATGTGGATGTGAGAAAGTAGTTGAGGGTTTTGGAGCATATCACTAAGCATTTTGAGCAAGAACCTCATTAAGCAACACCTCATCCCTCCTTGATAGTATTGGCTTTTCCTATAGACTCAATATGATCTTGGATCACTAAAATGGAAAATGTAGTCTTGAGCTTTGAGCCTGAGCCAATCCTTTGTCCTTAGCATTTTGAGGGGTCCACTTTTCTCATCCATGCCATGCCAATCATTGAGCTTTCCTGAGATATTAATCTTGAAATAGCATTAGCTCAATGAGCTATATGTTGTTAGGAATTACCAAAACCACCTAGGGATAGTTGCACTTTCGAGAGTCATCAGGCCCGATGCATTGGGAATAACTCCTAGGTCGGTAATGAACTCCTTCATCCAGATTGCTTCATGTGCTGCCTCCGAGGCTGCCATGTACTCCGCTTCACATGTAGATCCCGCGACGACGCTTTGCTTGCAACTGCACCAGCTGACTGCCCCACCATTCAAAATATACACGTATCCGGTTTGTGACTTGGAGTCATCCAGATCTGTGTCGAAGCTAGCATCGACGTAACCCTTTATGATGAGCTCTTCGTCACCTCCATAAACGAGGAACATATCCCTAGTCCTTTTCAGGTACTTCAGGATATTCTTGACCGCCGTCCAGTGTTCCATGCCGGGATTACTTTGGTACCTTCCTACCAAACTTACGACAAGGTTTACATCAGGTCTGGTACACAGTATGGCATACATAATAGACCCTATGGCCGAGGCATAGGGGATGACACTCATCTTTTCCCTATCTTCTGCTGTGGTCGGGCATTGAGTCGTGCTCAATCTCACACCTTGCAATACAGGCAAGAACCCCTTCTTGGACTGATCCATATTGAACTTCTTCAATATCTTGTCAAGGTACGTGCTTTGTGAAAGACCAATGAGGCGTCTCGATCTATCTCTATAGATCTTGATGCCTAATATATAAGCAGCTTATCCAAGGTCCTTCATTGAAAAACACTCATTCAAGTAGGCCTTTATGCTTTCCAAGAGTTCTATATCATTTCCCATCAATAGTATGCCATCCACATATAATATGAGAAATGCTACAGAGCTCCCACTCACTTTCTTGTAAACACAGGCTTCTCCATAAATCTGCGTAAACCCAAACCTTTGATCATCTCATCAAAGCGAATGTTCCAACTCCGAGATGCTTGCACCAGCCCATAGATTGAGCGCTAGAGCTTGCATCTTGTCAGCATTCTTAGGATTGACAAAACATTCTGGCTGCATCATATATAATTCTTCCTTAAGGAAACCATTAAGGAATGCCATTTTGACGTCCATTTGCCATATCTCATAATCATAGAATGCGGCAATTGCTAACATGATTCGGATGGACTTCAGCTTTGCTACGGGTGAGAAGGTCTCATCGTATTCGATCCCTTGAACTTGTCGATAACCCTTAGCGACAAGCCGGGCTTTATAGATGGTCACATTGCCATCTGCGTCCGTCTTCTTCTTAAAGATCCATTTATTTTCTATGGCTCGCCGATCATCGGGTAAGTCTGTCAAAGTCCATACTTTGTTTTCATACATGGATCCTATCTCGAATTTCATGGCTTCAAGCCATTTGTTGGAATCTGGGCCCGCCATTGCTTCTTCATAGTTCGAAGGTTCACCGTTGTCTAACAACATTATTTCTAGGACAGGGTTGCCATACCATTCTGGTGTGGAACGTGTCCTTGTGGACCTACAAAGTTCAGTAGTAACTTGATCCGAAGTTCCTTGATCATCATCATTAACTTCCTCTCTAGTCGGTGCAGGCACCACAGAAACATTTTCTTGAGCTGCGCTACTTTCTAGTTCAAGAGGCCGTACTTCATAAAGTTCTACTTTCCTCCCACTTACTTCTTTCGAGAGAAACTCTTTCTCTAGAAAGGATCCATTCTTGGCAACAAAGATCTTGCCTTTGGATCTGAGGTAGAAGGTATACCCAATAGTTTCCTTAGGGTATCCTATGAAGACGCATTTTTCCGACTTGGGTTCGAGCTTTTCAGGTTGAAGTTTCTTGACATAAGCATCGCATCCCCAAACTTTCAGAAACAACAGCTTAGGTTTCTTTCCAGACCATAATTCATACGGTGTCGTCTCAACGGATTTCGACGGAGCCCTATTTAAAGTGAATGCGGCAGTCTCTAAAGCATAACCCCAAAATGATAGAGGTAGATCAGTAAGAGACATCATAGATCGTACCATATTTAATAGAGTGCGATACGACGTTCGGACACACCATTACGCTGAGGTGTTCCAAGCGGCATGAGTTGTGAAACAATTCCACATTTCCTTAAGTGCGTGCCAAATTCGTGACTCAAATATTCTCCCCCACGATATGATCGTAGGAACTTTATTTTCCTGTCACGTTGATTCTCAACCTCATTCTGAAATTCCTTGAACTTTTCAAAGGTCTCACACTTGTGTTTCATTAAGTAGACATACCCATATCTACTCAAGTCATCAGTGAGGGTGAGAACATAACGATAGCCACCGCGAGCATCAACGATCATTGGACCGCACACATCAGTACGTATGATTTCCAATAAGTTGGTTGCTCGCTCCATTGTTCCGGAGAACGGAGTCTTGGTCATTTTGCCCATGAGGCATGGCTCGCACGTGTCAAATGATTCATAATCAAGAGACTCCAAAAGTCCATCTGCATGGAGTTTCTTCATGCGTTTGACACCAATGTGACCAAGGCGGCAGTGCCACAAGTATGTGGGACTATCATTATCAACCTTACACTTCTTGGTATTCACACTATGAACATGTGTAACATCACGTTCGAGATTAAACAAGAATAAACCATTGACCAGCGGGGCATGACCATAAAACATATCTCTCATATAAATGGAACAACCATTATTCTTGGATTTAAATGAGTAGCCATCTCGCATTAAACGAGATCCAGATACAATGTTCATGCTCAAAGTTGGCACTAAATAACAATTATTGAGGTTTAAAACTAATCCCGTAGGTAAATGTAGAGGCAGCGTGCCGACGGCGATCACATCGACCTTGGAACCATTCCTGACGTGCATCGTCACCTCGTCCTTCGCCAGTCTCCGCTTATTCCGCAGCTCATGTTTTGAGTTACAAATATGAGCAAGCGCACCGGTATCAAATACCCAGGAGCTACTACGAGTGCTAGTAACATACACATCAATAACATGTATATCATATATACCTTTGGTATTGCCGGCCTTCTTATCCGCTAAGTACTTGGGGCAGTTCCGCTTCAGTGACCGTTTCTCTTGCAATAAAAGCACTCAGTCTCAGGCTTGGGTCCATGCTTTGGCTTCTTCCCGGTAGCTTGCTTACCGGGCGCGGCAACTCCCTTGCCTTCCTTCTTGAAGTTCTTCCTACCCTTGCCTTTCTTGAAACTGATGGTCATGATGTTCCTTTTTGATCTCCACCTCCGCTGATTTCAGCATTGAATATACCTCAGGAATGGTTTTCTCCATCCCCTGCATATTGAAATTCATCACAAAGCTCTTGTAGCTAGGTGGGAGCGACTGAAGGATTCTGTCAACGACCGCGTCATCCGGGAGATTAACTCCCAGCTTAGACAAGCGGTTGTGCAACCCAGACATTTTGAGTATGTGCTCGCTGACAGAACTATTCTCCTCCATCTTACAACTTTAGAACTTGTCGGAGACTTCATATCTCTCGACCCGGGCATGAGCTTGGAAAACCATTTTCAGCTCTTGGAACATCTCATATGCTCCGTGCTTCTCAAAATGCTTTTGGAGCCCCGGTTCTAAATTGTAAAGCATGCCGCACTGAACCAGGGAGTAATCATCACTACGCAACTGCCAGGCGTTCATAATGTCTTGAGTTGCTGGGAAAACAGGTGCTTCACCTAGCGGTGCTTCAAGGACATATGCTTTCTTGGCAGCTATGAGGATAATCCTCAGGTTACGGACCCAGTCCGTGTAGTTGCTGTCATCGTCTTTTAGCTTGGTTTTCTCTAGGAACGCGTTGAAGTTGAGGGCAACATTAGCGTGGGCCATTTGATCTACAAGACATATTGCAAAGTTTTAGACTATGTTCATGATAATTAAGTTCATCTAATCAAATTATTTAGTGAACTCCCACTCATATTGACATCCCTCTAGTCATCTAAGTGATACATGATCCGAGTCAACTAGGTCGTGTCCGATCATCACGTGAGACGGACTAGTCATCATCGGTGAACATCTTCATGTTGATCGTATCTTCCATACAACTTATGTTCGACCTTTCGGTCTTCCGTGTTCCGAGGCCATGTCTGTACATGCTAGGCTCGTCAAGTCAACCTAAGTGTATTGCGTGTGTAAACATGGCTTACACCCGTTGTATGCGAACGTTAGAACCTATCACACCCGATCATCACGTGGTGCTTGGGAACAACGGGCCTTAGCAACGGTGCACAGTTAGGGGGAACACTTTCTTGAAATTATTGTGAGGGATCATCTTATTTATGCTACCGTCGTTCTAAGCAAATAAGATGTAAAACATGATAAACATCACATGCAATCAAATAGTGACATGATATGGCCAATACCATTTTGCTCCTTTTGATCTCCATCTTCGGGGCGCCATGATCATCATCGTCGCCGGCATGACACCATGATCTCCATCATCGTGTCTTCATGAAGTTGTCTCGCCAACTATTACTTCTACTACTATGGCTAACGGTTAGCAATAAAGTAAAGTAATTACAAGGCATTTTCAGTGACATGCAGGTCATAAATAATTTAGACAACTCCTATGGCTCCTGCCGGTTGTCATACTCATCGACATGCAAGTCATGATTCCTATTACAAGAACATGACCAATCTCATACATCACATATATCACTCATCACATTCTTTTGGCCATATCACATCACATAGCATACCCTGCAAAAACAAGTTAGACGTCCTCTAATTGTTGTTGCATGTTTTTACGTGGCTGCTATGGGTTTCTAGCAAGAACGTTTCTTACCTACGCAAAAACCACAATGTGATATGCCAATTTCTATTTACCCTTCATAAGGACCCTTTTCATCGAATCCGATCCGACTAAAGTGGGAGAGACAGACACCCGCTAGCCACCTTATGCAACTAGTGCATGTCAGTCGGTGGAACCTGTCTCACGTAAGCGTACGTGTAAGGTCGGTCCGGGCTGCTTCATCCCACGATGCCGCCGAATCAAGATAAGACTAGTAACGGCAAGTAAATTGACAAAATCAATGCCCACAACAACTTGTGTTCTACTCATGCATAGAAACTATGCATAGACCTAGCTCATGATGCCACTATTGGGGATCGTTGCAGAAATTTAAAAAATTTCTATGCATCACCAAGATCAATCTATGGAGTTTACTAGCAACAAGAAGGGAGTGCATCTTCATACCTTTGAACATCGCGATGCGGAAGCGTTGCAAGAACGCGGTCGGTGGAGTCGTACACGAAGCGATTCAGATCGCGGCTGATTCCGATCTAAGCGCCGAACAACGGCGCCTCCACGTTCAACACACGTGCAACCCAATGACGTATCCCATGCCTTGATCCAGCAAGGAGAGAAGGAGAGGTTGGGGAAGAATCCAGCCAGCAACAGCACGACGGTGTGGTGGTGTTGGAGCAGCATGGTACTCCGGCAGGGCTTCGCCAAGCGTCGCGGGAGGAGGAGGTGTTGGGGAGGGGGAGGGCTGTGCCTTGGATGTGGTGCGGCTGCCCTCCTGCCTCCCCTCTATTTATAGGGGCAAGGGAGAGGGGGGCGGCCCCCTCCAGATGGATCTAGAGGGGGGACGGCGGCCAAGGGGGGAGGCTTGCCCCCCAAGCTAAGGGGAGCGCCCCCTTTAGGGTTCCCCCAAACCCTAGGCGCATGGGCCCTAGGGGGTTTGGCGCCCAGCCCACCTAGGGGCTGGTTCCCCCTCCATATTCAGCCCATAGGGCCCTCCGGGGCAGGTGGACCCTCCCGGTGGACCCCCGGAACCCTTTCGATGGTCCCGGTACAATACCGATAAACCCCCGAACACTTCCGGCGACCGAATAAGGACTTCTCATAGATAAATCTTTGTCTCCGGACCATTCCGGAACTCCTCGTTACGTCCGGGATCTCATCGGGACTCCTAACAACATTCGGTAACCACGTACAAACCTTCCCTATAACCCTAGCATCATTGAACCTTAAGTGTGTAGACCCTACGGGTTCGGGAATCATGCAGACATGACCGAGACATCTCTCCGGCCAATAACCAACAGCGGGATCTGGATACCCATGTTGGCTCCTACATGTTCCACGATGATCTCATCATATGAACCACGATGCCAAGGATTCAATCAATCCCGTATACGATTCCCTTTGTCTACCAGTATAGCACTTGCCCGAGATTCGATCGTCGGTATACCGATACCTTGTTCAATCTTGTTACGGCAAGTCCCTTTACTCGTTCCGTAACACATCATCCTGTGACCAACCCCTTAGTCACATTGAGCTCATTACGATGATGTCTTACCGAGTGGGCCCAGAGATACCTCTCCGTCATACGGAATGACAAATCCCAGTCTCTATTCGTGCCAACCCAACAGACACTTTCGGAGATACCCGTAGTGCACCTTTATAGCCACCCAGTTACGTTGTAACGTTTGGCACAACCAAAGCATTCCTACAGTATCCGGGAGTTGCACAATCTCATGGTCTAAGGAAAAGATACTTGACATTAGAAAAGCTTTAGCAGACGAACTACACGATCTTGTGCTATGCTTAGGATTGGGTCTTGTCCATCACATCATTCTCCTAATGATGTGATCCCATTATCAATGACATCCAATGTCCATGGTCAGGAAACCGTAACCATCTATTAATCAAGGAGCTAGTCAACTAGAGGCTAACTAGGGACATGTTGTGGTCTATGTATTCACACATGTATTACGATTTTCGGATAACACAATTATAGCATGAACAATAGATAATTATCATGAACAAGGAAATATAATAATAACCATTTTATTATTGCCTCTAGGGCATATTTCCAACAGAAATTTCCTCTGGTAATGGTATCAAGAATATATCTATTCCAAGGAGTGATGCCTACATAAAAATTGCGAAGAAGAACGAAAGTAGATTGCTTCCTAGTAGATTTATTTTGCGCATTGCAGATTCTGAACCAAGCATCTTTTAGATTTTCTCCCTCCCTTTGTTTAAAATTAAGGACCTCATTCTCGGGAGATAAAGGAGTAGCTAAAGGACTAGCCATAACGACAAAGCAAGCGGAAGAAAGGGCGAACAAAAAAGAGGGCAAATAAAACGGCAAGGACGAAGTGGGGGAGAGGAAAACGAGAGGCAAATGGAAAATAATGTAACGCGAAGGATAAGAGTTGTGATGGGTACTTGGTATGTCTTGACTTGGCGTAGATCTCCCCGGCAACGGCGCCAAAAATCCTTCTTGCTACCTCTTCAGCATGCGTTGGTTTTCCCTTGAAGAGGAAAGGGTGATGCAGCAAAGCAGCCTAAGTATTTCCCTCAGTTTTTGAGAACCAATGTATCAATCCAGTAGGAGACCACGCGCAAGTCACCTTGTACCTACACAAACAAATAAGAACCTCGCAACTAACGCGATAAAGGGGTTGTCAATCCCTTCACGGTCACTTGCAAGAGTGAGATCTGATAGAGATGGTAATAATAAGATAAATATTTTTGGTATTTTTATGATATAAATTAAAAGTAAAGATTGTAAAATAAAGTAGATTGGAAACTTATATGATGGAGAATAGACCCGGGGGCCATATGTTTCACTAGTGGCTTCTCTCAAAATAGCATAAGTATTACGGTGGGTGAACAAATTACCGTCGAGCAATTGATAGAATTGAGCATAGTTATGAGAATATCTAGGTATGATCATGTATATAGGCATCACATCCGTGACAAGTAGACCGACTCCTGCCTGCATCTACTACTATTACTCCACACATCAACCGCTATCCAGTATGCATCTAGAGTATTAAGTTCATCAGAACAAAGTAACGCTTTAAGCAAGATGACATGATGTAGAGGGATAAACTCGTGCAATATGATATAAACCCCATCTTTTTATCCTCGATGGCAACAATACAATACGTGTCGTTTCCCTACTATCACTGGGATCGAGCACCGCAAGATTGAACCCAAAGCTAAGCACTTCTCCCATTGCAAGAAAGATCAATCTAGTAGGCCAAACCAAACTGAAAATTCAAAGAGACTTGCAAAGATAACCAATCATATATAAAAGAATTCAGAGAAGATTCAAATATTGTTCATAGATAATCTTGATCATAAACCCACAATTCATCGGATCTCGACAAACACACCGCAAAAAGGATTACATCAAATAGATCTCCAAGAGAATCGAGGAGAACTTTGTATTGAGATCCAAAGAGAGAGAAGAAGCCATCTAGCTAATAACTATGGACCCGAAGGTCTGAGGTAAACTACTCACACATCATCGGAGGGGCCATGGAGTTGATGTAGAGACCCTCCGGGATCAATGCCCCCTCCGGTGGAGCTCCGGAAAAGGCCCCAAGATGGGATCTCTTGGTTACAGAAGGTTGCGGCGGTGGAATTAGGTTTTCGTGATGCTCTCCGATGTTTTCAGGGTGTGTAGGTATATATAGGAGGAAGAACTAGGTCGGTGAAGCCACGAGGGGCCCCCGAGGGTGGAGGGCGTGCCCAGGGGGTAGGCGCGCCCCCCTGCCTCGTGGCTCCTCGTTGGTTGCTTGACATCCACTCCAAGTCCTCTGGATCACGTTTGTTCCAAAAATCACGTTCTTTCATTCCGTTTGGACTCCGTTTGATATTCTTTTTCTACGAAACACTGAAATAGGCACACAAAAATAGCAATTTGGGTTGGGCCTCCGGTTAATAGGTTAGTCCCAAAAATAATATAAAAGTGTATAAATAAGCCCGTTAAACATCCAAAACAGAATATATAATAGCATGAAACAATCAAAAAATATAGATACGTTGGAGACGTATCATGGTGCGCGCACTGATGTTTCCGCTGACATTGTGTCGGCTTTTGGGGCTCCCAACTCTCTGTTGCCTCTTGCGAGTTGGATATTGTTTTGTCTCTGCTGCAGGATTTCCATTCTTCAAGGTTGAACGACGAGTCGATTCCCCTTCATGTTGTCATTGTGATGCTCCTTGTGAATATGCTTCACACATTGCTCTTCTCTTCCCAGTCACGACCCACGTTCGGATCAATTTGGGATTTGTGCCTCCTCCATCACTAGACCTCACATGGGAGGTTGTGACTCCTGACGGCCTCAACACCAACATTTGGCCCTCTGTGGCGTTCAACATCATGTGGAAATTTGGGGATCCCGCAATGCTCTAGTCTTCCACGACAAAGATCACCACACAAGGGTGACACTTAGAAACATTGTACTAGATTTTTTTCTCTGGATCTTCCTGTTCAAGAACACTGCGTCAAAGGACCTCTCGTCTAGGTTTGAGGCCCCCTGGTACTGTAAAACAGTGTGGCTAAGAATATATTCAGATGGGGAAAAAAGGACAATAGTTCATTGCAGTTGGTGTTTGCTCTGTAAAAAAGCCCGTGCATTATGCAATGCGATGGTCAAGATCATTCCCTAAGCACGCTGCATTGTGATCAAGTGGACATGAAGGCCATCGTAGGCAGGGCCGGGAAGAAATATAAACGGTGACGCAGGTGTGGAAACAGAGACGTTTTTATTGTGTATGTAAGGGGCCTATGATTTTGTTCTCCCGTTGCAACGCATTACTAGTTATCTAAAAAAAAGTGCACCATCTCCATAGTAAGTGGGAAATATTAGATGATTAATTGTAAACTCCAAGAAAAGGTGTAATGGAAAAGCAAATGTGTAGCTTTCTTTTAGTTTTGGTTCAACGGTGAGAACAAATCAGATATTGCTCCAATGCATCCTTCCAAAGTTCCAAATCAACAATACAATATAATAACGCCGTGAATATGCACGCTACAGACAGAGCAGGGTGGTTTGCAAGCAAGCAAAGTCATTCACGCTTGGTAAGCGAGGATCCTCGAGATCTGCAGGCCCCGGCTGAAGGCTTGGTTGAAGAGCAGACGCGTCTGGAACTCTGACATGAAGGGGAACCACGAGAGGACGGCGATGGGCAGGAAGATGAGGATCCCCATGGTATACTCGTACATCCTTGCCATCTCTTGGATGGAGTCCCATGGCCCTATCTTATAGAGCACAGCCCCACTCTGCCTCAACTTGGCGCAGCAAGGCCCTCGGCATGCTCCACCAGGGCAGCAGGAGCAACACAGCACGCCAAGTGGCTCAATCACTAACCTCCGAAACAGCGGTCCACACACTTGTGCCATCTACAACACAAGGGGATGTTATGTGACAGTAGTATAAACTTATATAAGAATTTACCATCTTGGTCAAAACGTGTCGTCTTCTTTTCATGACAAAAGGGGAAAAGTGCTAGTAATAATTGTATAAAAGAAAGAAATCACTCACCAAAAGAATAAACCAGACAGTTGGGATGAAGGCCAAGACACTGGCGCCAACGTCTGACACAGCGAGATCAAAACCAACAAATAAGACCACCATCAAGCCGATGAGGACAAGAAACACAATGCCCTTGAGTATACGGAACACAAGCTGAAACTTGGTAACAAACTTCTCTCTCCCCAGTGAAACAACCTGGAACGCATGAGTCTACCTAAGCAAATGTACCATAACATGCATGCGAATATATATGGATGCAATACCAAGCATATCTACTGTTACCTTTAGCAAAACAAGAACGATGCCAATAACCAGCCACGATAGTGCATATATCTGGGTGGAACAAACAAAGCAGCATTATTATTCTACCAGAAATGAATGAAATGTTTCTAGAGGATAAGGAGATTTAAACAGGATGAGTACCATGAAGCTTTTGTTCTCGTGCACTATGTGCAAGTGGTACACAATACCATATTGGTAGATCAGGAGGCGCAGCGACAGAACCAGCTCCAAGAGCAAGCTACGTATTGTTCCATTCTTTAGGTGCTCATGTTCACTCACCCACCAAGCCTCCCAACTTTGCTCAGGTGCCAGCCCAATACCACCCCTATTGCTCATCCACTTCCACCAATCAGTCCAGTCATCAACCGTCTTGTGCCACTCAAAGCATGATGGGTTGAAGATAAAAGGTGCAAACAGCCAGCAGAAAACAAGGAACCACATCGAAATTGTGACGTATACATACAAACTCGAGCTCCTGTAAGAACTCCCGTATGCTAGATAAACAACCAAGAGGATGAGCAGCTCCAATGCTTTCACAAAGTGGCTCCGTGAGTACATTCTGTAATTCTCAGCAAATTTCGCATGGCGTACAACAAAACCCCGGCCTGTTCCTCTATATTTTGCACCACCATGAAGTATAGTCCTTCCATAGTAGTGAGTCTTTGTCCCGAGATGAAAAGTGAAGAACATAGGAGCTAACTGAAGTTGCATGATTATAAACTCAGCCAGGGCTTTACCAAACCCTTTCTCCAAGCCGACCTCCATTATCATCGGGAGGATGAGCAACGTCCCAAGTTGGAATACCGATTGGGTGGCAAGTGCATTTTCAAAGGGTTTGATGTTTTTAATCCGTGGATCATGGAGAATCGACTTTTCTAGGCCACTCAAAACAAGATACAACCGCCCATATAAAAATACATACACCGTAAGAACAGCCACCTGAAAATTAAAGCCACAAAACTCACAATGATTTATGTGTCTTCTGTACTTTGAACGGAACACATCATACTTTCTATATGTTGGCCATTGCTTGAAAAAATAGAAACATCAATCCATATGAGGTGAGGGAGCTTTGTACAAATCATCTCAAACGAATAAAATGCAGAGATAAGAAAACATGCTTGCATGATGCAACATGGTCTTATGTGCATCAACATAAGCTCAAGTCAATATATTGATATCAATCGTTATAAAACAAGTAACAACGGTAGCTACTGATTTCAACAAGACTATTTGCAAGTATGATCCCTGAGAAATCAAAACAGAAGAGTCTATATCTGGTCTGCTGTTATATACTCACAAAGTAAATCAATCTGATTTTTTACCTCCTGGAAGTGCATATAAAGTTGATATGTGAAAGCATGAGATTCATACCATGCTATTGAAGTAGAGGCCAACTGTGGTGAAGTACATAGACAACATCCTGTAGAAATCGAATCTGTGTCCTAGTCGGTAAACATCACGACATAGAGTTTGTTCACCATTACCGTTTGCCACCTTGGCCTCAAAGTTGGATATTTGGTTCATTCCAACATCACGTCCTTTACCCAACTGTATGTATTCATGATGGGTAACAGTTCCTTGTCGCAGGGTTGAATTGAATCCTTAAATATATCAGAACAATGATTAGCTTATTGGAAAAGGAAGAAAAACTGTATAATGCATATTCTCTGGATATGGTACCTGCAAAGATGTCCTCACTGAGGTTAATAACCTTTGAGGCCTTGCTTATGCCACCCCTTGTGATGTGAAAGATTCTATCGAAAACATCAGGGTGACCATAGTGGAATTGTACCCTGCATCACAAATTGAAATTTAATAAGTATAGAATGTCCATAGCACAATGATCTTCAAAAGAAAGGTATGCCTAAATCACTCTGGTCCTATCTATTTCCTATATTTACTTATGGAACTACCCAGTTACCACTTAGACCCACAAGTCTCATTTAGCCATTGTATCTAGCAGAGCTTACGAGATTAGAAGCGCTATTTACTGGACCGCATCAGGCAAAACCAAAGCAGGGAGCATCGGAGGTCTACACGCGCCAGGTGCCTCCTTAGTATGTGGATCTTATGAAGCATCGGAACGACATTGTCTTCAATGGGGCGGCTCCGTCAATAGCACAGACTAGTCAACGAATCGAGCAGGAAGGAAGATTATTGGTGAAGGCAGGACTAATCAAGGGTGAGGTAGAGGGGTTTGAGGTGGATGGCTCAACGTGGGTAGATCGGGAGTAGTTCGTTTAGGTAAATGAGGTGGTGTCGGATGTAAATCCGCATGTAAATTATTTGTAAAACCGTGGAGTTTTGGGGACTCTTCCCCCTCCTTTAATGAATGATACGCACACTCGAGCGTATTCGAGAAAAAAATTTACTGGACCTCGCTTGTTTGAAATGAGTCGTTTGTCTAGCAGTTTCCCTAATTTACCCATGGTAATGCCAACCAGTTGGAACCTGTGAGGAACTTCAAACTTCGGCATGAATAGCCAAATAGGTAATCGATCTAACTCCCCCCCTCCCCCCTCTTCAAAAGAAAAAACCCGGCAGGAACATGGTATTTCCCGCCAGCTTTTCCTTAGCCCTGCATGACATACATTTGAAACATGTGATTACCACTTCAAAAATATATGGCAATCTGCAACAGCTTTGAAGAGCACATCAGCCGGATGTAATTTCCACTTAAGATTCGTCGTGCAAGATATAAAAATGACTAGCTCAAATGTGAACTTACTCATGCTTCTCAACTCTTAACAGTAATGGTGATGCTGACTGTCAGCCATTAATTCACTGGACTTGACTACGTTGCGGCGCCGCACGTAGGGCTTCCCGTGCGGTGGCCCTGCTAACCACCCCTTTTAATCGTGGATTTAGTATGGGACAACTAGTCATGTCTCCGTGGCGCGCGCGTATGTGATAAAGAGTCAGTTGTCTGACGCAAAAAAGGCCTGCACCAATATCCCCTGGTTCCCCTTAAAAAAACATGTCCCCCGGTGGGCATCACCCCTACTACTACTAGGCCGTGACATGCATGACGATCGCTTTCACCCCTTCCCCACATGTGAGCCAATGTCCTCTCTTCTCCCATCACTTTCATCTTTCCCCACGCTGAAATGTTGGCACCACATGCATGTAATTCAGCAGGATTTTCCCCCCCTATGCTAAGAGCAGCCTGCCATTATTTGATTGTCTATGTACTTATCTACTTTTACAAAAGATTGGTAAGTGTAACACTATCTCTCAAACCGTTGATATGAATGATGATCAGTTTCAGTTACTGGCTTTTCAGTGGAAACTAAGTCCTATGTTTGCATTGTTTCAACTTTTTTCGTCGGTACTTTTCAGGTTATTATACTTATCGGAGTTTTGTACTTACTTGCCATATTACAGTTTAACCGTGCCACTTGTCATTATACTTGCTTGTCGGATTTATTGTGCTTACTTGCCATATTACGGTTTAATTGTGCCACTTGCCATTATACTTATTGTCGAATTTCTTGTACTTACTTGCCAAATTAACAGTTTAACCGTGCCACTTGCCATTATAATTGTTGGATTTATTGTGCTTACTTTCCACATTTACACTTTAACCATGCCACTTGCCATTATACTTGTCGGATTTATTGTGCTTACTTTCCATATTTGCACTTTAACCATGCCACCTGCCATTATACCCACTTGTCGGATTTATTGTGCTTACTTGTCATATTAACAGTTTATATTGTGCCACTTGCCATGTTTTAGCAGGTGTAATTGCCAAGTTTAAGAGGGTGCAATTACCAAGATATATATACATGGTTGCCATGTTTAAACAGATGTACTCGGCAGGTTTAAGCGGGTGTGGTTGCCAGCCTTTAATAAGAATAAGTATAGTTGTCGGGTTTAGCGGAAAAAATGTGCAGTTCCCAGGTTAAATTTAGGAGATAAAAAGTAGGTTACAGGTCAATTATTAAGTCGGTAAAGTTCTTGAGGCTCGCCGTTGGACGAGTCAGGGTGAGAGGGGATGGCGGACTGCGCTGGCGATCCCAGGGGCGACTCGCCCGGCGCGGCATCTCCCCCTGCCCCGCCGCCCCCGTCCTCCCCGTCGGCGCCCCCCACCCCCGTCCTCCTCGCCGTGCCCTCCGTCGGCCTTTGCCCCCGCGCGGGTCATCTGGGCCGACATCGTTGAGGCCGACGGCCTCGAGGATGGCCGCCTAGTGGTTTGCCGCGACCGTGTCCCCCCCTGCTCCTGCTTGTGTCCGGCGGCCGGACGGTGCCGGTGGCTCTACTCCCAGGGGTGGGAGTTCGGTCGCCCGCCCGTCCTCCCGGCATCGGCACCGGCCTCTGAGCTCGTCTCAGTCGCCGGGGAGCCAAGGGGTGACTTTGGGGTCGGGTCGCCGCAGCCCGCAGGGCCGGGGGGTCGCGGGCCGCGCCGACCGCGGTGCCGCCCGTCTGTCCAGGCGTGCTGGTGTGGCTCCTCCCTTGGGTCCGGTCGCGGCGTCGGCCATGGCGTGGCCGGCGGTGGCTGCGGTCATGTCCCGGCGGTCGCCGTTTCGCCCGTTCATCTCTGCCTTCGGCGTCCCTGTTCCCCGTTCGCCCGGCCCTCCTCGGGGCCTGCTCCGGCCGCGCCCTCCCAGCCCTACCCAGGCCACGGCGCCGACGCTGGGAGAAACCCTGCTTCCCCGCTCAGTCATGATGCTGGGGCTGGACCGCCCGTCTCTCCTGGGCCTCCCTGGGCCGGCCTGCGTGGCCCGCTGCGGGCCGGGGCGGTAATGGGCCGCGGCCCATCGTGGCTACGGGCCCAGCCAAGCCGCACATTTGGCCGCCCCTAGGGTTCCTAATCC
>NC_041384.1:305158868-305161337 GCF_002162155.2 Triticum dicoccoides
CGGCCGCGATGATCGTCGGGACGCCCCCCGCTCCTCTCCGGACGGGCTGCGCTGGGAGGCTGACCTATGCCAACAGCTCGCCTCTCGGCCTCCCGCCCGCGAGTCCCGCCGGTCGCCGGCGCGCGCGGAGCGTCGCTCCCCGGACCGCGACCGCCGCTCCCCTGCTCGCCGCGCTTCTCCTCGGGACCGCCCTCGCTCGCCCGTGGATGAGCAATGGCGCTCTTCCCGGTGGTGTTTGCCGTCCCCTCCCCCCCAAGAATCCAACAGCAGCACTTCGGCAACTCTCAAGCCCCGAGCCGGTATCAACCTCCGCAAAATCAGCCATCATTCCCTCCGGCCAACGGTGGCAATGGCAACTGCGGTCGCCAAAGTCTAAGAAGAAGAAGAAGAAGGGGTCGGCTCGTCCTCCTGTTCCCGCCTCATCCGCCGCGCCAGCCCCTCCTGTGGACACCGGTGCCCCGCGAGACTCCCCGCCGTGCTTCAACTGTGGGCTCACCGGCCACTTCCAGGTGGCATGCCCCAACCCGCCGATGTGCTACCTCTGCAAGGACTCCAGCCACCCCGCAGTTCTTTGCCCGGACCGGCCGGTGACCGAGGAGATCATGATGTACGGCCACGGCATCGAGGGCATGGGCTTCTTCCTCGTCGAGGTGCCAGACGCTCCTCCGCCCTCCCCCTCGCTCCTGGCGATTGTCTCCGTCGTGGGCGAGGTTGTCGCTTCCCCCGCGATGATCGAGGCCGAGCTCAACCACCTGTGAGGTGCAAGTGGGACTGGTAGGTGGCCCCCACTTCCGCCAACACCTTCACGATGGTCTTCCCAGACGCCATCAGCATGGGGTACTGCACTGGCAGCGCCAACATCACCTTGGTTCTCAACCAGTTGGTGGTGGCCATCTCCGAGCCGAAGTGGGATCCCAAGGCGGTGGCGGTCCTGGACACGGCTTGGATCCTCATTGCCGGCCTGCCCGATGTTGCCCGGTCTGAGCGGGTCATCGGCAGTATGTCCAAGATCCTCAGCAAGGTGGTGGTGGTCGACGATCTCTCACTTCGCAAGGAGGAGGAGGTCCAGATGAAGGTGAAATCCCTGGACTCCTCCAAGCTCCGCGCCACAGTCCGCGTGTTCTTCAACGACGGGGGTTTTGACCTCAAGATCTGCCTCGAGCCACCGAACCATGTCGGCCGCCCCCGCTTCTCCGATGATGGTCACCAGGGAGGTGGGCCAGGTGATGCCGACGACTCCCACCACCGGCGCCCTCGCCCCTCTCGCCACGACGACCCGGAGGACGACGACAACCTATCGGAGCACTCCCGCTCCCCTTCCCGGGAGCCATCCAACCCACCTCCGGGTCGTGGCGGCGCCGGGGCCGGGTGCACCCGGGTGACGGCCGCCGCCCTCGAGGCTGCTCTCCGGCTGGCCGCCCCTCCTCCGGCCTCTCCAGCTTCGTCGGAGGCGACCAGTGACATCTCCAGTGTAGGCCTGCTCGTTCTCCTGCCATCATCATGAGAAGTGCAGAACCAGTGTTCAGAACCCTATGTGGCTAACCTTGTTCACTTTTCATATCCTCATAGCATTGCACTTCAAGAGCTCGTCTATAGTACATCATCCCTCTCACTATTCAAGATGCAAACAATAAGATAAGCAGAAAGACAGAAAAATTGTCAGCTTTTAAGAGATACAATCTTCATGTTACCAGTTCTGGCAAGTGTTTGACCCCGGTAAGACGCCCATATACGGATATCATCCATGCATCCCTTTACTTCATCTTCGTTATCTGGATCAACTCCAATGCGTTGTAGAAAGTTCTTCCATTCATCTAGAGATTGACAAGCATCATTAAATTTTATTATGAGTTAAAAATTGATACATTTTGTTTAAGAAACATAAAATAGAATTGGCAACTCACCTGGATAAATCTTTTGTAGATAAAACAAAATCGAGATACCGTCTTCATTCTTTCTATTTAGTTGATGAGATGAATAAAGTACTTCCTCATTGTAATATGGAGTCAAAACACTGCACAGTGAATCTTGTTAGAATGTGATGAGCTTCAAAATGAATGTTGAAGACAGTAAATTCGTAAAAGGAATAATATTTCTCACAGCTATGTGGAAGAGTTTGTGCCAGATGTAAAAAATCTAATGGAAACATCAACTTGTGAATGCAATTTACTATGATGCAATCAAATACTCAAAGGACTATTAAAAAGAGGTTTCATAATAGACCAATTACTACTGTAACTAGTACTCCCTCCGTCTCATAATATAGGACGTTTTTCGACACTAGTGTAGTGTCAAAAAACATCTTACATTATGGGACGGAGGGAGTACTTGATTGCAGTAAACTGCAGGTTCATGGTGTTTGCTGCCTTTTCAACTGCATGCAACCCTATAGCTTCATTATTGGAAAGATGCCTCATTGACTGTCTGTGAGACATCCGTTGGTGTGTTTTAAAAAAATACAAAACTGAG
>NC_041384.1:305161718-305171761 GCF_002162155.2 Triticum dicoccoides
ACACAAATCAATAATTAATGAAGTACAACAACCATATGGTTTAACAAACTGTGCATACATCATCATACTTTCGAAATAACAGTACCATAGAAGATAAAATACACACCTAAAGGATATCATATCATGCACTTGAGGTGCTCTCGGCATTTTCATAAAAAGTGAGTTTGCGAAGAAGGTGATCCTACGTCGAGCATCCAAATTTGTAGGTACATCCATTGCAGAATCCTTCATAGTCAACAATAAATGCAGCCGGACAAACTGAGACCAAAACAGTTTGTTCAGTATGAAAAATTAGCACTAGCACTATAACAAAATAAACCAATCTCTGCCAGTAGTGTGTTTAGTGTTTACCAGTAGCTGTAATAATTTTGCCAATGTGTTGCTGACTTTACCAATCTCTGCCATCTCGAGGTCGTCCAAAAGTGTGTTATTTTGCATACTAGTTCGCACTATTTTATCGATATCATGGACAATTCTGAATATTTGAAGAATAAAACAGATTAACCCATGTCAAATTCGAATTCGACAGGTAATAAACGAGTATTGTTCTTACCTTTTATCATTATAGTCTAGCAGAAGACAAACAACTATTATTTTCAAGGACTCGTAGCATTCTATAACTGCATTGTATCTGTCCTTGTCTAGTTTGATTTTTTCGATCAGCTCATGTTCATCCCCCTCTTTGGAAGTCATGGCCATATGGAGAGCTGTTGGTACCTAGTATATTCAAAAGTACATGAGCATCTCTGCAAAGGCAACAAAAAGCATTCGATTATCTATCTGCACACATATGCCTATTACACACCTTGCTAGCAAGGAGGAAAGGAGGCCACGGAACAATAGGTAAATTACTTGAAGACGATGGAGCCATCAACATGTCCTTCTCTCTGAGAAATAAAATCATAAAGGTGAATGGCATTATATTAGTATATAAGAAAGTTCACAGTGCGAACCTATCACTAATGAAGTCTTCCTCTCGTAAGGAATTGATGAATGAATTCCAAACACAAAAGAAGCTCCTCACATCAAGTGCTTGCTGGAAAGTAGGATATCAAAGTCGGTCAAAACCACGTGTCTTTAGCAAGCATGGGTTAACTTCCTAGTATTTTGAGCAAAGAAATAACACATTTGCGTGCTTTTTCGAAATGGACACATGGGCCAACGATGATTACAAAAAACTCAAAAGAAACTAAAACATTTGCGAGTATAAAACCTCTTTATGTGCTGCCACGTGACATTTCCTGAAAGCATCTGGCATTGATTTGAATCTGACTCTCAACATGCCTAGGGTACGTATCTGCATCAAAAGCAAAAGGTAAAATCTGATAACTAATGTTTCTTACAAACGAACATTCGTTTAAGAGCAAAAGGCCATCCGCTAGTTCCATTCAGAATGAAACCACCAGAGTTTAGCATTGTACACGCATGCATCCCATAAAAGGGGCCCCAAACACAGGGGAAAGATAAAGGACAGAGGAAAGGATGACTGACCTCACCGACATGACTAAGGGCACCCGAAACACCCCCAAAGACAGTGGAGAAAATAGCATACCATATTTGTGTGTCCATAAAGTACACCTACAAGACGAGGCGGTAGTTGTTATGACAAAAAGAATAGCATAAGAACTACCATTAGTTAATTTTTATGTTAGAACTTCCATAGCTCTAATTACGTACCAAAACAATTGGTGCCCATATAGTAATGACCACACCGAGATTGTGCGGCACTACAGAAAGTTAGCAAAAATACTATTAGTAACTAGAGTATTGACCCTCTAGAGAAATTAATAAGTCAAATATCGCCACAGGTACAGGAAAAAATCTACTTTGCAAAAATGTCCACTTCAGTCCAGAGCTCTAAATCATTTGGTTGCATCCTCGATGTACCAAAATCCTCTGCTTTACAACTTTGGGTCGATTCACAAGTGGTTTTGGCTGAGTAGGATAAAACGTCTTCACTACGTCACTAATCAGTAAATAGAGGGAACCGAGTGAGACATACGGCATGAGATAGTGATGAGAGCTCAGTGTCCTGCCCATCCAGTCAACATGACAGCATGAACTGAATGCTTGATGGTGTGATCCACATCAGCCACCGCTTGAAAACCCACACTAGGGGCTGGGGTGCGCCCATGGCGCGCCTCTTGACATGAAGTTGTGCGCACTTGTATTGCTGCAGCGCCTCAAAGCGTCTCATCCTACCATTTTCATACGTCCATACACATTTGTCATCGATTGTTAGCAAACTAACAGTTGTTGTTAGCATCACGATATTTGTTTTATCTTTTATGTAAGAGGGATGAAAGCTTTGGCTTCGTTTAAAAAAGCAAGGTTTACTAAATAGCATAGAAAATTAAGTAAAATTACTAAATGAAATGAATGAAGATTTTCCATGCCATTCAGATCAAAGGAGAAAACAAACGAGCTTTACCAGCATTATAATTTATTCAACTAAACAATTGTATGTAGCACCAACTCAAGAGGCAAAAGTGTTAGCTCTGCAATCAGATCACGTGGGTGTACTCTTCTCAAAGATTTTCTGTAGGCTGATGCTGATGATGTTCGCAGTTCTGCTGCAAAAGCAATTGAACCTGCAGCTTTCATTGGTTCAGCCTTTCGTCCTAACAAATCAAGTGCCCGTTCAATCTGCAGGTTGCAATTTCAAGTAATCACAAGGCAAAACAGGCACAAGAGGGTAGCCTAAACCCTGCAAGCCAATTTGTTTTCCTCATTTCTAAACCCACATTGTCTTGATCAATGTTCTGCATCAGCAGTGCAGACGTATCAAACAGATCGTCCAAATTATAAAATCCACAAATTCAGTTTTTCGTTGCTCCCCACCAACTATAAGGCCTTAATACCTAGTTACCGACGGAGTTGCATAAAGTAAGAAACGCAGCGACATGAAAGCAATTTGCAGTATCAATACCTCTCGCCTTTGAGGTTGTCATCGACGCCTCCGTCATCCCCAAGATCCTCCTTCGGTGTTCCGCTTGCTTAAGATCTGAAAACAATACGCACACCATAGTACACAGAAGAAACAGAACATTAAGCTGTCAGCAATCCATAACTTCTGTATACACACCGAATCCAATCCGACGCCGCAAGAAAGATTCAAAATCTACTCACCGTGTCGTGGTTGTCGTGGTCGACCAGGAGTTCAGGAAGGCTTCCCCGAGCTGGCTTTGGCACATGAGTGAATCCTGAACCAGAGAAACACCAGAAGAAATAGATCATCACCATGCCAACCGAAAACAGGAGGTCTAGGGAAGATCAAAGAAACACCTCAACAACCAAATCGACTATATCTCTTCTTTAATAATTTCTTTTCTTCTTTGTAATTCTAATTTTTCAACATGGCAGAAGAATCTATCCCTATTAAATCTTGCATTAAGATCTAAATTTACTGTGTGACATACATGATAATACCCCAGCCAAAAATCTGAGAAGAGAAAAAACTAAAAAAACTAAAAAACTGAGAAAGTTCCCTTAGTTATTTTAAGTTTCCATCGAACTGGCAAAATCATCTGTAGGCAGTTCCAGTTTTACGCCGCCTGCAAGAACTGAACTTCCTCGGCCACCTCACAAATGTAGGACAACTCAGGCAAGCAACAACATATTGAGGATGAAAAAAACGCTTATCAATACATGAGTTGAGAAACCAATAATATACCTTCAGATTTAACAACGCAATTATCCTAGAAAGATCTTAAGCCAGGAGAGCTCTTCAACTGAATAAAAAAAGCAAGTCTGCATATCAATCAACAGTAAACAAAAAACACGCTGCTAATTCTTAATATCATAAACCTGTAACATTTGTACACACGAAGCCATGTCAGTAGTTCTTACGCCAAATCAGTATACCACTGCCATAGTACTACACCGTGTAATTACTATACGATTAACAGACTAAGGAAAAATCATTTCAACATGAATGAGACGAACCATACATACCTAATTGAGGTATAATTAAGGTGTAAATTCAGGCACATATCTCTGCTTATAGAAGTGTCTCTTACAGTACTCTCTTCCATAGCTTGATTACAGATCTAAGCTTCTGTGTAGCATGAACCAGACAGCCAGACATGGCAATGATGAGCATCGATATATTAAAAAATATATTCCTTCAAGTCAGAGGCAGAAAAAAGAGAACACTCATTCAGCTACCACATAAAGGCATTCACATCAGAAATTAAATGTAGTGGCTTATCAAAATACAAAGGTAATAAAATAAACCTGAATAGCCGGATCATGATTTGGTTCTGGGAAGTAAACAAAATATCAGTAGAAGGACTGAAACATCTTAATACACAATGTATTTATTTATTGTTTGTGAGAATAGCTAATGTATGACTGTTGGGTGGGGGCCTAGTTGTAGATTTGCCTCAGTATTATTACAGTGACCACTGCAAAATGAAGTGAAGCATTAGTTAGTAGCAAGCACTTGCTGAAACACTTCAAAACTCTCCAACCACAATGGAATAAAACACTTGCTGTGGTGAAATAAGCAGAAACTTACAAAGTAATACTCCTAAACTCTGATTTCATACAGTTAACCTATCTAATGCTAACCCACATAGTAATCAATCAAAAAACAGAACTTACAACGTGCAGGTCCATGAGAATTTTAAAACACTTGGGACTGTGCTATCGTCAATGGCAAACTAAATGCTATTAACTGACAAAAGCGTGACACTCAACCAACTAAGTGACCATGTATGCTCCGCTTCCCTGTAGGGGACATCTCAGGTTAAAAGGCCCCAAATATTGAAGATTTAAATTTTAAACAAGTGAGGTGAAGAGGGAGACTATCTGACATACAGCCAGCTCCGAGTAACTTAGTTCCATATTTTTTTCTCAACATATATCTTATAGTATCTCAAGATTTATGGAGAAACAAATAGCTAGAGTTGTTGATTAAGCCACAAGAAAATGTATCACAATCAAGAAATAAATAAGGAAGCAAAGCTATAATGTCAGAGGACTAGAGGAGTCATTACTCATTAGGAGAAATTAATATACTATTACTGTAACTAAAACCACTTTAATTAAAAGGAGCTGTCATCTGCACTTCAGGAGACGCTCACACATCAAGAATGTTGATTTTAGGAGGCTAGAAATTTCCGCATTACCGTATCTAGAATTCAAGAGCATATGCTCATCGTGTGCTAGGTATATCACCAGTACAAAGCATTATCAACAACTTCACTGCAGATTGATTCCAGGTATTTTGTTAATCCAAGGGAAACAATCAGGGATGGAGCAGCTCACGGCGACCCCAAGCAGCTGCCTGGGCTCAACCGGAGAGTCTATCAAGCATTAGCGTCGATATATGGGTTAGCAATGATGTTTTGCTGGGCAAACACCGAGTACATGATGTGCGGTTTCAGTACTACTAGGTGTGAGGAGGAGGAGGTTAGCCTTGATGGGCAGGTGGTACCTCAGAAGGACACCTTTCGATATTTGGGGTCAATGCTACAGGAGGATGGGGGTATTGATGAAGATGTGACCATCGAATCAAAGCCGGATGGATGAAGTGGCGCCAAGCTTCTAGCATTCTCTGTAACAAGAGAGTGCCACAAAAGTTAAAAGGCAAGTTCTATAGGACGGCGGTTCGACCCGCAATGTTGTATGGCGCTGAGTGTTGGCCACTAAAAGGCGACATGTTCAACAGTTAGGTGTGGCGGAGATGCGTATGTTGAGATGGATGTGTGGCCACACAAGGAAGGATCGACTCCGAAATGATGATATACGAGATAGAGTTGGGGTAGCACCAATTGAAGAGAAGCTTGTCCAACATCGTCTGAGATGGTTTGGGCATATTCAGCGTAGGCCTCCGGAAGCTCCAGTGCATAGCGGACGGCTAAAGCGTGCGGAGAATGTCAAGAGAGGTCGGGGTAGACCGAATTTGACATGGGAGGAGTCCGTGAAGAGAGACCTGAAGGATTGGAGTATCACCAAAGAACTAGCTATGGACAGGGGTGCGTGGAAGCTTGCTATCCATGTGCCAGAGCCATGAGTTGGTCGCGAGATCTTATGGGTTTCACCTCTAGCCTACCCCAACTTGTTTGGGACTAAAGGCTTTGTTGTTGTTGTTGTTGTTGTTGTTGTTGTTGTTGTAGAATTTCTTCAATATCTATACATCTGATAATGACATTGAAGTGTTGAAGGTTATACATTGATAATGTCACACATGTCAGAACACAGGACCAGAATCCTTGTATTATATGGTATCGTTGGTGTGAAAAATCTCAACACTTAATAATTTCATATCTGCTTTATACTAATTATTACATTTTAATTCTCTTAATGTATATGCACTGAAGAGTATAGATAGTAAATCACCAAACTCTAAAGATGTATTCACTTCGGAAAAGTACTCCATGAAGTGTTCAGAATTTACCTCAACATAGAAACTAAATGCAAGCTTGGAGGTGAGCAACACGACCCAAAAGAAGACATACCTGTTGATTCACATTAAATTTTCATTCTCAACTGAAAGGAAAAACAATAATTTGATAGACATATGACACACTTACTTAAAAATGGACAATATGTCCTCATGCATACCACGTGCAACATACAATCTTGGCTGAAAGGCAACAAAACGTTATGTAAGCACTAACAATGCTCACTTTACAGCAATTTGCTTGCTACAAATAGGAAAGACTGACCTGAATCCACCACATAAGAAGAATAACTGCACGCCAATTTGAGTGTTCCATTATATTTTGAAGTTGTGGCAACAAGAAAAGCAAGGCAGCCAAAATGTTCGGAATCATATAAATGACGATTGCAAAATTATATACTGACTGGTTGTACCAATTCCGTGTCAAACTATTCAGGAGTTTGCCAGCAGTCGAAAGATGCCATGCCTGGGCGGGAATGCCACGGAGCTCCAGCTCAACGTGATACTCGAACTCGCCGGCACCCGCGTGAGCGAGCTTGCTCCAGGGGCGAACAGAGAGGGAGAACCGCGGGGAGTTGATGAAGTGGTCACCGTTCAGGCGACGCATGGTGGTTCGGGAGTTGAAGAGAATCAGGAAATCCTCACGGTGATGGGTATGGACCGAGAAATCACCATCCGCAAGCTTGAGGGAACTGATGAGCAAGTCAGAGACCTCGGCGGCAAACACTTGCGGCCGGTTGCCGGTGATGGAGGCCACCATCGCGCGCGCTAGAACCTCCTCGGCCTCCTCCATCTCGACAGAGTGCGACATGATGACTCTCACTGGCGCGGGTGCGTGTGCCGCAGGCGCGATGATCACCGAAGCCGCGGGAGGATGCGGCGGCGGTGCCTGGGTGGCGCGCGCTCCCGCAGCCTGGTCCGCGCGGCCGACAAGGGTGGCGCGAGCTTGCCGTGCGGCCTCCCGACGCTGGGGGGTGCAGGAGCGCGAGTCATGGCCTGACAGCAAGCAGCGACGGCATCGGACCTCGTTGGTGCAGTCGCGCACGCGGTGGCGAGGGTCCAGGCAGCGGAAGCAGAGCCCGGCAACCTCCTCCGGGGATGGGCTGCGGCGCCGGGGCTGCGGGGAGGAGGTCTCGCCATCCTGGCGCGCGGGCGACGACGGCGGTTCCAGCGTCGAGGCTGCTGGAAGCCGTCAGCATCCACCTGAACACCACCCGGAGCATGGTGCACCTCGGAGCGGGGGCCGAGGCGGCTCGCAGCGGGCTGCCGTGGAGCGGCGACGACAGCGCGAGCGAGAGCTGGGGGCGCGGGCGGCGCGGGAGTGGCCGGCGGGGTGCGTGCGACGTCGATGTACGAGCGCGTCGAGGACTCGCTCTCCGAATCGAACCAGCAGTCACCAGAGGACACGCGATCGCCGGAGAGGGTCCCTCGGGGCTCGACAGGGTCAGCACTGGAGGCCGCCATGGCAGGGAGCGGGAGCAAGGAGGGGAGGCAACCGGCAGGGGCTCACCGGCGGCGGAGGGGCTTGGGGGTGGGTGGGCTAGGAGGAGCAGGGAGGGAGCGGAGCGGAGCCATCCTCACCAGATCCTGAAGATTCCTTCTGATGATCCTCTCTGTTACTGTTGTTGCGATCCTTGCAATGAGAAACAGTTCAACTGAAATAGTGCGCATAATGTAACTAAATAGTTGTAAGCCCCAAGTCTCACCCATAAAACCCTGGATCTGCCACGACCTTATGAGCACTAAGTTGACATCACAAAAAACCTTACTCATTCAAGGTGAAGCCATAATGTGGTTAATCAAACACTCGACAGTAAACTCCCCAGTAAGACAATCGTACTCTAGCCATTTAAATAGGCAGTTGCCCTGGCTGATGTATCAAATTAAGCACAGTTATGACATACCTCTTGATGAAAGAAGTCTGCACTGAGATCCCATGGCCAGCCAAGCTTCATAAAACATTTCTCTGACCTACAAGGAAGAAAATATTATGTCGGACGAAAAGATAAATAAGAAATAAGAAAATAAGTTTACCAGAATTGTTCATTCAAGTCATCATAATTTCTCCAAGCTGAGTGGCCAGCTGTACCACCTTTACTTCTTTGTGATTCCTTTAGAGTGAAAGAAAAAACAAAATTGTAAGAACAATATATTCTCCTGCAAGGATAATCTAGCTGTGTTTCAAACTTTACATACTCACCTTCTGCAGAACCTTATAGATAGGTTCAATGACAATGTTTAGGAATGATCCCTCCTCTTCAAACCCAGGTGGTGGTTGAAAATAACTTTCTTCAACCATTTGATTCAACTGTTTTACCATCTGCCAAATCAATAAACTTCCATGAATTGCCAATCTTTGTGTATAATAACAGGTTAGCTGAATGGATGTAAGACTCATGGTAAACTATATTAGTCCACCTTCATTATTTTATGATTGTCTCGTAAAGTGGTACTATTCAGAGAGACATGGTTATAAATTATAATTGGGCCATAATGTGATATTCATGTTCATGGCAGCTGGTCAGTGATTAAAACCATTTCTTTACAACCTTGGGGTGATGGAACTGACGAAAATGAAATAGCTCATATTTGTTAGAATCAGTAGCAGTTGGACAAGAGGCATGCCAGTTAAGTAAATGATGAAGGAGCTACAAGCACACTGTTACCAAAAGTGCAAAAAAGATGCAAAGAAAATTGTTAGAGCAAATAAGTTGGAGTCACTACGAATCATGAAACCATATACCAACAGTTCAACAATACAATTTATTTAACTGTGGCTGGAACATATACATGTAACTTAAATAGATCAATCACAACCAATAAGCTATTAAAGTAAGATACTCAATTGTATAAGTATATTCATTTGAAGGTAGCTAGAAAATACAATTCCTTTGAAGGGGGCCTTACATGGTGGAATATGTAGAATAAGCACTCAGGCATAAACCGGACATTTGAAGCCTCACCCCAGATAAGAAGGTACAATCCAATGTGGAGAAGCATTAGCTGCTGCTTCTTTAGTTCTGTGTCATCATATTTGATCCTATGACACAGAGCAATGGTATTAAGAAATGTTAAATGCTACAGGAGATTTAATGGTAATAGCATGAAACAAAATCACAAAACCATGCACCACTTACATGATTCTTGAACTAACATGCAAATAGTGACACCATGATCCATAATTTCCAAATATTTTGTCCCACAAATCATTCACAGTGTCGACCTGAAATTCCATGTCAGCTCAGTGTCAAAATTTCACATTATAAGTCCATAGCAAAAGATTCTGTTGAGCAACGCATAGGTAAAATAGAAGATAAAATGGTTGTGACAAAACCTACAAGGAACATATTGTTAAGCTTCATGCACTAGCCGACGCAACCAAAAGTCCGAACTGATGGAAAGGGCTAGGCAATCCACATATACACTTCAACACTCCCTTTCACGTGTGACGCGGGAAGTCAACACGTGGATAGTCTCAGAGGTATGGCTCAGGAGACCTATACGTGGAAACAAAGGGGGGCAGCAGCAATTTTTAGATAAATTGCGAAAGCCAGGATTTGAACTCAAGACCTTAGGCTCTGATATCATGTTAAGCTTCATGCACTAGCCAACGTAACCAAAAGTCCGAACTGAT
>NC_041384.1:305172052-305181953 GCF_002162155.2 Triticum dicoccoides
AAGACTTGAACTCAAGACCTTAGGCTCTAATAATATCATGTTAAGCTGCATGCACTAGCCAACGGAACCAAAAGTCCGAGCTGATGGAAAGGGCTAGGCAATCCACATATACACTTCAACACCCCTCTCACGTGTGACGCGGGAAGTCAACGCGTGGATAGACTCGGAGGTATGGCTCAAAAGGCCTATAAGTGGACACAAAGGGGTGCAGCAGCAATTTTTAGATAAATTGCGAAAGCCAGGACTTGAACTCAAGACCTTAGCTCTGATACCATGTTAAGCTTCATGCACTAGCCAACGCAACCAAAAGTCCAAACTGATGGGAAGGGATAGGCAATCCACATATACACTTCAACACATATATCTTACCAAAGGATGCCCTTCCTGTCCTGAGGTCCTTGTGCTAATATTTGCAAGCAGTAACACCATATTTTCTCTCTGATTTTCCACATTCGATTTCTACAAAAGGAACCATGTAGTACAACATTAAATATGTTTTTCAAGCATAATACCATGAGCACAAGTAAGACTGGACGGGATGACATTCCATCACCTCAGATACGATATCAGAACATAATTGGGAAAGCAATCATTTACCTGAAATCCAAATGCTAGCGAAAGCCAGTCAAGTAAATCCCAGATAGGTTTTCCTTCCCTTTGCATTGAAGACATCTGTAGCTTTGGAAGACCGTCTATGTTACGTATTACATCTATAGCACTTTTTATCTACACCATTTACAGCACAAATAGGATCATAACTTGCTGCAGATTTTCATAAACAAGTAGAAAGAGTGGGAGGAGCAAACATAAGTACTAGGAATTATAACTAACCTCCGGGAGTTCCACAACTGCTTCTGCAGAACCAGGAAAATTGAGGGGGACTATGTTGTACTTGTAACTCTTGAAATGAGCACTCTTTTCCTCTACTACTTTAGCACGTTTCATCACCTACAAAACAAAGTTTGGGAGATAGTGTTGAAGAAGCTCACCAATGGAACAGGTGAACAAAAACTTATATAAAGCAATTTTATATAAAATGGAGTACCTCAGAATCAACCTTGTTGTTTGTTACATCTCTTAACACTTCATAAAGAGCAGACGCCACTTGGTAATATCTAGCCAATTCCTCACTGAGTTTTCAACACAAAAAAGAAGGTGATTAAAGCAGTTCACCACAAACGAAATTGATTATGAGTGTATTATGTCTTACAAGTTCTGTTTTTCAGAGGTTCTGCTCAAATTTTCACAGTAGTACTTATAAAATCGTTGGATCTCCTTTGAATCATTTAAAGGAAATTGCATGTCATCCTGTCAAACATAGAATAGTGTCAGGTATTCACCACTGAAGAGAAGACGACAAAGAAGGTAGGTCTCAAAAGGAGAAAAAAAGAGGAGGTAAATTAGTCACAGTAAAGCAAGTTTGCAAGCATAGTCACAACACGGTCATGTCTGCTTCAGACATCAGACGTCCAGCATCAGTCATTCACTTTTCTTATATCGAACTGAATGAAAGAATGCAAGGACATACTATATCTCATATGAGTCAGACTCCTGAAATGAGTTCACAGTCTACTCCCCTTTGTGAGAGCTCACAGTCTACTCCCATTTGTGAGGCTAAGCAACAGCTAATACAAATCTATATCATAAATATGCATTAGAGAAGAAGACTTGCATGGTGTTAGGTCAAGAAGAAAACTAAAATAAGAGTTAATAGACAATGGATTCCCATTTTGGCCAAAACATGAATAAGCTACAAAATAAATGCAGTAAGTTTTTTTGTTGTTGATAAAATTCTGACAAGCGTGATGCTAAGATTTCAGCCACAGTGAGGAAAGGGTAGTAGCAACATCATAAGTTCAGATACATGGTTACCTGATCTAGCTTAAGTGACATGTATGTTTTGAACTGCCGAACCCCACGTTGGATGGATGATGGATCCATTCTTTGAACTTTCTTGTAGGCATATCTGCGACCTTGGTACAACATGCATGGTAAATCCAGTTTCATATCAGAATAGCATGCACTGCTTGACGTACAATATACGAGAAAGGAACCGAGAAGGTAAGACGCTAGATGGACACTAGAACTGCCAACCTAGCAACAAATTGGTTCGTGATACAAACTCAGCATGCAATGAACCAATGTCAGTTTGAGATTTAGGTGGTTTGGGGGTCGAGGACCTTGAAGTTAAGAATAAGTGTTTGCTCAGCAAATGGTTGTTCAAACTACTTACAGAGGAAGGTGTTTGGCAGGAGCTGCTCCGAAACAAGTGTTAACATAATCTTGTCATGATTAATTATGTGGATGTTGTATAAGGGCATGCAAAATTAACTAGCTATGCATCAGGCTTGCATGTCGGCAAACAGCAGCAGCTAGCACTATAGGCATGCATCCAGACTCTTTAGGTGGCACTATAGTAGCTGTCAGCGGTAAAATAGCAAAGTCTGGTTTGACTGAGCTGTAGATAGACAGCGGTATGTACTAGACTGCAGTAAGAGCTTGCACTGAGCTGTCCTAGCTCAGCTATTAAGTATTGATAGTATAGGTCGGTTCGTATAGTCCTACAAAAGGACATGTACCCCTGTTTGTAACAGTAAGCTTGTTGCTACTGATATAGAGCTACAAAGCTTCATACTAGTTCCTTTTGTGCATGTGTGTTTGAGAGAGAGAAACACTAAGAGAGTCCTCGATGAGAACCTATTAGTTCTAACAATTGGTATCAGAGCCATGTGTATTAGCTTGAGTGGGATATTAAGAAAGAAGTATTGATTGATTCCCATCGATACCCTATGATCCCAAAGAGCAGCTACCTGGCATGGTCCATCAAGGGATACCAGAGGGCATGCTCTTCTGGTGTCCGAAAAGGAGACACCCAAGGCGACTTGGGAGACCTTGAAGATCATGCACATGGATGTTGAGCGCGTGAAGGACGCCAAGGTACAAACTCTCAAGATGGAATTTGAGGGCCTGTGCATGAAGAAGTCAGAATCGATTGACGATTTTGCTGCCCGGTTGACAACCATTGTCAACAGGTCAGGGCACTTGGCGAGAAGTTCGAGGAGAATTATGCCGTCAAGAAGTTCCTTCGCGCCATCCCCAACAAGTTTCTCCAAATTGCTTAGACTATCGAACAATTTGGTGACCTCAAAACAATGACAGTGGAAGTGGTTATTGGAGGATTGAAGGCACATGAGGAGAGTCTAGGAGGAATCGGTGATGCTGGCGAGGAGCACTTGCTGCTGGCCCGCGCTGAGCGGGAGTCCAGGTTCAAGAGGAATGGAGGCGGCAACGGCTCCGTCAAGAAAAACTGCAAGTTCAATAAGGCAAAGGTTTGTTGCTATAATTGTGATGACCAGGGCATTTCTCCGAGGAATGTCGCAAGCCAAAGAAAGAAGGCAATGCAGAGGCACATTTTGCTCAAGCATGTGCCGAAGATGAACCAACCTTATCCTGATTGGCAAGGAGATATTGCCTGGTAAGTTGCATCCCCGGCAACGAGGAAGGTAGCGCTCCGGGTAAGTTGTGTCATCGGTGGCAAAAGTTTTGTGTTCTCATGTAAGTTGCGTCCACAAGATATTGTGTGTGTGGTTATGTGAGTTCTTCTGCTAGATGTGTCCACAAAATCGCGTGTGATCAAGATCTTGTGTCAGTCGTGTCCACAAGATATTTCTTGTGTTAGTAGTGTCCACAAGCTGAATTCTCGTGTTAGTTGCGTCCACAAGAAGATATACTTTAGGTGCGTCTACAAGACAACATGTTTCTTGTGTTGGTTGTGTCCACAAAAAACTCCGCATATGTGATCATACAATATGAGAAGCCTGACCGATATGCAAGAGCTAAGACGATTCAGCATACCAGTGAGTTTGGTATGACAAGATTTGGTATCCCCGATATGCAAGAACTAACATTGCTAAGATGATTAGTTATGTGGATGTTGTATAATGACATGCAAAATTAGCTAGCTATGCATCAGCCTTGCATGTCGCGAAAGAGCAGCAGCTAGCACTATAGGCATGCATCCAGACTGTTCTGGTAGCACTATAGTAGTTTTTTTTAGCACTATAGTAGCTGTCAGCAGTAAGAAGCAAAGTCTGATCTGACTGAGTTGTACGTAGACAGCAGTATGTCATAGACTGTAGTAAAAGCTTGCACTGAGCTGTCCTAGGTTAGCTATTAAGTATTGGTAGTATAGGCCGGTTCGCATAGTCCTATAAAAGGACATGTACCCCTGTTTGTAATAGTAAGCTTGTTGCTGCTGATATAAACCTACAGAGCTTCATACTTGTTCCTTGTGTGCATGGGTGTGTGAGAAAAACAGTGAGAGAGTCCTGGGTGAGAACCTAGTAGTCCTAAGTGTCCACGAAACCAACTAACTACCCATTCTAGAAGGGATTGATGAGGGTGAAGTCTGAGTTCTTTTGCGGAGGGTCGTTTGTGATAGGCAATGGCCTCAACACTCATTTCTGGGATGATACATGGCTTGGAGATGCGCCACTTGGCCTCCAATATCTGAACCTGTATAACATCATGCGATGAAAAGAACGTTTCAGTTGCGTCAGCGATGGGGGCGACTCCATTGAATATTGAATTTCAATGGGCGCTTGGTGGGGTCAAGTGGACAGAGTGGCTACATCTGATCCATATGTTGATGACGGTCAACCTATCGCCGGATGTTGCCGACGTGTTTCGGTGTAAGTTGAATACTCCCGGTGTTTTTTCTAGCAGGTCAATGTATTCTGATCTTATTAATACTGGACCAGTGTTTCCTCACAAATATATTTGGCAAATCAAAGTGTCGTTAATGATAAAGATTTTCATGTGATACCTGCACAGAGGTGTGGTATTAACAAAGACAATCTGGTTAAACAGAATTGGCAGAGATGTAGAACATGTTGCTTATGTGACCAGGAGGAAACAAGCCATCATTTATTCCTGTCATGCCCGCGTACCATCCATGTAGCTTTCAACCTGCCACCTCCAACTAGCATAGCGAATATGTTCGGCAACTGGTTGGGTGGTGTTCATCATAAGCTTAAGGCAGAGGTTGGCAAACCTAAAGGATGGAGACGCAGACACCAATTTCTTCCATCGTCGCATAAATGCCCGGAGGAGGAAAAACCACATTCACAGGATTAAGCATGTGCATGGTTGGGTCACCGAGCACGGAGAAAAGGAGAAAATCATCCATGGCCATTTCTCGGAGGTCACGGGTCGAAGGGATAGGTTGCACCAAGGATTTCAATTGGGAGGAGCTTAACATTGAGCCACTAGACTTGCATGACTTTGGCGATACTATCACTGAGCAGGAGGTATGGGAGGCCATCAAAGACTTTCCCAGTGACAAGGCTCCCGGTCCAGATGGCTTCACAGGTCTCTTTTTTTAGAAGTGTTGGGGATTCATCAAGCACGACATTATGCAAGCCATCCAAAGCTTCGACTCGCTGCACACTTCCAACCTTCAATGGCTCAACTCCGCCAATGTGGTGCTCTTGCCCAAGGAGGGCGCAGAGGGCATCTCCGACTATAGGCCCATTAGCCTTATCCACGCGGTGGCCAGAATCATTGCTAAAGCCCTCTCCTTATGCCTTGTTCCCCACATGAACGCCCTCGTCTGCAACGCTCAAAGTGCATCCATTAAGAGGTGTAGTACACATGACAAATTCATGTGCATTTGAAATTTTGCTCGTCGGCTACACAAGAGCAAAAACCCTGCCCTACTTTTCAAGCTTGACATCAAGAAGGCCTTTGACACGGTCAAGTGGGAGTACATTCTTGACCTCCTCCAACGGAAGTGGTTCCCAAGCAAGGTCCGAGATTGGATTGCGGTGCTTCTATCCACATCTTCCTCGTGCATCCTCCCGAATGGGATCCCCGGTCCCCTCATCAAGCATGCTCGTGGGCTCCGGCAGGGTGACGCGCTTTCCCCTGCTATTTGTCCTTGAGATTGATCCTCTTCATCAAATCCTTGAGTTCGCGACTTGGAAAGGCATTCTCCATAAGATACGTGGTCGGGGTGCCATGGTGAGAACCTCACTTTACGCGGATGACGCGGTTGTTTTTATGGCCCCAATCAAGAGGGATATAGACAACCTTTCAGCAATCCTAAGGGGTTTTGGTGAGGTGACGGGCCTTTGCACAAACTTTCATAAGAGCTCAGTGGTACCCATTCGCTGCAATCATCTTCACTTGGGGCACATTCTCCAGAGCATGCCGGCGGCTAGAGCCTCCTTCTCTCTGAAATACTTGGGGCACTCTCTCTCAGTTTGACAACTCAACAAGGTGGACCTTCAATATCTTGAGGACAAAGCGGCCGGCAAATTGGTCACTTGGGAGGGCCAAAATATCACTACCATTGGTCGGACGACCCTCGTCAAATCATTCATTACCTTCCAAGCGGTGTTCTCAATCACGCCTCTTATCGTCCCACGGAGCTCTCTCCAGAACCTCAACAAAATCAAGAGGGCCTTCCTTTAATCCGGCTCAGATAAGCCGACCGGTGCCAAGCACAAGGTCAATTGGGAGGTCGTTTGCTGCCCTCGGGGGTATGGAGGAGTTGGGGTCCTCAACACTGACAAATTTGCCCGTGCTCTTCGCCTTCTTTGGCCGTGGTATGAATTGAAAGAGCCAAACAAGTTGTGCATTGGGCTTGGAAACCCATGCAATGAGGGCCTTGATTTTTCTATGCCTCCGGCACAATCATTGTCCGCAATGGCGCAAAAACGCCGTTTTAGGATTCCCCATGGCTCCTTGGGCGCAAGCCTAAGGACATCGCACCACTATTTTTTGACGCCTCAAGAAGAATTGGAAGGTGCGTGAAGCCCTTAAAGATAATGCTTGGATCCTCAAGATCAACCACAACACCATCGTCTCCTGTGCCCACGTCCGGGAGTCCTTCACTCTTTGGATGCTTGTTCATGACTTCCATCTTGACGACCTTGTGGAAGACGACATTCTTTGGAAGCACTCAAATGGTGGGATATATTCGGCGACCACCGCTTACAGAGCGCAATTCCTTGGGATGACCCTCTCCCCAAAGGAACGCATGGTGTGGAAGGTTTGGGAACCCCCGAAAGTTGAATTCCTCACATGGCTTGCACTTCAAGATTGGATTGGAACAGACGACCAGTTAGAAAGGCGGGGTTGGGCAAATTGTGCCCTTTGTCCATTTCGCAAGAGGGAGCAAGAAAGCGGATCACATCTCTTCTTCAAGTGTCGCCATACACTTAGGCCTCCGCATTTGGTCTTCGAGAAATTTAGCCTTGCTCATGTCGACACTTCGACTTGGCACATGGAGGACTCCGTCATGGATTGATGGGACAAGAGAACCGATTTGCAAATCCCAAATAGGCGAGCAATGGCGTCCCACACCATGCTTGTCTCTTGGACCCTCTGGAATGAGAGAATTCTCTCGTCTTCCGACGCAAGAGCCCCCCCCCCCCATCTTATTGCTTTTGATTAGCGACGAGGCAAAGATTTGGATTACCACGGGCGTTAAGCATCTAGGGCATATTGTATTGAGCGGGTAATTGTCATGTCGTAATCATGGTGTACTTGTAAAACTCAAACTCTATTCTCTCCTTATTTGATAGATGAGGCAAATCGTATGCCTCTGTTTCGAAAAAATAAGCTTAAGGCACAAATATGTGTGGGCATCTGTGCTTTACTTTGGGTGATACGGAATTATTGCAATGAATTTTTTTAACATATCCAAACAACAACAAAAATTGCAAATCATTTTCAGAGCTACAGGATGGATACGTACTTGGGCGTACCTAGCTTATACTACTAGGGTGCACAGGGCACCGGGTCAAGATCATTTTCCTTTATACATATGGTGTGTGAGTGTGACACCCCCAACTATAGGTGAACAACGTATGCGATTTGTAGAGTGACACGAAGTTGTTGATCCTCCCTGATTCGTGCAGAGGCCCAGGCATCCACGAACTTTGGGTGCAACCGGCGGGAGGATTTGTGCAGCCCGTTTGGATGGCGATATGTGATTGAGTCATCTAATCTTGTTATGGCCCGGTTGTTCATTGGGGTTTTTTTTTAAATTTGTATGGATCTTTGGTACGTTCTTTTTAGTTAGGATGATGGTGTGCATCACCAGATGCAGAGGCCTGGGAAAACCCCTCCATTTCGAAAAAAAATTGACAATGAATGGATTGATGATTAATGTTACAAAGCAGTGATGAGTGTTGCACCGTGTACCTAATTACTACTCCCTCCGTTCGGAATTACTTGTCTCGGATATGGATGTATCTAGAACTAAAATACATCTAGATACATCCATTTCTGCGACAAGTAATTCCGAACGGAGGGAGTACTCAATACTGTGCGTAGCATCGTATCATCGTATGAGAAGTAATTTTCCACTGAAAAGTGCAAGATATGCTGTGAGTTGAAGTGGTGGTGGACTCGTGGGTCAATCTGCATTGTGCTTGTGCACTTGAATAGCCTGCATGTATGTATCTACGCAGCCTAATCAAATTTGGTGCTCGTCCGTAGGGTGGGCTAGCATCATTTTTTGTTGCAAAAATGGGGTGGGGTGGGGTGGTCGTGACTTACAGAGGAACGCGACCCGCGAGTTGAGCAGCTCGACCTCGTCGGCTGCGCGGATGAATGGCATCACCTCTGGGGCCAAGGCTTCGGGCACCCGCTCCCCGGGCTCCGCCACGCCCTCCGGAAGCCTCCGCGACGCCAGCGTCTGTGCCAGCGCGTTCCGCCTCCGCCTCACCACCGTCGACCTCGAGGCCGTCGCCGTCGCCATCGCCACAAACATGATGGTGGGGGGCACGGTGGGCTGATGGGCTCGGACACGATTTATACGCCATTGGAAGAAGAGGAGGTGGAAGGGTGCTTGCGAGGATGGACAAATGGGTATTCCGATTCGAGCTGCCGCCGGGGAAGCAAGGAATTTTGTTCGCGGCGGCAGGAGGAAGCGCGCGCCTTCCCTGCCACCTGTATGTCTCTCTAGTCTCTACCTCTCTTGATAGGCCTTTCTTTTCCTTGCTTTCTCTGTTCTCTCTGTTAGAGCATTCAATAGATGGTTCAAAATTTGACGGTCTAAAACCAGAGATATAAAATTTAAACTAAAAAGTGCATTTTGAAGCTCCGAAAAAAGATTAACTCCAACAGATAGTCCAAATTGATGATAAAAGCAACTCCAATAGATGGTCCAAAATGAAGATGTAAAACGACATACTACTAGTCCATTCAACATAGTTCAAACATCAAATTCGACATAGTTTCATACATCAATTTCAACTACTACTTATTCAAACTACTAGATAAACTACTCCTCATTGGAGCTACGGAACTGCTTCCAGAACTCCTCCTTCGTCGGTTCGTCGCACCCCTCCTCCTCCTCCTCCTCCTCCGAGAAGTCTGCCCAATCCTCCTCGTAAGAGGACTCGATGGGGATCACCGTCGAGGGACCGGCCTCATCCTCCTTCTTCGGCCCCTTCTTCTTCTGCTCTGCCTCACGCTTCCAGTAGTACTCCATCTCGGCCTAGACGTACTCCGGATGCTCCCGAGCAAACCTCGCCATCGCCTCCTCATCGGTCTCGCCAGCACTGACGACAACCGACGGCTTCTTCATCTTCTTCTTCGTCGTCGTGATCTCCTTCATGTTGATGCCCTGCGGCACAAGCATCTCCGCTTCCGCCCGACTCTCGATCTCTGGAAAGTTGAGGTGCAACCGAGGCCTCTCGGCACGCCTCACCGCCACGTTGTAGGCACGTGCGGCCTCGTGGGCGGAGGGGTACGTGCCGATCCACCAACGCCTTCCGACGTCGGAGAACTCCACACCCCAGTTGCCGGAAGGCTTCTGCCTCACGCCGAAGAAGCCCGACTTGCCCTTCGGCGTCTTCTTCGGCGCCATCGGGAGCGGCGTGCGGCC
>NC_041384.1:305182579-305216021 GCF_002162155.2 Triticum dicoccoides
CGGCGTGAAAACAACAGCGGGGGGCGGGGCAGCGCCGGATCTGATGCAGGCGGCGTGCGGCTGGGCGGCGGCGTGGTGTGGAGGCGGCGGGGCGGCGGCGGACGGGCGGAAGGTCGCGGGCGGTTGGGCGGGAACGGAAATGAAATGGCGGTTGGGCATTCGCGGGCGGCGGCTGGTTTTGGACCAGATGCATCTCGTGATGTATATTTGCACCGCGAGGTGTTGCATTTTACATCACAAAAAGGTCGCGGTCCAATTTTTTTTGCATATGGGCCGTCTGTTGGAGTAGCGTTTTTTGCCCTAGTCGGTCCAAAAGTTAGTTATTTTTACATTTGGACCATCTATTGAAGATGCTCAGTTATATTAGTGATGTCTTTTTACCTTTTGCATTCTACTCTTTTGACATTCTTTTGTACTCCCTCCAGCCCATAATGTTGGCTTTGGCCTCTCAATAATATAAGTTGCATATTTATTAAGAGCAACTCCAATGCGCCGACCAAACGGATAGTGATTTTGTCCGTTTTTATTCATTTGGGTCGGCCCGGCAGACACCCATGTCCGCTTCCGTGTTTGGGTCAGCGTACGCGCCGCTGGCTTGACTCGTTTTTTAATTCACGTGGAAAAAATAAAACACAAATATTTTAAAAATAGAAAAACATTAATGCCGGTCACAAAGGCTGGCGAGAGTCCACGCATCCACATTTACATTAACTAAAACACTAATTAAACCTAAACTACAAAGAGACGCGCTGCCCTAGGCGTCCTCATCGTCGACATCGGAGCCAATGAAGTCGATCAGCGTCGGCGTCGGGCCAGCCTAGGGGAACACCGTATTCCAGACTCTAGCGATGTCGTTCGCCGGGGGTGGGGCACGCGTGCCCCCTCCCCGGCGTCGCGCTCCAGCTGCTCGAGGTACTTGCCCTCACGACGCTTCTTGGGCAGCCTTTGATGACGCCATTGCTAGAGGTAGGCGCACTCCTGCGCCTCCGTCGCCCCCACCAGATTGGTGGCGCGCTGACCCATTCGCGCACCACCCTGATCCAGGAGTAGTGCTCGATGGGGGTCGGTTCCGGCTCGGCCTTGGTTGGGGACGGCGGGGCCAGCGACGGCACGACACAGTCGCAAGCCGCGGACAGCACAATGGCCTCCGCCATGCGCGCCTTGTAAGCCACCGCCTCCTCCTCCTCTTTGTGAGTTGCACGTGGCCGACGTATTTCTGCCGCAAATTTAGGTCGAAAATGGGTGCACGCAGATGCGAAGCTGACGCATTTTACGGCGCGTTCGGCCTTCATTTTTGTTCGCACCAACTCAAATGGATGGCGGCGGACGAAACGGTACCTGCGTTGGAGTTGCTCGTATTAGAGCTTACTAGCAAAAGAGCCCATGCTTGCAACGGGTATAAAGTAAATTTCAAAGTTCACATGATATCGCGGAGTTTATCTGTTGTGGTGAAATACTGAGCTATATCTCTCAGTCCGTTAAATTCTTTATTGTATTAATGTGAATTCATATTTTACTTGCCCACTTCAAAGATAAGATGGCCGTTTAGAAAATGAAGAGTTTACATTGATTGGTGCTATTTTGTTCACACTGTCGTCAACAGTAGGAGCAAATCGACTGCACCAACGCAACCACGCTTTTCTTTGACACCAACATCACAACCTCAAGGAGGATCAGTATTGGGGCATGCAAAGCCGGGGGAGAAATGGTACGACAGAGGGGAGTAGCCACATGAAGGTGGGGTATGGAAGGACTAAGGACATGGTCATCATAGGCATGATCACAATGCTTCTCTCTCCCTTTCTCTCCATAGCCGACGTGCGGAGCGAACATTACGTGGCCCCTCCTTCACCCAGTTCAAGTAAGATGCACCGTCGTCGTACTCTTTCAACTCTCCATCCCTCCCTCCCTCCTCTGTATCTCACACCAACGGCACGGTAACATATAGAGTGGAAGAATATATTGATGGTCAGCTAGTCCACAAGAGAGCCCTAAATATCGTTTCCTTCAAAATAGTATTTTTTTTAATATTTCAGTCACACGTATTTAATTACAATAACTATTAAACCATGGTCATACAAACAAAATAGCAGACAGATAATTCTACTCGGTCCATCCAAAAGAATTTGGAATTGTACTTGGTGTTAGCACGTAGAGGGACATCTAGCGGTTTCTCATCGGTGCGGCCACAACATCTAATTCAACAAAAACAGAAGGGCCAGCCCAACGAGCAGTTATAATATAAAAAAATAATTAAATAATTACATGAAACTGAAACTAGCTACTTACTGGAGAGCACTGAACATAATAAATTTTGTAAGTTCCAACTGTACGAGACATGAAACTGAAACTGGCGTAGTCGGGGATGAAGTGGCCACAGGCGAAGTGAGCAACAAGGTAGCCGAGGATAGTGCGGAGGGGAGGGGCAGAGTGGTGGCTGCACTTGTTAATGTCAAACTTTCTCACATCCAGTGCTGTAGGAAGCTCCCTGCCTGGTTATGTTCTTCTGACTGAAGTTTGATGTTGCCCTGAATATAAGTGGAACAGTGAGAAATGCAGTTACTTTCCAGTCCATGTTGTATTCAAATATGTCACATTGATAGAGCATAGTCATAAATACTCTGACTCTCTCAAAAGGATTTGAATTTAGGGGCAAAATAATTTCAGATTCGGGCAGAAAATCATAGACGAATGGTTTGCCATGAATCCTATGGCCCCTTGTTGTCTTCAAGCTCCTACACCACAAAACAAATATGAGTACCCTGTCATACTAATGCAGACCAGAAATCAAGGGAGATATCATAATATGTGCTATACTAATCCTAATCCTCCTCTGCGAGAAGCCAGCAGCTTCCTCTGCCTGTGGAGCACCACACACAAGAACACGAAGATTTGCATGTCACCACAGAGGCGCCTCCCGAGCCTTGGCTCCAATGTAGTTGATTGGGTTGGAGCCTGTGGGTTCAAGGGTGGCTCGCTCTGCTGGTGTTGGGCAAGTTGCCCTGGCAAGGCTCTTGTCGGGGATGCGGGGGGCCACCTCGGCAAGGATCTTGCCGAGGGAGTCCACCTCACCCTCTTGCCCTCCTGCGCTTCTGGTCTTGGCGTCGCCTTGGTTGTCTTGTGCTTCAGCTTCTCTCCGGCTTCCCTCCTCTGCCCTGATAAGTGTGGCCGCGGCGCGTGGCTCTGACTGCTCGTGCACAGGTAAAGGGGTCAAAAGGAGAGCCCCTACTTTTGTACACTGACAGGAGCCCCCGGGCCTGGGCCACACATAAGCGCGACACGTTGTTGGGCTAGGCCCAGAACGGTGTGCGGGCAGGTGGGGCGGATTTTACCGTAGTAACTTCTCGTCCTTTGCGCTTCCCCACGACCTGCGTTGAACGCGCGACGTGGAGGGTCGTGCGTGACGTGGGGGTCATGTGTGGGGTGGATTCTCGCACACATGCGTCACATCATGGTAAAGAGGTGGCTCGCGCCTTCCCCATAAAAGGAGGAAGGTGTAGAGGCACGACCCATTTACTTGGATGGACTCGGGTCGTGGTCTTCAAGGCGCCCGCGCCCCACGATCATGGGGCGGGGAGCGGCTGCTTCGCCCGTCCCTTTAATGATGCTCGCTCGCCATGTGTTCCTCATGCAGGTGGAAGGAGGTGGAGGCGGGAAACCGGGCCGTCGCTGATTGGGGCAGCGGGCCGGTCCTGATTCCCTGCGCCCTCGATGACCAGATTGGTCGAGCGGGGCGGCCGAGCCCCGACTCCGCCCATTTATAAGAAGGGGAGGGGGCGGCATTCCACATTCTTCCATCATCCGTCTCCTTCCACCTTCGCTTCTTTCTTCCATCTGCCATGGCGAGAGGAAGCGCTGGACCTTCGACGGTGGCGGCGAGGGTTGCTGCTCGTCAGCGCGTCCCTCCTTCCCAAGAGCTCGTGGCAGCGGAACCGGCCACGAGAGGAAGGGGGAGGGGGGGAGGCCGAGGTTGTCATGGCGCTCGGGGGAGAGGAGGATGGGGCGGCGCATCGGCCTCGCCTCCGCCAGCGATGCCTCCCCGGATGGAGCGCCACGTCGGGGACCAGCCCCGCGAGTTCTTCATCAGGCTGCGCCGGCCACCGCGTCGCCGCTTCCGTCTCCCTACTGCATTTGCTCGGGAGATGGAGCTCGATCCACCCCAGACCCGCTGGTTGCACATGACGGGCTGCGGGAATGGCGGCACGCGGGTCGACGTTGACTTCCCCGCTCCTCACGTCATGTACCTCCACAGCGGATGGAAGACGTTCACACGCACCCACACCTTGACGGCGGGGCTTGTCCTCTACTTCAAGTTAATGGAGGGTAGCCTGCTTTCCATCAAGGCCTTTGGAGATCTCGGAACTCGCTTGGAGTGCTACGTGGAGAGCTCCTCCGACGATGAAGATTCCTCCTCAAGCGGGAGTGACAAGGAGGATAACGACAGCGATGACGAGGGAGTCGAGTGGCAGGATGCCGACTCCGACTTCGACTGACTGTGCCGCCCCTCCCTCGGCCACACGCCCTGCCGAGGGCCACCCTCGCCAAGCTCTCCATCGGGGTGCTCCCCGTCGTCTCCTTGGGAGGCTGGCGTAGGAGGGTCGGAGAAGGCGGGTGATGGCCATCAAATCAGAGTACGCGGGGCACCGACGCCTTCGTCGCGTATTGCCGGCCCGCTGCCTCGTCTTCCAGCTCCCTTCCCGGCACCAAGATGTTCTCTTGGTGCCTTCTACTCCTCGCACCTTGCCTAGGCGCTCTTTTCTCCCTCCTGCCCTCTTGTTCCACACAAGAAAGGGATTACGGGCATCTTATCTCTTTTTAGTTTGTAAGCCTGTGGGCACTTGTTAATTCTAAGACTTGTAATCCCCTTGCTCATGTTTTTAATTCCGTATGAACTGTACCTGTACGGGATGTTTTTAATGAAAAAGGGTGCTTGCCGGGTTCTTTGTGCGTGAGCGAGGCCCATGCCAAGGATGAATCATTGTTATTTTCAAGATAAACATTGTTGCTCGGCAACAGGCCTTGTCGTCTCCCCACTTTGGTCGACCATTCTCGCGCTCTTGGCGGAGGCAGGGGCGAAGTAGAGTTAGGCCCCTCGTTCGTCTCCTCGCCACCGCGACTACTACCAAATTCTGACGCAGGAGGTAGCTCTTGGGTACCGGAAAGGGGAGCACGGTGGTTTTAAGAACATAAACGAGGTTTCACATGTCCCAGTTCTATACGGAAACGCATAACAGGGGGATGAAAGACTTATCTGAATCCATAGCCCCCGGCAACCTTGGCTTGCCGTGGTTGGATCCTTGTATCTTCAGTCCCCGGCAGTCTTAGCCTGCCGGGGCCGGAGCACCGGTTTGTTCTCTTTTTCCCAAGCGGCTCAGTAGAAGCGTCCACCACTACAAAAAAGATACACTTCCGTGATGATACGTGTTTGTCACAGTAGGTCGCGTTTTCTGTCATGCATGTACATCCATGACAAATTTATGACAGAATCAAGATAGTCATACCTGTGCTGTCATAGAAGTGTTCCATGACATTGCCAAAATTATCACCACGGAAGTGTCCACTTCCATGATGATAAATTGCGCGTCACAGAAGTGCTTTCGTCAAGGGTGACCGACACGTGGCATCCACCGTAACGGAACGCCATTAAGCTATCGGGTCGGATTTTGGATCCGATAACCCGTTAACAGCCACGACCAATGCCGATTTTCCACGTGTAAAATTCTCATTGGCTGACAGATCCACACGTCAGCTCCACGTTGGCACAGGTGTCACTCATCCAACGGTCGAGATGGGCCTATGATATGTTGACACATGGACCGGCCCAAAAGTGGCCCACAAAGATTAAATGGGGCGGCCCAACCGAAGGCCCATAAGATTTAGCGGACCATAATGGGCCGGCCCAGCTAAAAGCCCACAAAATTTAGCGGACCATGATGGGTTGACCCAGCTAAAGGCCCACATGATTTTGCACACCATAATGGGTCGGCTCAGCTAAAGGCCCACAAGATTTTGCAGACCACAATGGGCCGGCCCAGCTAAAGGCCCACTAGATTCTGCCGACCATAATGGGCCGGCCCAGCTAAAGGCCCAACATTCTCTGTCAAATCGGCCCGTCAATGGCCTGTCCTAAACTTGTCATCAACGTGGCCCATGGTCACTTCTGGCCCATTAACAGTCCGCTAAGTAATTGGGCCGAATTACGGCCCGGTGTATTTCCGGCCTGTTAAAGGTCCGGCTTCATTTGGGCCCATTTACAGGCCATCAAAATTTTCGGCCCATAAACGACCGTGAAGGATTTGGGTCATATTCGTCCATGTCTGACATTCGGCCTGTTAGAGGCCCACTATAGCTTTGGGCCACTTTCGGCCTGTTGTCATTTTCGGCCTGTTAACGCCGGACCTAAACCATGGGCCATATGTGGCCCAACGTCATATCGAGACCATTAACGACCATATAAAAATGACGATAATCTAGCCTGACCGAAGTTCCAACCTGTTAAAGGCCCTTGTATTAGGTCGGCGCATTTACGGCCCGTCCGAATTTCGGCCTGTTAAAGTCCAGTGGGTTATTTGGCACAATCAGGTCCCAATCTCACTTTCGGTATATGAAAGGCCCATGTATTTTATGGGCTCGAGATATTTACACCTGTAAACGGCCTATTTTTACTGAGGGCCCAAATTTTGTTTAGGCCTGTTAAAGGCCCACTATGGGCACAGGCCTACCAGAAAAATATGAAAGCTTATGCTGATTTAGGCCCAGATATTTTTAGTGGGCTACATGCCAATTTCGGCCCATAATCGTTTTTAGCCCAATTGGAATGGGCCCGACGAATGTTGGCATGTTGGGCTCCTACGAAGCTTTAGGCCGAATACATTACTAAGATAAACCTACACTATACAAAAATAGCGTCGTAATTACTACAGCCTGAGGCAGCATCATAAATGTTGTATCACAACAAAATAAATTCCAACCATACAACAAAAGGCCTGTTGGCATAAAGTTTACAGTCCTTCCAGATAAAAGCACCATCAGATGTATAGAAGCACAAATCATTTGACCTGAGTGCTAATGTTTCAGGCTGTAGAATCTGATGGAGCAGCACGATCTCCACCTTTTTTTCGCCATTGCTCTTGAACAACGAAGCGAATGTCTGATAGTCTGGTTTCAAAACCATTCATATCTTGACGACATTTCTCAACCACTATTCTTGTTTCCGAAACAACGTCCACTAGGGATTGGACTTGTGTCTGGAGCATAGATATATCAATTTGTCTAGCAGGAAGATTTTGTTCAGTAGGCGATTTGGACGAGGCTACCTTGGCAACCAACCCAGAATTACGCAGGAAGGTGCTTTTTGCACTATTAGTGAGAGATACTGACGCACTGCAGCAAGAGGTGACATTGTGCCTGTAGTAGCCTCGTCACCTTTAGGTGGTTGTGGTTGTTCAATAATTTGTTCCATAGCTTCCTGAAAGTTTGAACTTGTAGATTAGTGTACCAGATAAGTTACTAATGAGACAAAAACAAACAAAGTAGGTTAAACGTTTATACATAACTTATTTTGGTGAACTACTGTAATACATTAGCATGTATTGTAGTGCCAACTACATAATAAAATCACTTTTGGAACATATGTCCATGTAGCATGCCTACTGTATTGTCTATTTCCTCACATTCGTTGACATCTAAGGATAAAGAGACATGGTTTAAAGTAGGATGAACATAGTATGACATCATTCATATCATGGGCAAACAAATATAAAACAAACAGACTATTTTATCATTGTGTGCGCACGTGAACATAACAACTAGATTACAGATCAAGACCAAAAGAATATCCTTCATTTCTTTTAAACCATGTAAGGTGAAATGATACGTGAAGACAACTGTGAATAAAAGTGAACGGAGTAACTGACATTGGCTGCAAACCAAGTAGTTAAATGAACACATCACAGTACCAATCAGTTCAAGGCAGGAGGAGTAAGGACTTACAACAGCGGCTTGAACTGGTGTGCTCATGCCCTTCATCTTGCTGGTGTGGCAATCCTTGAAGATTTGCACTGCATTCGGTTCAGGTTCTTTTTGGTCCGCACGGGATTTCCTCTGTATTTGGAACAAGTCAATATAGATATGATAATATGGCACAAAAAAGAAGGAAGTAGCAGCTATTTACAAGAGCCTCGCAGTGTGCAATATAGCTACGAGATCCTATGGTCTGTTGGAATTTCACTTTAGAATGGTTGGTTTTGTTCTTCAAACAGTTAGCCTAGAAGAAGATACACTTGTAAGGCACATACATAAATACAAGTTCAATATGTGGTCTGATCAAATACATATAGCCTACCTGATACTTTGGATCAGACTAGTGTTTAACAAGGGATGTCGAGTCTTCATCTGTAATATATTCCACTGGAGATGTTTGGGCGATTTCATTGTTAGCCTTGCCTTCAAAGTGAGATTTTCTAAGGTGGTACCGATACTGTCACAGAGCAGACTGAAAAACATGAGTGCATGCTTGTCTAGTTGCATCATCTTTCGGATCCAACTTGAACCTCATCTGTTGAAAAAAGAATGTAAGTCTTATTAGGAGGAAGCTATAAAGTATGGGACAGAGCAAGACAATATTACTAATTGCGATGAATACCATTACTTACGGATAAATGGTCAAGGAAGGTGTTAAACTGGGTATTGTCTTTCTCATTCCTGTACTGGATCCACGTTGGGAGGATACATGCATGACACCTGACGGCAATGACTGCCTCTGATACTAACTTGGCTGACTCTGTAGCATCACGTGGCCTTTTTAAACCTGCCTCAAAATGGATCTCCATTCTTCCTCCTTCAGATTTTGTTAATCTGTCAAGCATTATCCCTGATGTCTGTTTCCGCTTGCACCGTGGTGCTAGTTCAACAACGAATATGGAAAGTGTTAGTGTACATCAAACTGTGAGAGTACATATAAAGGAGCATGCAACTGCAACTTGACTCGGTCAGGTACCGTCTTTGTGTTGATGCTCATGAGGTTCATCTGATCTTGCCAAGTCCTGTTGTGTCAGCAGTGCTTCGGAAGTAGTGTTAGGTGTGAAGGCAGCTTGGGAACTGGCCAGTTCCGGAGCAAACGAACGAGTAACTAGTTGAGATGCTGGTACAGTTGAAGCGGATGCTGCAGCTGGTGGAGCAGGTGATACTGTGTTTGTAGATTTAGCCGGTGGACTTGGACCTTCTACTGCACTATAAGTACCAGCAGAATCTCGATGGCAGAACCTTTTCTGTTTCACTCGACGAGTAACAACACTCCCTACTATATTATTTTCCTTGCTCTTTTTTGACTTTGCCATGTCAAGTTGTACCCACAACACAAAAGAATAAAATCACTCTTGAGAACTCATTGATGCATGATACAGACAAGCAATACTTTGATGTAAGACAACCGTATGAGGATGGAATATGTAAGAAAAACAGGACGACATGACATATTCACAGCTACGATGTGCAAACTAAGCAGAAGGATTTTCAAGAAAATAGAAGTAATGCAAGCTAGACACCATATGAAAGATGCAACCAATATTACTCTGCCAAGTTAAAAGTGTCTTGTCATAAGTGGCAATTCGAAAAATTAGAAGCAGTACAACATAGAAATCAATGCAAGATGCAACCACTATCAAACTACCATGTTAGAAGCGTCCAATCATGAGTGACTGATGCAGGATACACAACAACAGTACTTTGATGTAAGAACATGGTATGATAGATAGATGCAGTGTATTCTAGACACAGAAAGCCATGTCATATGCACGTGTATAACGTATAAACTCAGCAGGTGCAATTTAATCAAAATAGAAGAAATATAGGCTAGACAACATATGTAACATGAAACCAATTATCACACTGTCAACTTAGAGCAAGCACCTGCGATGGTGGAGTACGGGAGATGAACTCATCATGTAGACTTGGGACTTCAACTTCATTAGCAGTAGAAGTGGCAAATCTAGAGATTCTCTGTTTGTGTCGGTGCGGAGGGCCACCAACATCCCCTAACTTACTCTTTTCCTTCCTATTTTTTGATATTTCCTTATGAAGTCAAAACCACAAGAAGATGAATAAAATTAGCTCTGCATAACTGGTTGATGCATGATACAAATGAACACTACTTTGATGTAAGGCAAGCGCAGGATAGGAGGATGGAATATATACAAAAAAAGACAGCATTTCATATTCACACGTACGATAGGAGGATGGAATATGTATGAAAAAAAGTAAGCGGAAGACATTTCAACAAAATTAGAAGAAATGAAAGCTAGGCACCATATGAACATGCAACCAATATCACTCTATCAGGTAAAAAGTGTCTCGTCGTAAGAGCCATTTCAAGAAATTAGAAGTAGTACAAGCTAGAAGACAATGCAAGATGCAACCTACATCACAGTCCCAAGTTAAATGTGTCTTATGGGTAAGTGATCGTTGCAGGTATAAGTTGTAAGCTACGCAAATGCAATTCAACATAATCAGAAGCAATACAAACTAGACATCATACGAAAAACGCAACCACGTATAACAGTTCCAAGTAAGAGCAAGCACCTGTGATGGTGGAGTAGGGGAGATGTGCTCATCATGTACACGTATGTTCTAGAAACAGGAACACGTGTCATATTCACAGGCATTATGTGTAAAGTAAGCAGATGCAATTCAAGTTAGAAGCAATACAAGATAGACATCATACGCAACATGCAACCACATATAATAGTGTCAAGTTAGAGCAAGCACCTGTGATGGTGGAGTAGGGGAGATGTGCTCATCATCTACTCAACTACATTGACTGCCCAGCCTTAGCTGGGGCAACTATTTCATGCCTCAATCTAATTTGGGATGGACACAAGACGGACCTTGGCATGAACATCATCGAGGACATCCCACGGCAGCTCAATCCTGTGAACCTTCATGAAGACAACCTTGTGGCCTTGCCACTAATAAACTTGTTTGTGGAGGCATGCCACATCATCTTCCTGCGTAAGCTTGACAAGAACAGTATTCCTCACAAATGAAGGAGTAGCTTTGAACTTCTTGTGCTTCAGTACACCCTGGACAACACGCCTGGCAACAGTGAGGCCGGAATACAACTCTTATTGGTATAACCCCAAATGGCTTCCAGGATCCAACAGCCTAAGAACTCTGTTTTCCCAGTGCGTATATTCAGGTCGTCCGCCTCATAGCGAGTGACATGTACAACCACACAATCCTTGTCTGCATCAGGGCTCTAATTGAAACAGAAACAAATTCTGAATTACTTTTCAGTATAAGAAACACAAGTTATTTAAACCACTACGTATACCATGGCATCGAATCTAATAAAATTGTGCATTATTAATCACCACATACTTCCTTTTCTAAAAAAAATCACCACATACTTAGTTGAAAAACCACAATCGAGATCGGCAAAGAAGGAAATCACATTGGGCAGCTCAGCGGGGGTGGGGGGACACATCCTCGAAGGGGGAAAACTGCTCCTGCAGTGCCACGGGGGCTGTAACCTCAAACGGGGCGTTGACCATCTCAGTATCTGGGGTCGCCTCGGTGGTTGCCTCCATCTTCTTGGAGCTCTCTATCTCGTGGGGATCAGCCTCCCGCGTCTGCTCCAATATCGGCAGATCTTTGCTTGGTTCTCCTTGGTCCATCATGAAACTGACGAATACTAGGAGTCCACTGGAAGAAAAACACAATCGCAATGACAATGAAACAAAAAAGAGAGTGAGGATCGGTTACTGCTTTGCAAAAGTTCTTTTTTTTCCTCTGAACGAAAATATACTAATATCACGGATCCGCTTACCTTCCCTTCGTTCGGAGAGAAGAACAGTGGCAGATGCAAGTGTTGCCTTTCTTGAAGACGGTGAGGGAGAAGGGGATTCAGCGAAGAGTGAAATGATGGTTGCTTCGTCCGTCAAACTTAGACTGCGGGGAGGTGGGGTTTTGTGATACGACGGCTCGTTACTGCCGCGCTACGACCGGGGTGACTCTCCGCCTGCATACTGCCTTCTAATTTGGTGCATGGCATTTGGGCCCGCGCGCTGCATGGCCCGCATGTCGGTGAACAAAAGTATAACGACATTTAGTAGAGGGAGATGTTTCAATGACCTAGGAGGAGCCAGAAGCGGTAGAGTGTCTCCACTGTACTAGTAGTAATTTTTTTTCTAGGTAGCTGTAGAGTGTCTCCATTGTACTAGTAGTAATTGTTTCTGGGGTGCCAAGACAAAACAGCCCATCCACACTAGTAAATAGTAAAATCAATTCAAAAACCTGGGTGCTCTTCTTCCTCCTCGCTCCCACCCACCTCACTTCAGCTCGCTCCACTCGTACCCCCAAATTCCTCACCTCACTCCTACAGAAAACCCTAGCTCCCCTTCTTTCTCACTCCAACAGAAAACCCCCAGCTCCCCTTTTCTTCACTCGCACTACAACTAGGCTCGTCATTCGTTACTCTACTCAAATCCGTGAGCGCGACGCGACGCCCTCGAGGAAAATGGAGTCGGCTGACCCCAGCGCCAAGAAGATGAGGCTCCCGCCAGCGGCGACGCCTGTTGTAGATCCCGCACCCGGCAGCGCGGGGAGAAGCGGCGACCCCGCCCCCACCGGATCCCAGGAACCCGTAGAATCTCGGATGGACCGCATCAACGATCTCCCAGGCGCCATCCTTGGGGAGATCATCTCGTTTCTCCCCACCAAGGATTGCTCCCGCACCCAAGTCCTCTCAATTCGGTGGCGCCCTCTATGGCGCGCCCTTCCCCTTAATCTCGACTGTCATCAGCTATCTCTCTTCAATGATTTTGAAATCCCCAGAGCCATCATCTCCTCCCACCAGGGCTCCGTTCAAAGCCTCTGCATCCCGTCATGCTACCTGAGCAAGCATACCATGCCCTGCATGGTGGACGCCTGGCTGGAATCCCCTGAATTCACAGAACTACAGCTGCTTGAGTTCTACTATTCCCCTGGAAATCCATACCACATACCGAACGCCATGAACTTGTGCCCTCAGCACCGATGTCCATCTCGGGGTTTTCGTCCTCTCTCCACACAGCCACCTTTGTGCAGTGCTACCTACCAGACAATCTGGTACTAAACCTTCGACTCCCATTTCTCAAGAAACTTTCACTTGTGCGGGTTCGTATATCGGAGGCCTCATTGCACAACATCATCCACTCCAATTGCCCTGCGCTGGAGTACTTGGTGCTTGTTTTCACAGTTAGAATCGGTTGTCTCCAAATAAAGTCACCTAACCTTGTAAGAATTGGAATTTCTTTTGACGGAAGGCAGCTCATCATCCAAGATGCCCCTTCACTTCAAAGGTTGATCCTTGATTCTAGTTATTCACCGTTGCAAATAACCGTCCTCTCTGCGCCTAAACTGGAGACCTTGGGTGTAATACATGATCTCTGTGCTCATTTCAATATGGTGTTTGGCTCCACAGTTCTTCAGGTACTTTATATTATCATCTACACTTGTAACCATAAGCTGCATTTTAAATTTCTACGCATAATTTATATATCATCTCGGAGTACACATTTTGTACTAATATTATGTTCTATGCTCAATGAAGAGTTTCTCCATGGATGGCCTATCAATGGTGCTGGATTCTGTTAAGATCTTATATATCCAAATGAATAGTTTTGATCTGAACAAGATTATTGGCTTGCTGCAATGCTTTCCATGTCTGGAGAAGTTGTATATAAAGGTGATAATTTCATGCACATTTGCCTGGGGACTAATCCACGAGCACCTATGGGACCGGCGGACCGGGTCCCTTTCGGTTCGGCGGGGGCGAGGGTCGCACGAAGAGCGGATCGAGGCGAAGCACACGAGCGGCTTACCCAGGTTCGGGCCGCACGGATGCGTAAAACCCTACTCCTGCTTTGTGGTTTGTATTGAGTTCTTGCTCGGGAGCGCGGAGTGCTACAGTACACCCCAGCAGCTAACGAGACCGAGCCTGAGTGTTCTCTCCTTCTTTTTCCCTATGTTGCGCATGGGCCTCCTTTTATATGCTCAAGGGGTCACCGACAGGTGGCAACGTAGACAAGGGTAAAAATGGAAAGGTGTTGTGGTAGGTACAACTACCTGCTACAGTGTATCATACCTAACCCTGACGGCAGGGGACAAGGGCATTAAATGCCCGTCTGCGTTGCCTAAATAGTGCAAAAGGGACTGTCAGGGACGCCACCGCTCGCCACGAAGGCAATCTTGTCAGCGCCGTTTGCCACCACGCGCCGCTGGCTGCACAGCCTCCCGCCACGTACGCCTGGAAGGGTCCCAGAGCGACACGTTGGTGGATGTGCTGGAGCGCGGGCACGGAGTGGTGGCTTGCCGCGGCAAGCGCCTTGCCGCGGTCGTTGTCTTGTCGCGTCCGGGGCTTGTCACTCACCGGGCCTTGCCGGGACGCGTGGCGCGTCGCGGCAAGTTCCTTGAGATGCCTTGGTTGGCCTTCCCGGCAAGCTCCTCTTGTCGGGGTCTTGTCTCCTTAAGCGCCTTGCCTTGGTTGGCCTTCCCGGCAAGCTCTTCTTGCCAGGGTCTTGTCTCCTTGGCTTGGATACTTTGTCCTTGAATGGCTCCAAAGGAACCACGGAGGACCTTGGCGGTCACCCGGCAAGCCTTGCCGCGGGATGCTGCAACTGCCCGTGCACAAGTTCGGGATACTAAGGTACCCCTACTTTAGTACACCGACAGGAGCCCCCGGGCCTGGGCCATACACGGTGCCGAGTGCTGTTGGGCCAGGCCCAAAACAGGGCACGGGCACGCGCGGCCTAAGTTACACCGTATCTCTCCCCGTATCCACCGCGCCCTCCCTGAACGGCACGCGTTGAATGCGGCGTCGTGGGAGAGATCATGGGTGGTTTCTTTATTTGGAAAGGCGGAACGTCCGCCCCCTCCCTCTTTATAAGTAGGGGAAACAGGGGTAGTTCTCCCATTCGCCGGTTGCTACTCCAATCTCGGAAATCTCCGCCGCTCCCTTGTCTTCCCAAAGCTGAAAGAGAGCAGCGTCCCGCCCCCCATCGCCACCAGCACCACCAACGCCGTCGACCTCCTCCACCACTTCCGCCATGGCTCCGAGAGCCGACAAAGGGAAGGTTGTGAAGTCGACCGAGGCGCAGCGGCTTGCGGCGCTGCGAAAGGAGCGGGCAATCTTCCCCCCCAAGCTCGCCGCGAGGGAGCTGAGGGAGAATTACTACCTCTTCTGGTCGACGGAGACGCGAGCACACCCGCGCACGAAGGTACTTCCAGCCGCCGCTTGGAAAACGGCTCCAAATGGATATCCTTGCTTCGCCTTGTTCTTCTACTGCGGGCTCTGCCCGCCCTTCTCTGAGTTTTTCTGCGACATTATGAACACCTATGGGTTCCACCTCCTTGACTTCACCCCCAATGTTGTTCTGACCATGGCAGTTTTCGCACATCTCTGCGAAAACTTTGTCGGAGTCCATCCCAATGTAGCTCTTTTTCGCCACTTCTTTATGCCCCGAGTAGAGAGAGGAGAGCCTTTATCCGGCGGAATTGCCTGGATCTCGAGGGCCGGCAAGAAGGACACTTATCTGGAAGGAGAGTTCCGCGGCAAGTGGGAGGAATGGAGAGCAGACTGGTGCTGGATTGTCGAGGAGAACCCGCAGCCGTTTACCGCCTGACGCCAAGCCCCAGTAGCACGCGGCAGCGATTGGAGTGACGTGGCCTCGGAAGACGATAGGCTGAAGATTGCCGTCACTCATATCCTACGCCTCAGGCTTGCCGGGCTCATTGTAGGTGCTGTTGGCGCAGATTTTCTTCGCCGCCGCATCGCCCCTCTGCAGGAACGGGGGAGACCCGCCTGGAAATTCAAGAATGCGGCGGATATCATGAGGCTGCATCCGGGCCTCAACTTCAACTTCACTGTTCTGGAGCTCAACGCGATGCTCCGGGAGCTGTTCAAGTATGACCCCCAACATCCCGAAGTGTTCAGGTTGCCGGGGGGTGTCATTCCGCTGTGCAACAACTCCGCGCTCGACCGCATCCGTGCAATGATGCCGCTGTGCGATTCGCATGGAATTGTCCCAACTTGGCAAGAGCCTGCAGACGACGTCGTGCAGGAGTTCTTTGACGGCTTGGTAGAAGTGCCGGTCCGGTCCGACGAAAAGGATAGTATCACCCGCGACACCACCGATGCGGAGATGACACGCATTGCCACTAGGCTGGAAGAGGCGGCGGCGGCCGCAGCCGCGGGCGAATTTGGATTCACCGTGGAGGAGGCAGATGCAGCAGAGGCGGCAAGCCGTGCCGAGCGAGGGGAGCCCGCCGGCGAGAAAGAGCTTGCCGGGCATGGCGTCGAGTCGAGCAAGACCGCCGAGGATGCGAGCGGCTCGCTGGAGATCAACTCCTCTTCCTCCTCATCTTCAGGCAGCTCGCTGCAAGCAGAACCTCCATCTCCACCAAGAAGGCGTCTCCGCAAGGCCGGGGACGTAGCGGGGCAGCGGGCAAGTGAACAGCCGCCGCGCCGCGCGACACGCTCCACCGCGGCAAGCACTGTTGCCGCGGGAGCACCTCACGCTGCTGCGGCAACTGGAGCGGGGTCCACCCGGACCACCGCTTCTGCTCCTACCGCTTCTCACGCCGCGGCGGCAGCCGGAGCGGGGTCGTCTCATACCACCGCCACTGTTCCCGCCAAGCGGCCAAGGGAAACCACTCCTCCGCCTCCTTGCGCCGGACGTGAGCCAAACTTTGACTTCTCCGCGTTCAGCTCCGACGAGGAAGAAGAAGAGTAAGATTCTCTTGTTGTACTTGTAGTTCTTCAATTCTTGCTGTTTTGTCTTGTATCTCATTTGCTTTACTCTGAACTTATTCCTTTTTAGGACTCTGGCCCAGAGAGCAGCAAAGAGGGCCAAGGTCCCGGTGATTATCATCGAGGACGAACCCACCGCGACAGCAGGGGGTGCGTCCGAGACAACCTTGCCGGACCCGGCAACTGTTCTCTAGAGCAGCCCCTAGTGTAAGTATATGGTTCGCTTTTCGCTGTCGGGCGCGCATGGATACTCTTTCTTTGCTGACATCTGACTGTTGGTTTGTGTAGGAGCAGAGCAGCCCCACCAGGAGCGCCCGGAGGCCGCCCCCGAAATGCCAAGGGAGAGTCCTCCGGCAAAGGAGAGTTCTCCGGCAAGGGAGAAGTCTCTGGCAAGGGAGAGCACCAGCGGCCCTCCGGCGGCGGAGACCACGACTGCAGAACCCGGTATAGGTAATCTTCCCTTCAAAGCTTCCCTTGGGTTCTTCTTCTTTTGATCTTCTTTTTGTTGGATATTTGCTTGACTCTTCTCCCTTTTCCGGCCGTCAGACCCATCTGCTGCGGAGACGATGGAGACTGAGGTTGCCGCCGACGACGCCGCTGCCACCGAAGAAGCAGCCGGTGCTGACGATCCCGCCGGCGCAGAGGCCGCCAAAGCCGCCGCCGCAGAAGCAGGCGGGGGGGTCTGGCAATCGCACTGACGGCCCTGAGGCCGCAGGAGCGCCAGGCGCTACGCCGACCGCCGATCCCCCCGCCGCTGCTGCAGCGTCAGGCTCTGAAGAGCCCCAGCCAGGCGTCTACTTGAAGGCCGGTGATGGCGTCTTCATCAACCTACCCTAGGCGTCAAACTCCAGGGTGCCGGTCGAAGGAGAGAGCTTCGACAGAGAGGTGCTCGCCTCCGCTGTGCTGACGCTAGTTGATGTGCCGAGCAGCAGCAGCAGCGAGCCTGAGGAGGAGCGGCTGCTGCGGAAGCTGTTGTCGCTCTACCGCGCGCGGCAAGCCAAGCTGGAGTCCCGCGAGGCGCTTGTCGCGAAGGCGGGAGCGGACATCGAGAAGCGCGCGGAGGAGCTCCGAGGTCTCAACCAGGAAGCTCTTCAGTCCCTGGCAAAGGAGCGGGAGCAACTCACCGAAGAGCAGAAGGCCTTCTTCTTCGAGAAGGCCGAAGTTGAAGAGCAACAGCGGCTTGCCGCTGAGAAGCTTTCTACGCAGGAGGGCGAGCTGGCGCAGCGGAAGGTCAACCTTGACGCACACAAGGAGGAGCTTGCCGCGCGCGAGCAAACATTCGGCGGAGCCCTCAAGCAAGCGGAGGATGCTGCCGCAGCTGCCGAGGCCGCCAAGAAGGAGCTGGAGACGAAGGTGGTGCAGCTGGGGGCCGATCTCAAGGCGAGTGGTGAAGAGCTTGCCGAGAAGGGCAAAGAGCTTAGCGCCGCCAAGGACTCCAACGCAGATCTTGAGTTGAAGCTGACCACTTTGACCAAGACGCTGGACGGCTCCAGGGAGCAGGAGGTGGCTTTGAAGAAGGAGATCAAGGCTGACAAGGCGCTGCTGGCGAGTGCTGCCGCCGCCCAGAATGCTTTTAGGGAGAATGTGGAGCACTGGACGGAGGGTCTCGTGAATGTTGCCGCCGACATTAACAAGGAGCTGGCGCAGCTGGGGATGGAGGATCTCGGGTATCCCTCCGACGAGAACCTCCAACCCAGCTCCAAGCTCATCTTGTTCTTCAAAGGCGTGGCGACGGCCCTCCAGCGACTCCGGGAGAGGATCCCAAAGCAGCTGGCCGACGAGTCGCGCAAGATCTGCGCGGGAGCTCTTCAAAAGGTGTTGGTGAAGGTGGCCTTCCGCAACCCGGGCCTCAACCTCACCAACGTCCTCAAGACCCTGCCGCCGGACGCTGATCTGGAGGCGCTCAAGACCCTTGTCGCACCCATTGTGGACAAGGTGAGCGGGATCAAGAGGATTGAGGGCGATCGTGTAGACTAAGCCGCCCGTTTTCTTCTTTTCTTGTCGCTGCTGGTCATGTTATGAGAACAATCTGTTAGAGCCGCGACAAGCTACCTTGTACTATAACTCTATTCCAGGTAATGATTGCAATGTTATTCCCTTTACTTGATTCCTCCCTTTGTATGTTTTTGCCCTACGCTTTTAGGGAACTTGCCGGTGCAGGCACCTTAGCCGCAAGCGCTGAGTGCGGAATGTCAACAGCCTGCTCGCGGTGCCGCTATCGACGAGAAACCTTGTCGCAACTAGTCGCAGCTCACTTAAGTTGTTGAGCGGACTCGAAACAAAGTAAGGGCGCAACTAGATATGAGTTGGTTCCCCCGCGCACAGGTTTTCCATACAAAGTGCGGTCGTTCAAGGGAGATAACTTAAAAATTTAAAAAATCTGATTGCTCAAACTTTGGCAACTTAGCTTTTCTGTTGTTTGCTTCCCGGTAAGGCGAAACTTTCTTGAACGACGCCTGGTCCATACCATTATCTTCTCCTTTCCCCCCGGCAAACTTGTGGGCGAGGGAACCTTCTTTTCCTTGAGAAAAAAAGAAAGAAGAGAAAATAAAGATATGGAGCCTTACGGCTCGTTATTGCTTACCGGGGAGTAGGTGCTGCACAAAGTGTCAGATCACATATGCAAAAAATAGAAAGCATGAAATTGACAAGATGTGCGGAGCATATGAGCTTTACTTATGCACGGGGTCTGCGCCCGGCTTTGTACAAAGGATTACATGCAACAGCGGCAAGACTTGTACAAAAGGTGGTTGCCGGAACAGGTTCCGGCAACCGCGCCTTACGGGTAAAACTTACGAAGATGCTCAATGTTCCAGGAGTTGCTCACCGGAATGCTATCTTCGGTCTCAAGGTGGACAGCGCCAGGCCTAGTGACTCGTTTCACCCGGTAAGGGCCTTCCCACTTCGGCGTCAACTTGTTGGAATTCTTGGCGGACTGAACACATCGAAGAACAAGGTCGCCTTCCTCGAGACTTCTGGCATTAACTTTGCGGCTATGGTAGCAGCGCAAAGCTTGCTGGTAGCGAGCAGCTCGTACAGCAGCCTGAAGACGGTCTTTCTCAAGGAGTAGCGCGTCATCTTGTCGCAGCTGCTCTTGCTCAAGCTCATCATAAGCGAGCACTCGAGGTGACCCGTATACGAGTTCCGTGGGGAGAACTGCCTCTGCTTCATAGACTAGAGCGAAAGGTGTCTGGCCAGTGGCTCTATTTGGCGTCGTCCTGATCGACCAAAGAACCACTGGCAGCTCCTCGATCCAGTTTCTTCCGCACTTGTGCAGCCTGTCGAAAGTTCTGGTCTTGAGCCCACGCAGCACTTCAGCATTTGCCCTCTCTGCTTGACCGTTGCTTCTCGGGTGAGCAACAGAAGCGAAGCAGACCTTGGCGCCAAGATCTTGGACGTACTGCATGAAGGTGCGGCTCATGAATTGCGTACCGTTGTCGGTGATTATCCTGTTAGGGATCCCGAAGCGGCAAACAATCGACCTGAAGAACTTGACTGCTGACTGTGCTATCACCTTCCTCACTGCTTCCACTTCCGGCCACTTTGTGAACTTGTCGATTGCAACGTACAAGTACTCAAAGCCCCCGACTGCTCGGGGAAAGGGGCCGAGGATGTCGAGCCCCCAGACCGAAAATGTCCAGGATAAAGGGATCGTCTGGAGAGCTTGAGCTGTTTGGTGTATCTTCTTGGAATGGAACTGGCACGCTTCACACTTGGTTACTTGTGCAGTTGCATCCTGGAGGGCTGTCGGCCAAAAGAAACCTTGCCGGAATGCTTTGCTGGCAAGTGCTCTTGCGCCAATGTGGTGACCACATATGCCTCCATGTATCTCGGCCAACAGCTTTTGTCCGTCTTCCCGGTGAATACACTTCAATTTCACGCCGTTGAGTCTTCTTCTGTACAGTGTGTTGTCGACAAACTGGTACATACTTGACTGTCGGGCTACTTTTTCCGCTTCTTCTTGCTCTTCGGGAAGTTCTCCTGTCTGAAGGAAACGGACAATCTGTTGTGCCCATGCTGGAGCTTGTGGCTCGACAACAAGGACTAAAGGCAAATCTGCTGCTGCGGGAACATCTGCTTCGACGGCGAGAAGCTGCGGCTCCGCCGGAGCTTGACGTTCCCCGGCAAGCTTGCCGGAGCAAAACTTGTCGGGAGCTTCTGCTTCGACGGAACAAACCCTAGGGCTTGCCGGAGCAGACTGCTCCTCAGCGCTTTTGGCGTTGATCTTGGCGACCTTCTTGGCGGCGGCTTCGGGAAGCTCTGCCGGAAAATAGTCACCAGAAATCAACTTCCTCTTCTTGCTCTGTCCAGTTGATGGCGTTACAGACGGTTGAGTCAGCTTGAGCACAAAGATCCCTGGTTCCACAGGTAACTTAAGTGCGGCGCACTTTGATAGGCCATCGGCAATGGCGTTCTGAGCTCTTGGAACATGCTCCATCTGTAGGCCGTCAAAGTGCTCTTCTAGCTTTCTCACTTCATCGACGTAGGCTTCCATCAACGGACTCTGATAGCTCTTGTTCACTTGGTGGACGACAAGCTGCGAGTCACCCCTGACAATGAGCTTCTTGATCCCAAGGTCTGCCGCGATCCTGAGACCGGCAAGCAAGCCTTCATACTCTGCAGTATTGTTTGTTGCTTGCTCCTTGGGAAAGTGCATCTGGACTACGTACTTGAGGTGCTCTCCGGTGGGTGCGACAAGTAGCACGCCGGCGCCGGCGCCTTGCAACGAAAAGGCACCATCAAAGTACATCAGCCACTCTTTGCTCGCTTCCTCGACGGGGATGTTCATTTCTGGAATTTCCTCATCTGGTGTTGGCGTCCATTCTGCTATGAATTCTGCCAATGCTCTGGTTTGGATAGTTGAAGTACTCTCAAACTTGAGGCGAAAGCTTGACAGTTCCAGTGCCCACTCAACAATCCTGCCTGTCGCTTCTGGATTCTGTAGTATCCTCTTCAGCGGAAAACGAGTGACAACTGTGGTCTCATGTGCTTGGAAGTAATGGCGCAGCTTTCTTGAGGCCATGAGAAGGCTGAAAAGCAATTTCTGCACACCAGAGTACCTTGACCTAGCTCCCTGCAGAAGGGAACTGACAAAGTAAACTGGGCGCTGTACCATTTTCTTCTGTATCTCCTCGCGCGTCTGCGCAGATCCATCCTTGTCGGGACCAGAGCTTGTCGGGGAAGCCCCCTGCTTGTCGCTGGATGCGCCTGCCGCGGCTGCTGGCTCGTCATCTGCGTCCCTCTCTGCTACTAACGCATCACTAACCACTTGATTGGTTGCCGCTATATACAGCAGCAACTTCTCTTGTGGCTTAGGTGCAACAAGTGTTGGAGCGGAGGACAGGTATCTCTTCAAGTCTTGCAGCGCAGTCTCCGCTTCCGGAGTCCATTTCATTGGACCTACCTTTTTCAATATTTTGAAAAACGGCAGGGCGCGCTCAGCAGACCTAGAGATAAACCTGCTGAGAGCAGCCACGCAACCGGCAAGTCTTTGTACATCCTTGATGCGCTTTGGTGCTTCAATCTGCTCAATGGCCTTAATCTTGTCGGGATTGGCTTCAATTCCGCGCTGAGACACGAAGAACCCGAGAAGCTTGCCGGAGGGGACTCCAAACACGCACTTCTCGGGGTTGAGCTTGAGGCTGATCTTGCGCAGATTTGCAAAGGTCTCGTCTAAATCTTGAATCAGAGTTGCCTTGTCTTTGCTCTTGACCACTATGTCATCCATGTAGGCTTCCACATTTCTGTGTATTTGTGGCTCAAGAGCGACATGGACTACTCTTGCAAATGTTGAACCAGCATTTTTTAAACCGAAAGGCATCCATATGAAACAGTACGTGCCACATGGAGTGATGAATGCGGTCTTCTCCTCATCCTCTTCTGCCATGAAGATCTAATGGTATCCTGAGTATGCGTCAAGAAATGAAAGCAAGTCACATACGGCCATGGAGTCAACAATCTGGTCAATGCGCGGCAAAGGAAATGGGTCTTTGGGACAAGCTTTGTTAACATCGGTAAAGTCGATACAAAGTCTCCATTTCCCGTTCGCCTTGCACACGACTACAGGATTGGCCAACCACGTAGGATGGAGCACTCCTCTGACAAGGCCGGTTGCTTCCAACTTCTTGATCTCTTCTGCGATGAATTCTTGGTGCTCCACTGCTTGCTTCCTGACCTTCTGCTTGACGGGCCGCGCATGAGGACAAACGGCAAGATGGTGCTCAATTACTTTCCTGGGAACACCGGGGATGTCAGACGGTTGCCACACAAACACGTCGACGTTCGCCCGCAGGAAAGCAATGAGCGCGCTTTCCTATTTAGGATCGAGAGTGGCACCGATGGTGAAGGTACCACCAGTGCCGTCCTCCTTGGCGGACACCTTCTTGGTCTCTGGCGGAGCTGCCATTGTCTTCTTACACTTGCCGGTGGAGCTCGATGGTGCATCCTCGACGGCAGCGCAGCACTCCGAAGAGGTGCGCTTGCCGGAGTGGGCATCAGAACTCTTGCCGGACTTGGTCTTCTTCTTCCCCCCAGGAGCTTCAACGGCAGGTGACTTGCGATATGTTACGGCTGCCGCTTCCCGGTAGATCTTGTCGGCGCAGATAAGAGCATCCTTCTTGTCGCCAGGGACAGAGATGACGCTTATCGGGCCTGGCATCTTCAGCATGTTGTATGCGTAGTGAGAGGCTGCCATGAACTTGGCGAGTGCTGGACGGCAGAGTATCCCATTGTAAGGCAATGGAAAATCAGCAACGTCAAAAGTGGCCATCTCAGTCCTGAAGTTCACCTCGCTGCCAAATGTTACTGGCAACGTGACCTTCCCCTTCGGCTTGCTCCTTCCCGGGTTGATTCCTTGGAATGTGCCGGTCTCTTCAAGCTCGCTGTCAGGGATCTGGAGTTTCTGGAGTACAGCGGAGGAGATTAGGTTCAAGCCGGCCCCGCCGTCAACTAGCATCTTAGTGACCTTGAGGTTGCGGATAGTTGGTGAAACCAACATCGGCAAGCACCCGACCGCAGTTGTGCGATCAGGGTGGTCCTCAATATCAAAGATGATAGGCGTGCTGGACCATTTCAGAAGCTTGCGTGACTCGACAGGCGGTTCTGCCGCATTGACTTCCCACACCCACTGCTTGAGTTGGCGGTGCGAAGTATGCAGAGAAGCACCGCCGTCAACGCACAAGACCTCTGTGGCTTTCTGGAACTCCTGCTCACTGGTCTCGACATCATCCATGTCTTCGTCGTCGACGTCGTCTTCATCCTTGTCGCGGCCGCGGGGAGGTCTGTCTCCTTGCCGCTGCTTGGCCTTGCCGCGGCGTCCTCCCCGGCCGGCGCGCTTCTTGCCGGATTCTCCAGCGCCTTCTTGGGCCCTCTCCTTGTCGCGTCGCTCGTATTCAGCCTTTTGCTGCTGGACAAGCTGTTCGACCTTCTTGCAGCTCTGGAGGTCATGGCCCTTGGTGCGGTGGATCTTGCAGTACTGCTTGTCGGTGCCGTCCTGCTTGTCGGCGACCGCCATAGTCTGGCAGTTGGTGCATGCGGCAATCTCCTTGCCGGAGCTACCAGCTTTGGCTTTCTTGGTGCCACCTTCGTTGCCGGACTGCTCAATGACTAGCACATCTTTGCCTTTCTTCTTCCTGTTGTTCCGCCGCCGGTTTTTCTTTGCCGGGGCAGCATCCTTGCTGTCAGATCCTCCTGCTCCTGTATTCTCTCCGGGGAGTTTCCTCCCTTCCTCAGCACGTGCACATTTGTCGGCCAGGGCATACAGCTCACTGACGTCTCTGATCTTGCACATCGCCATCTCCTCCCACATCCTGCGGTTACGCACGTTCTGATGGAACACGCTGATGACCGCGGTAGGGTGGACATCTGGGATGCTGTGCTGTACACGGCTGAATCTCTGAATGTACTTGCGCAGGGGCTCTCCTTCCTTCTGGGCGAGCAGATGAAGGTCACTCTCTTGGCCATGGGGTTTGTGGCTGCCTGTAAAGGCGCCGACAAACTGATGGCATAGGTCTGCCCAGGAGGATATGGAGTCGTCCGGCAAGTGCATGAGCCAGGACCTGACGTTGGGCTTGAGCACCAGCGGGAAGTAGTTGGCAAGGATCTTGTCGTCCCGCCCCCTGGCAGCCTGCACCGCGATGGTGTAGATGCTGAGGAACTCCGACGGATGCGACTTGCCGTCGTACTTCTCTGGTACGTCTGGCTTGAAATTCTTCGTGCTGGGCCACTGGACTTGCCGCAGCTCACGAGTAAACGCAGGGCAACCTACCGCGTACGGCAAGTCGCCTGGTTCTCCTGGCGCATGCATGTCGACAGAGGGCCCAGCGCGCTGGTCCGATTGACGTCGCGCTTCTCTTCGGCGCTCGATGCGAGTACGAGCGTCTTCTTGCTGTCGTTCGTGAAGAACTTGGCGCTGATCGTGACGAGCTCGTGGATCTGATGACGCGGTGGAGTCGCTGTCGAGGTGGATTCGGCAAGTCGGCGATCTTGGCCTTCGGGGTGGAGAGTGCACAATGGTTGCACCCCCACCGGTCTTGTCGCCACCGGCTCGTGCCTGGCTGACTTGCCGCAGCTGCAACGTGCTCGGCTGCCGTTGAGTGTCGCCGTTGGCGAAGCTGATGAGACTCTGAATGGCGGCCCTCTAGTCGTCGATCTTGTCTGCCGTTGGAGGGTAGTTCAGGAGCAGTTGAGCTCGCGCCAAAGCTTCTGCTGGAGTGGCGGGTGGCGGTGGCGAACGGTGCGAGGAGCGGGATATGCTCGGACTTCTAACTATGTTAGAAGGAGCAGTATCCCGTCCAGGCGACCGTGCTTCGCTCGTGCCAGCATGTTGGCGTGCATGCTGGTCTTGAGCACTCCGAGATCCACCAGCTCGATCTTGGTCCAGCAAACGCATGGTACCGTGAGTACCATGACGCCGCCGGTCCCGCGCCTCCTGAGATGGACGCGGTGCATGTACGGACGCCGAGGTCTTGGAGTGCGCCCGGTCGTTGTGGGAGCCGGCTACGCCGCCGATGGGCAGCGCAACCTTGTCCTTGGACCTGGCAGCACCGTGAGCTCCCTCGTCGACGCCCGTTCTTCCGCCGGCGTCTGCCCCATCAGCCATTTGCTCCGGCGGTGGTGGGTTCGGCGCGGACGGAGCAGCCGCCTCCGAAGCCTTCTTCTTCGGCGGCATGTCGATGAAGATGATGAAGATCTAGCTCGTGTGAATGCCGGATCTGGTTCACACAACCTCGACGCCCCTACCTGGCGCGCCAAAGATGCCGGGGGACTAATCCACGAGCACCTATGGGACCGGCGGACCGGGTCCCTTTCGGTTTGGCGGGGGCGAGGGTCGCACGAAGAGCGGATCGAGGCGAAGCACACGAGCGGCTTACCCAGGTTCGGGCCGCACGGATGCGTAAAACCCTACTCCTGCTTTGTGGTTTGTATTGAGTTCTTGCTCGGGAGCGCGGAGTGCTACAGTACACCCCAGCAGCTAACGAGAGCGAGCCTGAGTGTTCTCTCCTTCTTTTTCCCTACGTTGCGCATGGGCCTCCTTTTATATGCTCAAGGGGTCACCGACAGGTGGCAACATAGACAAGGGTAAAAATGGAAAGGTGTTGTGGTAGGTATAGCTACCTGCTACAGTGTATCATACCTAACCCTGACGACAGGGGACAAGGGCATTAAATGCCCATCTGCGTTGCCTAAATAGTGCAAAAGGGACCGTCAGGGACGCCACTGCTCGCCACGAAGGCAATCTTGTCAGCGCCGTTTGCCACCGCGCGCCGCTGGCTGCACAGCCTCCCGCCACGTACGCCTGGAAGGGTCCCAGAGCGACACGTTGGTGGATGTGCTGGAGCGCGGGCACGGAGTGGTGGCTTGCCGCGGCAAGTGCCTTGCCGCGGTCGTTGTCTTGTCGCGTCCGAGAGCTTGTCGCTCACCGGGCCTTGCCGGGACGCGTGGCGCGTCGCGGCAAGTTCCTTGAGATGCCTTGGTTGGCCTTCCCGGCAAGCTCCTCTTGCCGGGGTCTTGTCTCCTTAAGCGCCTTGCCTTGGTTGGCCTTCCCGGCAAGCTCTTCTTGCCGGGGTCTTGTCTCCTTGGCTTGGATACTTTGTCCTTGAATGGCTCCAAAGGAACCACGGAGGACCTTGGCGGTCACCCGGCAAGCCTTGCCGCGGGATGCTGCGACTGCTCATGCACAAGTTTGGGATACTAAGGTACCCCTACTTTAGTACACCGACAACATTGGAAGCCCACATATAGTGTACTAGAATTAACCGTTCAGCTGTTGCTCTTTCGACACTCTTCTTTTAGACCTTAACTGTTTTCAATCTTCATGTCTATTTAGGCAACAGGACGGGGTAAGAAAGTTATAACCAATCGGTGGATTCATAAGCATCGGGGTTTTCTCACTTCTCATGAGATTCGATTGAAGATAATAACGCTAGAACGATATGTAGCCAACCGTGCAAACACAAGATTTGTCACATTCTTCCTGCTGAATGCGAGGTTACTATTGTCCATCAGGCTTAAGTTTATCAGCAGCATGGTTTTGACGGATGGGTATGTCGAAGAGCAAAAAAAGGAATTTCAGGTGGGCAAAAGAGCTTCTGAACGTGTCGGGCTTCTATTTACAACATATTGTGGTCATAATCCAGTAAATTTTATCACCCAGGATGTTCATTCTATGGACCTGACCAATCCATTTGACTGTGACTGCCGAAAACAGTGCTGGAGTTAGATGTTGTTGCCCTTTTCAATCTGTTTTTTTGTAAACCTGATGAACAATTAACCCTCGTGCTTTTGTACACTTTGTAATCTGGAGTTAGATGTTCCTGCCCTTTTCAACTCGGTTGTGACTGTCATATTTTCTTTGAAACAAGGCAAATGGCTTACCATTCATTTAATTTAGAGTGAAATATTGTAACAAATCCAAACCAAGGGAAATAGCATCACTCTCGCCGGCTGCTTGAGCTCACTGTGCATTACAGAAGCCAAGTGATTAGCCCCCACCAGCACCCACAAACTTATTTCGAACTAGCACATCAATGGGCTGTAAATTTTCATAGGAAAGGCTGCATGACCGTGACAGATTTGGATTCTGACATTTGGGACCCGCGAGGAAATAGCCTATCCAAGGTGGTGTCGACTTACTAGCCAGTCAACAGACGATTCTGCCTACTAGCCGTTGGATTGACATCCAACATCTGTCGTGTATCTTCTATCTCTTGTCTTCTTCTTCCTCCAATCGCCCAAACCAAACCACCCCGTCGGCTCCGCCTACTTCCGCCTCCCATGGCTGGCTGCGCCTCCGACAGCCTGCCGTACGTACCCTCCAATGTTGGCCAGTCCCTCCCTCTATTCCCCCACACGTCTTGTTATTCTCCGGCGACGTCAGCCCCAACACGCACCCGTGCCCAAACCAGCCAACCCTCGTACTCCCCTCTGCCTGCGACTGGACCGGCACATTTTCAATGGCTCCTGTTCGTTCCGTCCGAGGCCTTGCCGTCATCCTCCGCCTTGCGGCCTTGGTTCACTCGCCATGCGCGGTGCGCCACCCTCTTGCGTTGTCAACGTCGTCAACAACCGAGAGGAATAAGGAGATGACTGTACATGGAGAGGATGACATTAGGGACCCACCAGCATCATGGCAGTACGCAAGCAAGTGCCTCTATAGTACAAGCCCAAAAATATGGCTCCTCCTAATGGTTGGACATCTGGGGCTCACGCCATTGTCAACGTAGTCAATAAACGAGAGAATTACACTACGAGCGGCTGACACCAGGGACCCAGCAAGTCACGCAGTTTTTTTGAGGAACAAGCACTTGTTATTTATACTAGTTTTAGCGACGGATTAGGGTAACAACGGGGTTGTGGCCCATCTAGCCAGGGTTTTATTTATGTTTACCACATCATGAGCCCAGTTGTGTTTTTTTCTTGCTGAAAATGGCTAGCCCAGTTCTATTTTTTTTTAAAGAAATACCCAAACAAGGCCTACTTGCTTTATCGGCCCTGCTGGGCTGCAAATCTTTCAAGACAAGGGTAGTTTCATTCGGTTTGCTCAGAAATGGGTTGTACATTTTTAAAACACATCAAACCGGGAATTAGTTTCAATTTTTTTCATTACAAGATCTTAAATTCCATTGATTTTTATGCGTGGACAATTATTTGTATTTTATATTTATATAAATTATTTTTCAAAATAGTTTGAATGTGAATCGACATTTCTGGATTAAAAACAGTTGACCGCATGGAAATATGCAAAATTTCGTATACTTTTTAACCGTGGCCACAATATGGGGTGTGACGCTAACAAAAAGAAGATGGGCTCCAAAAAAATTCTGACGAATTAGCAAATGGGTTGTACATTATTAGAAATAATGGCAGATGGGTTGTATGTTGTTTTCCACAGATTTGAGGCTGACTTGTGCACCTACTATAGGTTGACGCGTATGCTTTCATAAAAAAAAGTTGAAGCACACGCAACGCCCTGTCAACTTAGTCAACACACGAGAGCAGTGACTGTTGGATGTCCATCCAACGGCTGTCGTGCTTCTTCAATCTCTGCTCTTCATGCTCAAGCCGCTCAAACAAGCGCCAACGGGACTGCCCGCTCCCTCCTCCCACGGCCGGCTATGCTACCGCGCAGGCCTCACGGCCCCACCGTACTCCCATCGCTGGCCTAGCCATCCCTCTACTCACCCACACCTGTTGTTATTCTCCGGTGACGGCAGACGAACCAGTAAACCCTCGTACTCCTCCGCGTGGGAAACAACTGCCGAGTATTCCCTGGCTCCGTGTCGTTCCGTTCCTAGGCCTCGCCGTCGTCCACCGCCCTGGTGCTCTCGACGCAGCCTGGTCAACATGGTCAATGAACGACATCCATTGGAACTGGACTATACATGGAGAGGCTGACAGCTTGGTCCACGATCGCATGCAAGGAATTGCCTCCTTATTACGCGCAAAATAATGATTCCTCCACCTGACAGCTAGGACCCACAGGAAGGGCCTCTGTATTTCGCGAAAAAAACGTTCCCCCCGCTGACAGGTCGGACCCACCAGCTATATCTTCGCACGCAAGGAAGTGCCTCCTTATTACGCCCAAAAAAATGAATACCCCCTGCTAGCTGGGACCCACCATATTGTTGGGCTGACTTGTGGGCCTACTAAGTTGACAGGGACGGAGAGCTTTGTCAACTTAGTCAATACTCCAATGACCGTATGATGTCCATCCAACGACCATAGTGCTTCTTCAACCTCTGGTCTTCTTGCTCCAGCCGCCCAAAGCAGCGCCGATCGTGCCGCCTGCTCCTGCCTCCTGTGGCTGGCTAAGCTACCGCGGAGGCCTCACCGCCCCCATACTACTCCCACCACTGGCCAGACCATCCCTCCACTCACCCACACCCCCTGTTATTCTGCGGTCACGGCAGCCTCACACCGCAGCCGAACCAGTGAACGCTCGTACTCCTCTCTGCGTGGGCATCCACTACCGCATCTTGCACGGCTCCATGTCGTCCCCTTCCTAGGCCTCGCCGTCGTCCACCGCCGTGGTGCTCTCGGCGCGGCGTGGTCAATGTGGTCAACGACCGACTTCCATCGGAAGAGTACTGTACATGGAGAGGCTGACAACTGGGTCCACGGCAGCCGCAAGGAAGTGCCTCCTTATTACGCGGAAAATAATTATTCGTCCACCTGACAGCGAGGACCCACCAGACGGGCCACCAGTATTTTGCGAAAAAAATCGTTTCCCCCTGACTGCTGGGACCCACCGGATGGGCCACCGTATTTCGCGAAAAAAACGTTCCCTCGCTGTCAGCCCGGACCCACCGAAAGTGCCTCCTTATTACGCACAAAAAATGAATACTCCCCCGGCTAGCTGGGACCCACCTTGGTGGGAGGCTGACTTGTGGGCCTACTAAGTTGACGGGGATGAAGGGCTTTGTCAACTTAGTCGATATGAACGATTCTAGCTCCAGTGACCGTACAATGTCCATCCAACGACCGTAGTGCTTCTTCAACCTCTGGTCTTCTTGCTCCAGCCGCCCAAAGCAGCGCCGGTCGTGCCGCATGCTCCTGCCTCCCGTGGTCGGCTGTGCTGCCGCAGAGGCCTCGCCGCCCCTACTATTCCCACCGCTGGCCAGGCCATGCAGCGACGACAACCTCACACCGCAGCCGAACCAGTGAACCCTCGTAGTCCTCTCCGCGCGGGCTTCCATTGCTGCGTCGTCCCCTTCCTAGACCTCGCCGTCATCCACCGTCGTGGTGCTCTCCGCGCGGCGTGGTCAACGTGGTCAAGGAATGACTTCCATTGGAAGAGTACTGTACATGGAGAGGCTGATAGCTGGGTCCACGGCCACAGCCCATTTTTTTTGTGATTTGCCAAGTAAGTCGCTTTGTCAGGTCTGTTGGGCTGCAATTCTTTCAAGACAGGGAGAGCTTTCATTCGGCTGGCCGAGAAAATGGCCCATCAGTAATGAGAAATGGGTTGTACATTTTTAAAACACATCAAACCGGCAATTAGTTTCAAATATCTTTTTTTTTCATTTCAAGATTTTAAATTACATTATTTTTTATGCGTGGAGAATTTGTTGGATTTTATATTGATATACATTTATTTTTAAAATCAGTTTGAATGTGAGTCGAAATTTCGAGATTAAAAACAGTTCGGACCGCACCGAAATATGCAAAATTTCGTATAATTTTTTAACAGTTGCCACAATATGGGCTGTAATGCTAAGAAAAAGAATACGGGCTCCAAAAAAACCTTAAGAATTAGCAAATGGGCTGTAAATTATGAGAAATAATGGCAGATGGGCTGTATGCTGTTTTCCACAGATTTGAGGCTTTCCTTAAGAAAAAGTTGACGCACAAGCACTGACTGTTGGATGTCCATCCAACGACCGTCGTGCTTCTTCAATCTCTGCTCTTCCTGCTCCAGCCGCTCAAACAAGCGCCGGTGGGACTGCGTGCTCCCTCCTCCTCGCGGCCGGTTGTGCTGCCGCGCAGGCCTCACCGCCCGACCGTACTCCCATCGCTGGCCTAGCCATCCCTCTACTCACCCACACCTGCTATTATTTTCCGACGACGGCAGACAAACCAGTAAACCCTCGTACAATCGTACTCCCCTCTGCGTGGGAAACAACTGTCGAGTCTTCCCTGCCTCTGTGTCGTCCCCTTCCTAGGCCTCGCCGCCGTCCACCGCCCTGGTGCTCTCGGCGCGGCCTGGTCAACGTGGTCAACGACCGACATGCATCTGAAGTGGACTTTACGTGGAGAGGCCGACAGCTGGGTCCACGGCCGCACGCAAGGAAATGCCTCCTTATTACGTGCAAAATAATGATTCCTCCACCTGACATCAGGGACCCACCAAAAGGGCCTATGTATTTCGCGAAAAAAATGATACCGCCGCTGACAGCTCGGACCCACTAGCTATATCTTCGCACGCAAGGAAGTGCCTCCTTATTACGCACAAAAAAATGAATACTCCCCCTGTTAGCTGGGACCCAGTATAGTGGCAGGCTGACTTGTGGGCCTACTAAGTTGACGGGGACAGAGGGCTTTGTCAACTTAGTCAATATGCACGATTCTAGCTCCAGTGACCGTACGATGTCCATCCAACGGCCGTAGTGCTTCTTCAACCTCTGGTCTTCTTGCTCCAGCCGCCCAAACCAGCGGCGGTCGTGCCTCGTGCTCCTGCCTCCCGTGGCCGGCTGCGATGCGGCGAAGGCCTCACCGCCCCCTACTACTCCCACCACTGGCCAGGCCATCCCTCTACTCACCCACACCCCCTATTATTCTGCGGCGACGGCAGCCTCACACTGCAGCGAACCAGTGAACCCTCGTACTCCTCTACGCGTGGGCATCCACTGCCACGTCTTCCTCGGGTCCGCGTCGTCCCCTTCCTAGGCCTCGCCGTCGTCCACCGCCCTGGTGCTCTCGGCGCGGCGTGGTCAACGTGGTCAAGGAACGACTTCCATCGGACATGGACTGTACGTGGAGAGGCTGGCAGCTGGGTCCACGGCCGTAGCAAGGAAGTGCCTCCTTATTACATGCAAAATAATTATTCTTCCACCTGACAGCGGGACCCACCAGACGGGCCATCGTATTTCGCCCCCTGACTACCGGGACCCACCATCTACATCTTCGCACGCAAGGAAGTGCCTGACAGTCGGGACCCACCTGGTCGAAGCGTACGTAACGTTGTCATTCTGGTCGCGAACGTGTACGTACATATATACTGGTCGATGTAGAGGCGCGCACGTGTTGTAGTAGAGGCGGCCAGGGTGCAAGAAAGAAAATACGGCCACGTATGTGTACATACGGGCGGGGTCTCGAACGCCTACTCGCGCATACGTACGGCCAGGGCTCGTGTACATGGCTGGGTCGAAACGGAGAAACAGTGTCGTCGTCGTTCATGGGGAGGCAACGAAATGCGTCGTGTTCATGGGGAGGCAACGGAATGCGTCATGTTCATGGGGAGGCAATGGCACACGTGGGAGCCAACCGGCTGGGTCGGAACGGAATGCGAGGTCGTGTTCATCGGGAGGGCTTGGACGGAACATGCGATGCAAACGAGGCCTGGTGTACCGCACAATGGAGGAAACGAACCTCCTACGTTCGGAACGGGGTCCTGTTGATCGGGAGGGGTCTGGCGTACTGCAAAACGGAGATAACTGA
>NC_041384.1:305216741-305220230 GCF_002162155.2 Triticum dicoccoides
CAACGCTCACTGTTCATCCAAAGGCAGCATCGATCGTCTTCAATTAGCAGCAGTAGCGAAGGAATCGCTCGATCGGGTTCAGTTAACAGCCATCGATCGATCGCCCGGGTTCAGTAACGCGTAGCCTGCAGTGCAATCGCTCGGGTTCAGTTAGAGCCCAACGCCTTGCTCGGGTTCAGTTTGAGCCAACGCCTCGCACACACGCGCGTACATGTACGAGAGAAACGCGCATCGCTCGGCCCCCGACCTCCCACCGTAATTGGGAACTCCCCGAAATTTTCCTCCCCCTCGCTTCTACCACGGTTTTTTCCGTCATGGACGGCCCAAAGAATGTCATGTAGCTGCGTCTCCGGCCTGCCCAGGACGAAAAGCCCATTTTCTGTCATGATTTTTTGTCATAGAAGTAGGAGCCTACCACATCTATGATGATACCGGGTTTTGTCACAATTATCGTCATAGAAGTGTCATATGTATGACAGAAAAAAAAATTGTTCAGCCCAAAATGTCATGGATGTGTCTTTTTTTTGTAGTGCGTGTGGCCTGCGAACCAAAGAGAACAGAAAGACGCACACTCGTCCTCTAGGCTAGGGGTTAGTCGCCGCTAAGCACTATCAACCCTAACCGAGGGAGAGACTTAACCTAGCATGCATGCTATAACTTAGGGCGCTAGCGCTTCGTTTATTTATGCTCGGGGTCTCCGCCTGGCTTTGTACAGAGGGTTACATGCCTTGCCGGCAAGGCTTGTACGAAAGGTGGTTTGCCGGGAGGCCCGACAACCGCGCCTTATGGGTAAAACTTGCGAAGATGTTCGATGTTCCAGGAAATGCTCACTAGGACAACATCTTCGGTCTCCAGGAGGACTGCGCCGGGCCTGGTGACTCGTATTACCTGATAAGGGCCTTCCCACTTTGGCGTCAAATTGTTAGAATTCTTGGCCGACTGAACGCGCCGAAGAACAAGGTCGCCTTCCTCAAAGCTTCAGGCATGAACCTTGCGGCTATGGTAGCAGTGCAAGGCTTGCTGGTAGCATGCTGCCCTCACAGCCACCCGAAGATGATCTTCCTCAAGGAGCATTGTGTCATCTTGCCGCAATCGCTCTTGCTCAAGCTCATCATAAGCGAGCACTCGAGGTGACCCGTATATGAGTTCTGTGGGGAGAACGGCTTCTGCCCCGTATACCAGGGCAAAGGGTGTCTGGCCGGTGGCTCGATTTGGCGTTTCTGATCGACCAAAAGAACCATCGGTAACTCATCAATCCAGCGCCTTCTGCTTTTGTGCAGCTTGTCAAAAGTCTTTGTTCTCAGGCCTCGCAGTACTTCAGCATTTGCCCTCTCTGCCTGGCCGTTGCTCCGTGCGTGTGCCACGGAAGCGAAACAGACCTTGCTGCCGAGGTCTTGGGTGTATTGCATGAAGGTATGGCTTGTGAACTGTGTGCCGTTTTCGGTGATGACTCTGTTTGGTGCACCAAAACGGCAGACTAGCCCCTTGAAGAACTTGACGGCTGACTGTGCTGTCACCTTCCTCACTGCCTCCACCTCCGGCCACTTTGTGAACTTATCGATTGCATTGTACAAGTACTCAAAGCCCCCAACAGCGCGAGGGAAAGGGCCCAGTATGTCGAGCCCCCAGACCGAAAATGGCCAGGAGAGAGGGATTGTTTGAAGGGCTTGAGCTGGTTGATGAAGCTTCTTCGAATGGAACTGGCACACTTCACACCTGGTTACTAGTGCTGTCGCATCCTGGAGGGCGGTGGGCCAGAAGAAGCCTTGCCAGAATGCCTTGCCGACAAGGGCCCTCGACCCTATGTGGGCCACATATGCATCCATGTATCTCTGCCAACAGCTCTAGTCCTTCCTCCCGGGGGATGCACTTCAATTTCACAACGTTCGATCTCTTTCTGTACAGGACGTCATCGACGAACTGGTACAAAGCAGACCGACGGGCTACTTTTTCCGCTTCTTCCTGATCCTCAGGAAGTTCCCCTGTCTGGAGGAAACGGACGTTATGTTGTGCCCATGCCGGAGCCTGGGGCTCGACGGCAAGGACCAAAGGCATCTCTTCCACCATGGGGGCAGCCGTCTCTACGGCCAGGGCTCGGTGCTCTGCCGGAGCCAGCTGCCCCTTGGCAGGCTCGAAATCCGTGACAACACCCTTGTCGGTGGCCCCTAGGGGCTCGACGGGAAAGTACTTGCGGGGGCCCGATTTCCTCCGCTTGTTCCACTCTGTTGATGGTTCGACAGATGGTTGAGTTAACCGAAGCAAAAAGGTACCTGGCACGCCAAAGATGTCGGTGGGAACGACACCTATGGGATCACTGGGATCCCTTCTACGGTCGGCGGGTGCGGGGTCGTGAGAAGAGCAGGTTTAGGAGCTAGCACACGGATCATTTACCCAGGTTCGGGCCGCGAGGATGCGTAAAACCCTAGTCCTGCTTTGGTGGCTGTATTGAGGGTTCTTGAACTTTTTGAACTAGCTACGGTGGTTGTGCCGTTCCAAAAAGCCGAATCCCTCTCCTGGTCACCCTGGGCCTCCTTTTATAGGAAAAAGGGGTTGCCACAGTGGCACACATGAGGTGGAAAGGCCTACAGTGCACGAGCTTATCGCACGGCATTACGGGACAAAGTGCATTAAATGCGCTACGTAGGTGTCCATTAGTTTTATCGGGGACGGGAATGAGGCCCATCCCGTCCGTCGCCGCTCCGCCTCACTTCGACACGCGCCCAGGCTAGCGATGCATGCAACACCATGTAGGCAGGCAAGCAGCTGAGGTGGCACTATGGTAGGGCCTTCACGAAGATCTGCATGCCGCCATGCAGGTGCTTGCTGATTTGGACTGGAAGTTGCATGTTGCCACGTAGGTGCCTGCCCAGCTGGTTGGGCTGGCAGCTGCATGCGAACAACGGCAGAGTCTTGGCTGGTGCGGGCCTGGCAGTGGCCCTGCTGGCGTCTTCGGCAAGGGTCTTGCCGTGGTGTCGTAGTCGTCCCCGGCAAGACGCTTGCCGTGGGTCTTGTGGATTTCCTCGGCTAGGATCCTACCGAGGGTGGCCGTCTTCTGGTCCTCATCTGAACTCTTATGTTTATGATCTTGACGAAGATTTGCATGTCACCGTAGAGGCGCCTCCCGAGCCTTGACTCCAATGTAGTTGATTGGGTTGGAGCCTGTGGGCTCAAGGGTGGCTCGCTCTGCTGGTGTTGGGCAAGTTGCCCCGGCAAGGCTCTTGCCGAGGCTGCGGGGGGCCACCTCGGCAAGGATCTTGCCGAGGGAGTCCACCTCACCCTCTTGCCCTCCCGCGCTTCTGGTCTTAGCGTCGCCTTGGTTGTCTTGTGCTTTGGCTTCTCTCCGGCTTTCCTCCTCCGCCTTGGTTGTCTTGTGCTTTGGCTTCTCTCCGGCTTTCCTCCTCTGCCCTACTAAGTGTGGACGTGGCACATGGCTCTGACTGCCCGTGCACAGGTAAAGGGGTCCCAGCTGGCAAACTTTTGGGTTTTTTG
>NC_041384.1:305220557-305274506 GCF_002162155.2 Triticum dicoccoides
GCCGAGGGAGTCCACCTGTAACGCCCTTGATGCGGCTATATCTCCCACGTGTCGAAGCACGACTTAGAGGCATAACCGCATTGAAAGCAATGTCGCAAGTGAGGTAATCTTCACACAACCCATGTAATACATAAGGGAAAGAGATACATAGTTGGCTTACAATCGCCACTTCACACAAATACATGAATAAAGCATTACATCAACCAGATACAATCAAGGTCCGACTATGGAACCAAAATAAAAGAAGACTACCCCAAATGCTACACAGATCCCGATCGTCCCGACTGGGCTCCACTACTAATCAACTGGAACGAAACGACACAAAGGACAAGATCTTCATCGAGCTCCTCCTTGAGCTTGGTAGCGTCATCTGCACGGTTCAACAGCACCTGCAAACTGGTTTTGGAAGTATCTGTGAGTCACGGGGACTCAGCAATCTCACACCCTCGCGATCAAGACTATTTAAGCTTATAGGTAGGGTAAAAGGTATGAGGTGGAGCTACAGCAAGCGACTAGCATATATGGTGGCTAAACATACGCAAATGAGAGCGAGAAGAGAAGGCAAAGCACGATCGTGAAACTATGATCAAGAAGTGATCCTAGAACAACCTACGTCAAGCATAACTCCAACACCGTGTTCACTTCCCGGACTCCGCCGAAAAGAGACCATCACAGTTACACACGCGGTTGATGTATTTTAATTAAGGTCAACTTCGGGTTTTCTACAACCGGACATTAACAAATTCCCATCTGCCCATAACCGCGAGCACGGCTTTCAAAAGTTCATATCCCTGCAGGGGTGTCCCAACTTAGCCCATCACAAGGTCTCACGATCAACGAAGGATATTCCTTCTAGCGGGAAGACTTGATCAGACTCGGAATCCCGGTTACAAGACATTTCGACAATGGTAAAACAAGACCAGCAAAGCCGCCCGATGCGCCGACAAATCCCGATAGGAGCTGCACATATCTCGTTCTCAGGGCACACCGGATAGGTCAAGCTACGAGTAAAACCAACCCTCGAGTTGCCCCAAGGTGGGCCCGCAGGCTGCCCGTTTCGTACCAACACTCAGAGGAGCACTGGCCCGGGGGGGTTTAAAATAAAGATGACCCTCGGGCTCGCGAAAACCCAAGGGAAGGTTATAGGTTGTTAGTGCAAATGGTAAAACCAAGGTTGGGCCTTGCTGGAGGAGTTTTATTCAAGGCGAATTATCAAGGCGTTCCCATTATAACCCAACCGCGTAAGGAACGCAAAATCCAGGAACATAACACTGATATGACGGAAACTAGGGCGGCAAGAGTGGAACAAAACACTAGGCATAAGGCCGAGCCTTCCACCCTTTACCAAGTATATAGATGCATTAATTAAATAAGAGGTAGTGTGATATCCCAACAAAATAACCATGTTCCAACATGGAACAAACTCCAATCTTCACCTGCAACTAACAACGCTATAAGAGGGGTTGAGCAAAGCGGTAACATAGCCAAACAACGGTTTGCTAGGACAAGGTGGGTTAGAGGCTTGGTTCAACAATATGGGAGGCATTATAAGCAAGTGGTAGGTATAGCAGCATAGGCATAGCAAAAGAGAGAGCAACTAGCAAGCAAAGATAGAAGTGATTTCGAGGGTATGGTCATCTTGCCTGAAATCCCGCAAGGAAGAAGAACGAGTCCATGAAGAAGACAAACGGACGTAGTCGAACGGTTCCTCACAAACGCGACGTTACCGGAATGAAGAAGTACACCGGAAATAAAGCAAACAACATAGTAAATAATCATTACATGGACATGGCATGATGCACAACCAAGTATGATGCATGTCCAGTTTAATGATACATGGCATGACCAAGTGCACAAACAATCCTACAAATTAAGTGGAGCTCAATATGCAACTCCGTTGCATATTGACGAAACACCACATTCAAGTTATTTAGTTCTCTCTCGTTTATGTACCCAACAAGATTAAATGTTTATTAACATGGCAAGGGGTGAAGCAAAACAAAACTACCTATCTAGGCAAGTTTAAATGAGGCCGGAAACAATGAACAACAATTCCGGTAAATCCCCATGTGCAAATTTTAAGGTTTGGTACTGTTCTGCCCTAAACAATATTTTAGAGTTGTTAAACATGCAAGATGATGCCACCATGTTAAACTAGGCAAAATTCTACCCCATTTACATATAAAGTTTAATAAAATCCGAGTTACGGTTATTTAGTTATGAAATAAATCATTTTAGCAAGTTATTTAAGCAAATTAAAACAAACAGTATTTTAAACATTTTAAACATAGATGAAAGTTGGATATTATTACTCTACACAAAATTCTAAGCAACTTTCCTATATAATTCATTTTAATCCGATGCACCAATTGTGAGTTATTATATGCATGTTGTCTAGGGGGTTTCCTGCAAAACTGATGTCTCTGGAATAAAGAACAAAATCACAGAACAGGGAAAAAATACATCGGGCCGAAATTGGAGGCTGGCCCAACAGAGCAGATGGGCTAGAGGGACTCCTCACCCAGTGGTCAGCTCGGGCTGGGCCGAGTGAGGAAGAGATGGGTCGGCCCAGGGGATGGAGTTGACCGATCCACGCTGGGACGGGGTCAAACAGGCGAGCAAGGCAGCGGTTGCGGGTGCGTCCTTTTGTTCGATAGGAAGCAGGAGCAGATGCGGAAGCAGAGCAGCGACATGTTTGGAGCAACGGCTACGCAGGGACATGTGGACAGCGCAGGTGGGCTCCGACGAGGCTGCCGGTGGCCGGGGACGAGGCCCAACCGGCGGGATCTGGCCAAGAACGCAAGGTCGCGGAGGAGGCCGGCGACTCGGCATCCATGGAGGCTCCGAAAGAAGCAGAGGCGACGGCGAGGGACTCGGTGCGGGGTCGTGGGGCTCCGGCCGCAGGGAGGCGCGTCCATGGCGAGACCGGGGTGCGGACGATGCGGGGACAGCCAGATCCAGGCGTCGTCGCTCCCGGCAAGGAACTTGGTGGCGGCGGGGTCTCGATCAAGGAGGCGAGGCCGAGCTCTCCTGCTCGGGGCCTCGGGCAGGCGCACAATGGGCTCACGGGGATGGGGCCGCTCTAGGATGAGGAGGACGCCGGCGAGCTTGCTCCCAAACGAGGTGGCCATGGCGGGGCATGCTCCTGTGGCGGCGACGAAGATGGGCGGCGGTGCTCCTGCTCAAACAGTGACAGATGCAGAGAGATGAGAGGAAGGAGACCATGAAGAAAGAAAAGGAGGGAGAACGAAAGAGAGGACCGACGAGGGTGAGGTGGCCCTCTGGTGGCCTGGCTGGCCGGGGTGGTGGTCGGCGGGTCGCCGGCGTGGCGGCTGGGTTCGGTGAAGGCGGCAGAGGCAAGGCGATGGTTGCTGCAGGCGAAGGGCTACGGGGTGGCAGCTCAATCAAAGGAGGCTGGCAGCGAGGTGAGGAAGGCGGATCTGAGATGGATGGTGGTTGGCTAGGTGGGGAAGACGAGGAGGAGACCAGGCTGTGCGTGGTTGGACGATGAGATCTGGGAGGATCCCGAGGACAAGTGGCGGCGGCGAAGGGATGGGACAAACCTCCTAGGTTTTAGGGTTTGTCCAAATATATATATAGTAGATGGTTAAAGTGAGACTATTTGGTCCCTCCGATCATAATCGGACGGCCGAGAAATAAATAGGTGGGGAGTCCAAATAAGAAAACGGTGACGTTTCGTAGACGTTTGGGGATGATCCGGACATAATGGTGACGACTGCTCGGGTCGGGTCCGGGACAACTTCCGGACGCGCGCGAGGGGTTCGGTGCACTGTGCAGAGAGGGTTTCGGGGCCTGGCGGTTGACAGCGGACTGCGCAGAAAGCTTTGGGATAAGAGAAGAGAGATGCAGCCTGGCACGGTTTCCGGAGACCGAAAACGTCCGACGTTAGACCGGCTACTATTGCCGCTATATTTATCCGTTGGGATGTCAAATGGACTCCGAATGCGATGAAACTTGGCAGGCGGTCTACTGACAACAAAACAACACCGCATGCCAACTTTCAACCCATTCCGAGAACATTTTCCGGCCACTTATAAAATAATATTTTGGACGTGCCGCGGGCGCGTGCAAGTGTGTCTGGGCTCAGAACGGACAACAGACGGAACGAGGAAACCGGGACGGATGCAAGTTTCCGAAAACATGTAGATGCAATGCGGATGATGACATGACAAGATGCGACACGCAAGCAAAAGACAAGGCAACAATAGCGAATAACTGATCTCGTCCCGAGATCTAGGATGGCACCGGAGGGAAAACGAAAGAGAAAGAGAAGAGGTAAAACTAAGTTGCTTCTTTGACCAATGAGTGAAACCAAAGAACCTTGCGAGGTTGAGAAAATTGAAAGAAAGAAAGCAACGGAGATGAACAAAGTTGAAAGCACTCTGTTAAGAAAGAGGAATAAGAAAGAACCGATTCGGGTAGCACTTCGGTTGAGAAGGGAGGCAAAAACTTGATAGGATGAAAAGAACTTGAGCAGAGGACACGACACTCCGGTTAAATGGATAAACCCAGAAAAGAACACGATCCAAGATGATGAGAGAAAAGAGCAACATCACAATGGCTCTGGAACAAAAGAATAGAAGATAGATAATTGAAATAGGAGAATTGAGAAGAAAATGCCAACTTCTGCCACAAAAGAGCTTGAAAAGGCATCTTTAGGAGAAGGGTTGAACGGAGTTGTTGGAGAACCAACGACGAAAAGAATAAGATTGATATGGTCTTATGGATTACATCTCAAATTATGAGGTGACAACCTGGCACTGACGGAAAAAGAATTGGATTGATAAGAACAAGGGGACGAGAAACTTATTTCACCGGGAGGATAAATGAAGAACTTGGATCATTTATAAGCACCATAAATAGCCACAATTCTTAGGGAAACCTTTAGGTGAAATATAACCCAAGATAACTCCAACGAAAAGGTTGATGGATTTAAAATACCTCATTGTTAACAATGTGTGAATCATGAAGCATGAACTCAAATTATCAAGAATGACGTAAAACCACCTCCAATTATACGGAAGAAAGAATTGCACTTCGGATGCAAGATGAAGAATGCTTGAGCTCCTTAGAAAAGAATCTCGATGAAAACTTCAAGAATGAATTAAATCCTTGATGAACCATCATGTAGAACCTTCATGGCCAACTCCGGTAACAAAAAGGATAACAAAAAGAAAGCGAAGTTGAAAACACAAGGTGAAACCTTGTAATGATTTAGATGGATCTCCGTGATAATTAGAGCTTTGGTCTCCGAGAAAGAAAAGATGATCAAAAGAAAAATCAAGAATTTTTATGAACCTCCAGAGTAAGGAATTAATCACTTGGATAAAACAAGAATAAGAATTACCTTATGCTCATCCTTCACCAATTAAATTGATGACAAACAATGGATTTGGCATACTACTCATTCTCGTAGAAGGGATTAAGAAGATATAACATAAACTTGAGAAGGTCTTCAATGAACCGCCGGTAGGATTGAAACAACGAATGAATTGATATGATAAACAAAGGAACAGGAACTCTTGAACGAACCACTGTAAGAATTGAAAAACCAATGAAGTAAAGTGGTGAATCACCGGTAAGAATTGGAAGAATGAACGAAGATACTTGGGAGAATTTAGATACTAGATAACGAAGAGATCATGAACTGATTAGAGGATATTTAAATGATGCACCGGCAGGATTTAGAGAAAGAGAGCTGAAAGCTGAGAATGAATACTTCTGAGGTGATGGCCTTCGGAGAAACAAACTGAAAAGGCTCTTGAATTGCTCCGGATGGGTGAAAAGAATTTCCACAATCGAAAAAATAATTATGAGAGGAAGGCACGAAGCTAGAGCCATGAATCTCTGAGAGAGCGGATAGATATGGAGGAAAAATCTTCTTCGATCTTCAAATGCAGAGAAAGATAACGAGAAACACCACCAAGAATTGTTGAGGCACTCCGAAATGAAAAATTAGAAAGGTTGAGCCAACGATGAAAAGAATTTGACAGACCTTGGAGAAAGACATTTGACTGATGATAATTCATTCTTACGTCAAACTTAAAAAGATTTGATAATCGCTCCGGGAAAATAAGAAGAGTTAGGTAAGATCCTGGAAAAAGACATGTGGGTTAGGGCCCACTGAGAAGAAACACCTTAGCAGGATTACTTGAAAGGGAGAATACACCGGTTAGAAAAAAATGGCTTGAATGAGATAACAACCTCGGAATAGGTTTGAACGGATCTTGAAGGAAAATACGAGGCTTCCGAGATATCTTCAGCACTCCGAAATAATTGAATAGCGAGAAATGAATGAATATGATGAGCACCGGTATGATAAAACTTCTGAAACGAGGAAAGGATATGATCAACACCAAAAGCTTGAATTGAATCCACCGGAGAAGAAAAAGGATGAATAATGATGAACTTGAGGTTCCGTTAGGATCTTCATGAGAATCACCGGATAAGGACATTGACGGAAAAGAATGGAGAGACTTCACATCCATAAGATGGATACTCGATAAAGAAATCCGAGTCATTGAAGAACCAAGGGTGGGAGGGTGGGAAAACAAAGGCACCTTGGTAAAGATGAAACAAACACCATTGAGAAGAACTGATAATTGATCTTGCGGATGTTGACGTGATCGGATTCACTTGAAGAGAAACACACCGGTGAAAAGGATTGACATGACAATCTCGATTATCATGAAGGATGTGTATTCACATAGAAATATGAGAACACCGCTTAGGAAAGGGATGGAATCCACATTTGACTTTGAAGCAACTCGAATACCACAACTCAAAACAAAACAAAGGATTGGCTTGCAGAATAAGCCAGAACAAACATATGATAGAGATTTCGTCCGAAGTTTTCGTGGTGGGGCCTACACGGGCTCGATCATATAGCACCATCATGTACAAGGCAGTGCACATGACATACGAAGCGTCCCCGAGTCGGCATAGCCAAGGACTCTTTAAGACACAACGAGACCACTGTAAAACCAACCGTGAATAGGCGGACCACTAGACGTCGAACCCCAATTTCATATCATACATCAGTTAGAAAGATATCCTAAGAGCTACTTGAATTACCACTTATAAACTCCTGAAATTTTCCGGTTATGCAATCAGGTGTTGGGGATACAGGGGAAGCATAATATCTCACCCAAACTAACAAATCCTACATCCAGCTGTATCCATCCTTCAACACATAACCAAGAAACCTTCGGAAATCATTTACCTCAACCTTCGAAAAGCATCCGTTATACGAGTTATGGCAATACTCCCGAACTCCCGCCCCAGTACTGGGTGGCGTCGAGGTTATCTCACCAACAACTGCATAAAAGAGATTTTTGATGTCGACGAAACTAAACTCAGGTATTCCAGAACTGCAACGATAAAATTGTGACGACAACACCTCGGAGCTCAACTCCCCGGGACACTACCACAACCCCTAAATGTCAGGAGGCACCAAGAACAATGTTCTCGTCACAAAACCATCGGAACAATTCCAAGATACCCGCGTGATCCTAAATATTTTTTAGTGGAATTTGAAAAGAGAAGAGTCAAAACTCTACGTCAGGATGCCTTACCAGAGCGATGAAGGGACTGGGGAGTAAAAAGAATTCCTAACTCTCCGATATATATAAATCCTAAATGACTCAAAACATTTTTCTAGACTCAACTCGTCAGCCACTTAGATCAAGCAGTGGGGGCTCCTAAGGTCAGGGAAGGCTCTGATTACCAACTTGTAACACCCTCGATGCAGCTATATCTCCCACGTGTCGAAGCACGACTTAGAGGCATAACCGCATTGAAAGCAATGTCGCAAGTGAGGTAATCTTCACACAACCCATGTAATACATAAGGGAAAGAGATACATAGTTGGCTTCCAATCGCCACTTCACACAAATACATGAATAAAGCATTACATCAACCAGATACAATCAAGGTCTGACTACGGAACCAAAATAAAAGAAGACTACCCCAAATGCTACACAGATCCCCGATCGTCCCGACTGGGCTCCACTACTGATCAACTGGAACGAAACGACACAAAGGACAAGATCTTCATCGAGCTCCTCCTTGAGCTTGGTAGCGTCATCTGCACGGTTCACCGGCACCTGCAAACTGGTTTTTGGAAGTATCTGTGAGTCACGGGGACTCAGCAATCTCACACCCTCGTGATCAAGACTATTTAAGCTTATAGGTAGGGTAAAAGGTATAAGGTGGAGCTGCAGCAAGCGACTAGCATATATGGTGGCTAAACATACGCAAATGAGAGCGAGAAGAGAAGGCAAAGCATGATCGTGAAACTATGATCAAGTCATGAAACTATGATCAAGAAGTGATCCTAGAACAACCTACGTCAAGCATAACTCCAACACCGTGTTCACTTCCCGGACTCCACCGGAAAGAGACCATCACGGCTACACACGCGGTTGATGTATTTTAATTAAGGTCAACTTCGGGTTTTCTACAACCGGGCATTAACAAATTCCCATCTGCCCATAACCGCGGGCACGGCTTTTGAAAGTTCATATCCCTGCAGGGGTGTCCCAACTTAGCCCATCACAAGCTCTCACGGTCAACGAAGGATATTCCTTCTAGCGGGAAGACCCGATCAGACTCGGAATCCCGGTTACAAGACATTTCGACAATGGTAAAACAAGACCAGCAAAGCCACTCGATGCGCCGACAAATCCCGATAGGAGCTGCACATATCTCGTTCTCAGGGCACACCGGATAGGTCAAGCTACGAGTAAAACCAACCCTCGAGTTGCCCCAAGGTGGCCCCGCAGGCTGCCCATTTCGGACCAACACTCAGAGGAGCACTGGCCCGGGGGGGTTTAAAATAAAGATGACCCTCGGGCTCGCGAAAACCCAAGGGAAGGTTATAGGTTGTTAGTGCAAATGGTAAAACCAAGGTTGGGCCTTGCTGGAAGAGTTTTATTCAAGGCGAACTATCAAGGGGTTCCCATTATAACCCAACCACGTAAGGAACGCAAAATCCGGGAACATAACACCGATATGACGGAAACTAGGGCGGCAAGAGTGGAACAAAACACCAGGCATAAGGCCGAGCTTTCCACCCTTTACCAAGTATATAGATGCATTAATTAAATAAGAGGTAGTGTGATATCCCAACAAAATAACCATGTTCCAACATGGAAAAAACTCCAATCTTCACATGCAACTAACAACGCTATAAGAGGGGCTGAGCAAAGCGATAACATAGCCAAACAACGGTTTTCTAGGACAAGGTGGGTTAGAGGCTTGGTTCAACAATATGGGAGGCATGATAAGCAAGTGGTAGGTATCGCAGCATAGGCATAGCAAAAGAGCGAGCAACTAGCAAGCAAAGATAGAAGTGATTTCGAGGGTATGGTCATCTTGCCTAAAATCCCGCAAGGAAGAAGAACGAGTCCATGAAGAAGATAAACAGACGTTGTCGAATGGTTCCTCACAAATGCGACGTTACCGGAATGAAGAAGTACACCAGAAAGAAAGCAAACAACATAGTAAACAATCATTACATGGACATGGCATGATGCACAACCAAGTATGATGCATGTCCGGTTTAATGATACATGGCATGGCCAAGTGCACAAACAATCCTACAAATTAAGTGGAGCTCAATATGCAACTCCATTGCATATTGACGAAACACCACATTCAAGTTATTTAGTTCTCTTTCGTTTATGTACCCAACAAGATTAAATGTTGATTAACATGGAAAGGGGTGAAGCAAAACAAAACTACCTATCTAGGCAAGTTTAAATGAGGCCGGAAACAATGAACAACAATTCCGGTAAATCCCCATGTGCAAATTTTATGGTTTGGTACTGTTCTGCCCTAAACAACATTTTAGAGTTGTTAAACGTGCAAGATGATGCCACCATGTTAAACTAGGAAAAATTCTACCCCATTTAAATATAAAGTTTAATAAAATCCGAGTTACGGTTATTTAGTTATGAAATAAATCATTTTAGCAAGTTATTTAAGCAAATTAAAACAAACAGTATTTTAAACATTTTAAACATAGATGAAAGTTGGATATTATTACTCTACACAAAATTCTAAGCAACTTTCCTATATAATTCATTTTAATCCGATGCACCAATTGTGAGTTATTATATGCATGTTGTCTAGGGTGTTTCCTGCAAAACTGTTGTCTCTGGAATAAAGAACAAAATCGCAGAACAGGGAAAAAAATACATCGGGCCGAAATTGGAGGCTGGCCCAACAAAGCAGATGGGCCAGTGGGGCTCCTCACCCAGCGGTCAGCTCGGGCTGGGCCGAGTGAGGAAGAGATGGGTCGGCCCAGGGGATGGAGTTGATCGATCCACGCTGGGACGGGGTCAAACAGCCGAGCGAGGCAGCGGTTGCGGGCGCGTCCTTCTGTTCGACAGGAAGCAGGAGCACTTGCGGAAGCAGAGCAGCGACAGGTTTGGAGCAACGGCTACGCAGGGACATGCGAACGGCGCAGGTGGGCTCCGACGAGGCTGCCGGTGGCCGGGGACGAGGCCCAACCGGCGGGATCCAGCCAGGAACGCAAGGTCGCGGAGGAGGCCGGCGACTTGGCATCCATGGAGGCTCCGGAAGAAGCAGAGGCGACGGCGAGGGACTCGGTGCGGGGTTGTGGGGCTCCGGCCGCAGGGAGGCGCGTCCATGGCGAGACCGGGGTGCGAACGGCGCGGGGACAGCCAGATCCGAGCGTCGTCGCTCCCGGCAAGGAACTTGGTGGCGGCGGGGTCTCGATCGAGGAGGCGAGGCCGAGCTCTCCTGCTCGGGGCCTCGGGTAGGCGCACAATGGGCTCACGGGGATGGGGCCGCGCTAGGATGAGGAGGACGCCGGCGAGCTTGCTCCCAAACGAGGTGGCCATGGCGGGGCATGCTCCTGTGGCGGCGACGAAGACGGGCGGCGGTTCTCCTGCTCAAACAACGACAGATGCAGAGAGATGAGAGGAAGGAGATCACGAAGAAAGAAAAGGAGGGAGAAAGAAAGAGAGGACCGACGAGGGTGAGGTGGTCCTCTGGTGGCCTGGCTGGCCGGGGTGGTGGTCGGCGGGTCGCCGGCGTGGCGGCTGGGTTGGTGAAGGCGGCAGAGGCAAGGCGATGGTTGCTGCAGGCGAAGGGCTACGGGGTGGCAGCTCAATCAAAGGAGGCTGGCAGCGAGGTGAGGAAGGCGTATCTGAGATGGATGGTGGTTGGCTAGGTGGGGAAGACAAGGAGGAGACCAGGCTGTGCGTGGTTGGATGATGAGATCTGGGAGGATCCCGAGGACAAGTGGCGGCGGCGAAGGGATGGGACAAACCTCCTAGGTTTTAGGGTTTGTCCAGATATATATAGTAGGTGGTTAAAGTAAGACTATTTGGTCCCTCCGATCATAATCGGACGACCAAGAAATAAATAGGTGGGGAGTCCAAATAAGAAAACGGTGACGTTTTGTATACGTTTGGGGATGATCCGAACACAACGGTGACGACTGCTCGGGTCGGGTCCGGGACAACTTCCGGACGTGCGCGAGGGGTTCAGTGCACTGTGCAGAGAGGGTTTCGGGGCCTGGCGGTTGACAGCGGACTGCGCAGAAAGCTTTGGGAGAAGAGAAGAGAGATGCAGCCCGGCACGGTTTCTGGAGACTGAAAACGTCCGACGTTAGACCAGCTACTATTGCTGCTATATTTATCCGTTGGGACGTCAAACGGACTCCGAATGCGATGAAACTTGGCAGGCGGTCTACTGACAACAAAACAACACCACATGCCAACTTTCAACCCATTCCGAGAACATTTTCCGGCCACTTATAAAATAATATTTCGGACGTGCCGCGGGCGCGTGCAAGTGTGTCTGGGCTCAGAACGGGCAACGGACGGAATGAGGAAACCGGGACGGATGCAAGTTTTTGAAAACATGCAGATGCAATGCGGATGATGACATGACAAGATGCGACACGCAAGCAAAAGACAAGGCATCAATAGCGAATAACAGGAGGACAACTAGCACATCGGTCTCGGGGCGTTACACCACCTCACCCTCTTGCCCTCCCGCTCTTCTGGTCTTAGCGTCGCCTTGGTTGTCTTGTGCTTTGGCTTCTCTCCGACTTTCCTCCTCTGCCCTACTAAGTGTGGACGCGACGCATGGCTCTGACTGCCCGTGCACAGGTAAAGGGGTCCCAGCTGGCAAACTTTTGGGTTTTTTGGTGTCTAACAGAGGTATTGAGGCTAATCCGAAGAAAATTAAGGCAATTACATCTCTGGCCAAACCGGTGTGCATCAATGACGTTTAGCGTTTAGCGGGTCGCGTTGCTGCCTTGAGCCGGTTCATAAGCCGGTTAGGGGAGAAAGCGATGCCTCTGTATCAAATGATGAAAAAGGCGGATGATTTTGTCTGGAATGACACTGCTAACTCGGCTTTTGAGGATCTAAAGAAACAGCTCGCTGAGCCGTCGGTTCTTGCTGCTCCGGTTGAGAAAGAGTCGTTGTTGTTATATGTAGATGCTAATTCACGTGCTATCAGTGTGGCCATTGTTGTGGAGTGCAAGGAACATCCGGTCCAACCGCCGGCTTACTACGTCAGTGAGGTGCTCATTGAATCTAAACAAAGATATCCACATTGGCAAAAGCTCGTTTACGGGGTGTTCATGGCAAGACGGAAGCTCAAACATTACTTTCAGGGTCACCCAATCACTGTGGTTAGCTCTGCTCCTCTAGGAGACATCATTCAAAATAGAGAAGCCACAGGATGAGTCACCAAGTGGGGTATTGAACTTGGGTCTCATGGTTTGAAGTATATGCCATGTACTGTGATCAAGTCTCAAGCGCTGGTTGACTTCATTAACGACTGGACAGAGTTGCAGATGCCAGAGGAGAAACCGGATAACACGTATTGGACGATTCATTTTGATGGGTCCAGACAGTTGGAAGGCTCGGGGGCTGGAGTTGTTTTAACTTCTCCTCGAGGGGACAAGTTTTGTTATGTGTTGCGATTGATGTTTCCTTATACTAACAACGCAGCAGAATATGAAGCCTTGCTCCATGGTCTTCAAATGGCTAAAGAGATGAGTCTGAGCCGGGTCCGGTGCCTTGGCGATTTAGATTTGGTGGCTCAACAGGTGTCAGGCAAGTGGGATTCCAAGGATCCTCCCATGGCGGCTTATCACCGCGAGGTCGACGCTGTTGCGGGGCATTTTAAGGGTTATCAAGTGGAACACATTGACCGCAGAAAGAATGAAGCGGCCGATGCCTTAAGCCGGTTGGGATCTCAGCGTAAGCCGGTACCACCTAACACCTTTTTGGATGTTTTACATAACCCGTCTGTTAAGTTGCCTACAAAGGAAGATTTGGCCATTCCTGACCCGGAGGCACAGTTAGTGGTGGCCGTTCATGTTATTCCATATTGGACAGTCCCGTTCCTGGCTTACATGACCCGGGGCGAGTTGCCAGAGGACGAGACCCTGGCCCGACAGATAACCCGGCGGTCCAAGTCAATGACGATTTCTGACGGAGAGTTGTATCATCGCAGTGTCACTGGAGCATTTCAGCGTTGTGTTTCTCCTGAAGAAGGTCAAGAAATACTTCGTGAGATCCATGAAGGGGATTGTGGTCATCACGCCGGGTCGAAGTCTCTTGTGGACAAAGCTTTTCGTCATGGTTTTTACCGGTTAACGGCTCATGCTGATGCAGAGGATCTGGTCAGTAGGTGTGATGGATGTCAAAAATTTGCACGACAAGCGCATGTGCCGGCTCAAAAATTGCGGATGATTCCAATCACTTGGCCATTTGCAATTTGCGGGCTTGACATGGTTGGACCTTTTAAAAGGTCCAAGGATAAAAAGACACATCTTTTAGTAGCAGTTGACAAGTTCACAAAATGGGTTGAGGCAGAGCCAGTGAGTAAGTGTGATGCAGCCACGGCGGTTCAGTTCATAAAAAAGGTGATTTTTCGCTTTGGTTTTCCACATGCATTATCACTGACGGTGGCACTAATTTGTCCCAAGGTGCTATGGAGGAGTTTTGTCAACGTGAGCATATCCGGCTTGGTGTTTCCTCCGTAGCTCACCCTCAATCTAATGGTCAGGCTGAGAGAGCAAATCAGGAAATCTTAAAAGGTCTCAAGCCCCGGCTTATGGTTCCTTTACAACGGACGCTGGGTTGTTGGGTAGAGGAATTACCCTCAGCACTGTGGAGCATCAACACCACTCCTAACAGGTCTACAGGTTATACACCTTTTTCATGGTTTATGGAGCAGAAGCAGTGCTGCCTAGTGACATCCTTCATGACTCGCCTCGTGTGGCGGTTTACGTTGAAGCTAATAATGAACAAGCCCGACAGGATGCACTTGACTTGTTAGATGAGGAAAGAGACTTGGCGGCGGCTCGATTAGCAATTTATCAACAGGACCTGCGCCGTTATCAGAGCCGCCGTGTTAAGTCCAGGACCTTTCAAGAAGGTGACCTGGTGCTCTGGCTCATTCAGGATCTGTCGGATGCACACAAACTATCCCCGCCTTGGGAAGGACCTTTTGTGGTCAGCAATAATTTAAACAACGGGTCATATTACCTCATTGACGTTCGACATCACAAAGACTCACATAAGTCGGAGGAGGAGACCCGCCGGCCGCGGAACATTGGCTCAGCTTCGGCCATACTACACCTGAGCTACCGGCTCTCGTCATGTACATACTTTGACATTGTATATATTATGATAAGCAATAAAGCAGGACCTCTGTCTGTTTTTCTCTTCAAAGGTCATATATCTTGACTATTTTGATTATTTAAATGACTATTAAGGAGCTGATCATATCTGAATCTAGTTTAGCCTTTTTGGTCCGGCTTATGATCGTATTTGAATCTAGCTGTAAACCTCATGATCACTTGGGGGGCTTCCTGTTCAAACATAGGTCGTATTCGAATCAAAGAGAACATAGCAGTTGTAACCCTCTTGATCGGCTCAAAGCCAAACTCACTAGGGGGCTTCTTGACCGTATCCGAATCATAGCTTAACCCCTTTTGGGTCTGATGTGATATCCTGGCTTATTAAGGATGATAGACTACTCATATCAATAAGGAATTCCTTCTTTTTGCGGAGCCCATTCGGATAGAACTCCAAAGTTAAGTGTGCTCAGCTTGGATTAGTGTCAGGATGGGTGACTAACCGGGAAGTTGCTCCCGGTGCGCATGAGTGAGGACAAAGTGCGCATAAAAGACTGGTATTGATCTATGGGGCCAGTCTAGATCCCGCCAGGAGTAACGACCACCGGCGGGTGTGTCAGGGGCGTTACAAGTTGGTATCAGAGCCGACCCTCGCGGTTACACGGATGTTTGCGGACAGGTGCGCGGTCATGTTGTTCATGACGTTTGTGACCCATCGTGGCACCCGACATGGCACATATACCGGACTGGATGCACAGACGTATGTGCCAAGAGGGAACGTTCCTGTGGCCCGACGAGGACGTTGGTTCCTCTGAGTGGGGGTGTATGTGATAGCCTGGCTTATTAAGGATGATAGACTACTCATATCAATAAGGAATTCCTTCTTTTTCGGGAGCCCATTCGGACAGAACTCCAAAGTTAAGCGTGCTCAGCTTGGATTAGTGTCAGGATGGGTGACCGACCGAGAAGTTGCTCCCGGGTGCGCATGAGTGAGGACAAAGTGCGCAGAAAAGACTAGTATTGATCTGTGGGGCCAGTCTAGATCCCGCCAGGAGTAACGACCACCGGCGGGTGTGTCCGGGGCGTTACAATCTGACTTGGATCGTATTTGAATCATGGTCGTTAAAAACCTCTCAAGGTCATTTGGGGGCTTCCTGTTCAAACATAGGTCGTATTCGAACCAAAGAGAACATAGCTGTCGGTACCCTCTTGATCGGCGCAACGCCAAAGCCACTGGGGGTTATATGATCGTATTCGAATCTTAGCTTAACCCCTTTGGTCCGGTTTACTGATCGTATTCGAATCAGAAACCCCCAAATTTATGTTGTTTGAAATATGCTATTTTGCCTTCCTGGTTTTCATTATCTCAAAGCTAAACTATCAGTATGGTTTTTATTTAAGTCGGCTTGACAATAAGCCGCCAAGGCATGGTAGTCATCAGGTGTATGGAAGCATTGACTTCTCAAAAAGATTGGATTATGAAAATCAGCAGTCCAGAAACACAGGCTAGTTCTTTCACTTTTTGTAGGAGCAAAGTTAAAACATTGCAGATGTAATCAAAAATGTGCTGGCAAAAAGTAATATGCAACATCTTGTGTGCGTTGGCGTAAGCAACACATGCAGTTTTTAAGCTAAATCTATTACAAGGCTTTGAGAGCACACAAGATGGTTATGACTCTCCCCTCGCTGGTTCATCACCTTCTAATGATTGGAAGCTGGGCTTGGACCAGTCAAAGCCGTTCAAAGCAATGAACTCAGCCTCATCATCAATCAGGTCTGCCGGGTCAACTTCCGGAGCAAAGGTGTGTTGACGAACCGATGGGATAAGATCTGTCACCTTATAAGAGGGAGTTGCCATCTTGTTATTCTCCATATCAAAACCCAGTTGATATTTATCGATGATGGTCTCATCTCCAAGAATGGTAGCTTGAGGTCGAACTCCCCTCACACAGGCAATGAAGTCATCTTGATCAAATGGAGTCCCGTCTTCCTTCACAGTAGGGTACCCCTTAGCCACATCCGCCGGGTCTAGATCTGGCACCCAGGCTTTGGAGCGGCTCGGGGCAGTCAGGGCTCTGGCTCTGGCACATGATCGTTTAACCTATTGAAACCTGGCGGGTAAGATTGACAACTTCTTCAAGACATCGCTCAACCGATTGGGTCCTTGGTTGGCAGGGGAGATGGTGGCAAGTGCTCGTTGAGCGCTGATAACCCACAAGTATAGGGGATCGCAACAGTTTTCGAGGGTAGAGTATTCAACCCAAATTTATTGATTCAAGATCATAGCAAGCATTCACAAATTGCTCAATGAAAGGTCTATGGTAGGCACAGGAATCATTCACAACACCAAATAAAATGAAGTGTCTAAACACATGGATCAAGTGCAAGACAATCCAAGCATAATGTCCATGGGGTGTAGTGAATATCGTGTGGCACTCAACACAATAGAAAGAGCAATTGTTCATCATGTGTGAGGCAATCAAGGCAAGCATGTAGTAATCAATGGGACATGGCATATGTGAAGTGATGACATTGTTGCAACCAAACATGTCATAGGAGCAAGTAATCCAAGAATTGGATGCAACACACAAGGCATATATCATGATGCATGGAATTGTGAAAATGACAAGTGGAAGCAAGATCTCTAACATGTGCGCAAGCAAGGGGTCCAAGATGACAAATAGGTCGCATGGTGCAAGCAACACAAGTAGTATGATCCACAATATGCATGCTCATGGTTTGGGGGTTCTCAAAAGAGAAGGATATCACCTTGAAAGCATGTTCTTGTGCATCCTTCACAATGCCGAAGTACAAGCAAGTGCGATGTAGAATCGTCGTGGTAGAAGGTGGTTCGCTCTCAAGAGCTCGGATTATCAAGTCACGTGACGTGGAAGTTGACACGAAGTCCAAGTATCCTACACATGCACACAACAAAAGAAAGAACGTATGTGCATGGTAGATAAACACATCGTCCATCATGATGGTTATCTTCTCTTGCACATAACCATTAGAAGCACAAGTGCGTGAAGAATATGATGCAACAATGGCAATATTCATGGCACTAGGTATATGGTGCGAAGAGGTAAGACAAGCATGCTTCATAAGGAATATGTCAAAATCTCCAAATATATGCGAGAATGCTATGGGGGCAAACTCATTATCAAGACTAAAGGCATAATTGCACTCAATACATGGAAAATCATCTAGTATGAGAGAGGCAACATATGGAGAGATATGACAAGAAGCAATAACAATCATGTCGTGCAAACTAGTAGAGCGAAGATGCAACACACTAGAGGAAATCATGGCAATGATGTCATGTGAGTAAATAATAGGCATAGGCAATGCACATGACATATCGCAAGCACGAACACAAAGCAAGATCATAGTATAATCATAGGCATGGGACACAAAGCAAACATGGCAATAATAAGTGATATCTCCACCGAGCTTGCAAATACACATAGAAGTACTAGAATCAATCATCATGTGTAGTGCAAAGCATGGGTCACAAATGCATGGCAAAGGCATAGGAATGAACATATCATGCAAAGTGAACATGGCAAGATGGGCATATAATATGTAATGGACAATAACCCATAGCCAAGTGAGGGTCATGTAGAAGAAATGAGCGAAGTCTTTGCACGAAGAGAGCGGTGGGAAAGACACTCCATGGGATCCCAAGTCATCATTGCTCTCTAGAGCTCGTTTTGTCAACTCATGGGATTGTGAGGTTGACAAGTATTCGTGGGTACCTACACAAAAGAGACACAAGCCAAAAAATGTGTGTGTGGTAAATGTACACATCATCCATCATGATGTGTATGTGCACGTCTGAGTTAGCACAAGGTAAGCATTGCTCAAAGAAATTTGATGCATGGTATAAGAACATGTCATCCATCATGAAAGAATAGTTATTGTGTATAACATGATGGGGATGCAAATTGAGAATGCAAGTATATGGCACATCAATAGCATGTTTATTCATGGGAAGCATATGGTGCACACAAGTATTGGGATCATGCAATGAATGGGATGAATCAAAATCTCCTAAAATGTATGAGGAAACTATAGGGGTCTCCTCATGAGCAATATTGGAAACATCATATGGAGAAAATGGACAACATCCAAAACAATGCATATCCGAAGCTTAGTCATGGCATGGCATATGAGATAAATGATGCAAAGGGAGCATATCAATATCATCACAAGAAAAACAAATGCCAATAACCATGGGCTTGTCATATATGCCATGTGTGCAAATTGGGTTAATTTTAATGGCATATGCATAGTCACTATGAAGAGATTGCAAATATGACATATGATTGATCTCATGCATAGCATATGACAAGTCAAGCGGATTGGAAAACATGATGTGACCGAGAGAATTAGCACAAGAAATCCTATGTAAGATGGCATCACAACTAATAGACTCCACATGGCAATCATCATACTCATCATAAATGGGTAAATCATCGCATGGGGAAGTCACACTAGCATGAAGCATGGAAATAGGTTGATCAACATCATGCAAGAAATCAACGTCAAGAATGTCCACTAGTGGGACTAGAGCATCACCTTCACCTATGTTACCTTGTTCATTCCACTCTAGTGGTGTAGGTGAGGTGGGAAAGAACAAATGGTGGTCACCTTCATCTTGATGGAACCATGTGGGGGGTGCATCATATTCCACCATGGCCATCGTCTTGTCCAAGGGTAGGACGAAGTCATCGAGAATCGGCGCGTCATCATAGATGTGACCTAGCACCAAATGAGAAGACACAATAGAGGTAGAGGTTAAGTCGTTTGGAATCATAGTGGCCTCACTTTCTCTATGTGGTGGTTCACTCACTCCCTCAAGGTAGGTGCACTCAATGTCACATATGGTGGAGTCACTCATCTCACTCAAGTGGTGGGGGTTGTGGCTCTCCTCACATGGGAATTGTGGAAACACATAATATATCGGGCTAGTGGTGAAGTCACTCAAGTCAACATATGTCGCTGTGGTCAAAGGGAAAATCCCATGCTCAACCATCTCGTTGTCGTCGCCGTGGATAAAGGCCGAAGATGGCACATCATCACTCTCGCCTCCTAAGATGGAAGCATCCTCCATGCTCATCACCATGTAGTATGCCTCCCAAGCATGTTCCTTGATTGGCTCCATAGTCATAGTCGTCGCCGCACCGTCTTGAAAAAGAGTCATGGAGGACTTGACATCATCAATGCCACAAAGAGGGATGGCGGTGAAGTCGAACTTGGGAGCATCGTCTTGGAGCTCGTAGGGCTTGGACATCTTGATGGTACTATCATCATGCTCGCCTTCTTGGAGCTTGGTCTTAGAGAAGTGTGCTTGGGGTCGAGAAGCCTTGGCCTTCATGAGTTCTTGTTCTGCCTTGAGAGCACCAACGTAGTTGTCATCGAGGGACTTGTAGTTCTCGAGGAAGATCGTCTTGGAGATGGCGTTGTGCAATCCCATCATGAAGTGGAACTTCATTGAAATGGGTTCGTCCACGCCGGCTCGTCGCAAGGCAATCTTCATCTCCTTGAAGTACTCGCCGATGGACTTGGATCCTTGGATGGTGTTCTCCAATTGGCGTTGAAGTTGTTCCATGTAGGTTGGAGGCACAAACTACCACCGCAAAGCTCTCTTCGTCTTGGGCCAACTCATGTCGTAGGTCTCCAAAGGTGCGTGAAGCCACCATGTGGACGCGTAGTCATGGAAATTCCTTGTGGCGCACTTCACTTGATCTTCGGGAGGAACTTGATGTAGCTTGAGGTAGTCATCCATCAAACGCTCCCACTCGAGATACTCCTCGGGTTCTTGAGTCCCATAGAAAGGAATCTTGTGGTCGGTGTCGAGGTCGTAGTAGCTCGTGGAAGTCGTGGAATTAAGCTTGGGGAGCTTCTCTTGAGCGTAGTCTTGAGGTGCTTGTTGGCGAAGATGCCGTATATCCGAAGGCGAAGATGCCTTGAAGTCGCCTGGCAAAGATGCCAAGGGAGATGGTGAAGTCGTTAAGCGGTTGTTGGTGTTGAGCTCTTGACCTTCACATTCGTGGTGGTGATGGTGTCGATGCCGATGTGACCTTGTCGTAGATGGTAGCTTGGAAGCATGTGTACTTGAGCGTCTTCTCGAAGATGAGGAAGATCGCTTGTAGGACTTGATGAGGGCTTTGATCTCCTCCATTTGAGCTTGCATCTTGGCGTCGGTGGAGTTTTGCATGGCATCGAACTAGTCATTGTTGTTGTAGACCGAAGATGAAATGCCTTGCCTATCCATCACAAGACTCGACCAAATATGAGTGGGAGAAAGAGAAGAACGAATACCAAATGTACCTTGACCGAAGTTGAAAGTGGATCAATGATCACTCCAATGTGGACAAGGAAATAACACAATTGGTACCAATTCTTGTTGGTTTCTCACACCTACACAAATAAGGCTTATGGTGGAGCTCGGTGAGGATAGTGGCACAGAAAATTGATGTAAAATGTTAGCAAGAGCCAATAATGTTGAAAGATATTCACAAATTCGCAAGTGTAACAAGTAGACCAACAACAATATGGGTGGCACACGGAAACGCACACACGGATAGATAAATGGGGTCGTGCAACCAAGGATGAGCTCAAAATGTGGAATCCATGGAAAATGCTGTTGTTGCACAACTCTAGAGAGACGCTAGCACAATTGCTCAATAGGCGGATACGACACTTGTGCACAACCTATAGGAGACAAAAATGCAACGACTTCTATCCCAAGTATGCTATGTATATGATGTTCCGGTGGTATGATCCAAGATGATCGGATATGACAATCTTATATGCAATGTGGTATGATGCTATGGCACTTGCTTACACGCTTCTTTGCTCTTTCTCTTTTGCTTAAAAGCTTTATTATTATTTTTTGTATATGGCCACTTTGCGAAATGCACAAACCAAGATAGCAATTGGGTATATACAGGAACAATCTTGTGACACAAGGGATGATATGATACCAATATGATATGGTATGTATGCAATGTATGGTGTAGATCACTAATGTGCACAAGTAAAGTTGCCGGCAATACTCAAATGGCTAGTCTCGATAGGCAAGTAACGCAAAATGGGATAGGGGTTAACAATGCAATGGCAAGGGAATATACAATGGAGGGATACCACGATACCGAGATGATATGGAGGTTACCGTCCTTGGCGATGATGAGTGGCGGTGATCTTGATGGAGATATCAAGATGATGGAGACTCGTCCCTAAGTAGCCGAAACACCTTAGGAAATGGAAAAGCCGCGAACTCAAAATCTCAAATGTCAAATGGTGGTATCGGGATGCGGTGGTGGTTGCAGAAGATCAATGGGATTACGGGAATGCAATGATGGGTTTTGCGAGTAGGCAATGCGGAAGTGGAGGGTAAGGTGGTGTACTATACACAGTGTCGGAGTTGAAAGCACGGTCCCTAAGTAGCCGAAACACCTTAGGAGACACAACTCACAACAGTAACAAAATTGGGTGAAGTTGGGGTGGTGGAAGTGTATGGTGGGCAAGCCTATGAGGAAGTTATGGTGGTGGTGGTTGATGAAGAAGCAATCGTCCCTAAGTAGCCTAGACACCTTAGGAGACTCAAATCACTCCTCAAGCAACCACTAATGCGATGGGGAACAAAATTAATTAGGTTGCGGAAGTCGGTGGTGGTTATGCGGAGGTTGTGGTGGAAGCCCGAGGCAAAGATGCCAAAGTTCCAAAAATTTGATGGAGTCAAATGGTTATGGTAGTATTTTTGTTGGAAGGTGCATGTCAAGAGCTTTTCAACGAGCTAAAGAACATTAAAAACGGACTCCGGATGAATTAGTTATGGACAAAATGGTGAAACGGGGAAGCTGAAATGTACAGGGGCCGGACATCCGGGCTCGGGGCCGGAAATCCGGGACCTGGTGTCCAGAACCGAGCAGATTTGGTGCTCCAGGAGCCGGATGTCCGGCCGATGGCCCGGGATGTCCGGCCCGATGGCCCGGATGTCCGGCCCGATGAATCCAGATCTCGTTTGGGGCGGAAATTTTCGAATTGGGGGCAGAAATGGATGATTCCAAAGGCAAAACTGGAGAGATTTCATGGATGGAAGGTGGGGAAACTTGGGGAGAAGCTAGATCTATCCATGGATCAAAATCAACAAAATATCATCAAACAAACAAATCACAAAAAAAATTGGGGCTATTTTTGGTGGGGAAATTGGGGAAGAACACAACAAAATTAGGCTAGAAAACACAAGGGGGAGGCTCCGAAATCGTGATCAACATGGCTCATGATACCAAGATGATGTAGGGTTCTACCCTACATCAAAAGCTTTTATTTCTTCCAGTCTGGCTGTTGCAACCTCCGTCCACGCAAAGTGGTCGATTCGTCGGAGCAGGCGATACAGTGGTAGGGCCTTTTCTCCTAATCTGGAAATAAAGCGGCTCAAAGCTGCCACAAACCCGGCTAGTTTTTGGACCTGCTTGAGGTCTGTTGGTGTAGCCAACTGTGACAGGGCTTGGATTTTGTCTGGGTTTGCCTCGATTCCCCTATTGGAAACAATGAACCCAAGCATTTTTCTGACAGGAACACCGAAAATGCACTTTTCTGGATTGAGCCGTATGTCATATCTTTGGAAGTTGTCGAATGTAAGGCGTAAGTTGTCCACCAATGATTCGACATGCTTAGTTTTGATGACTACATCATCTAGATATGCCTCAACTGTCTTGCCGATTTGCTTTTCCAGGCACGTTTGGATCATGCGTTCATATGTGGCACCGATATTTTTGAGCCTGGAGGGCATGGTGTTGAAGCAGAAGGGCCCGTGTGGGGTGATGAATGTCGTTGCGGCTTGGTCGGATTCCTTCATTTTCATTTGATGGTATCCAGAGTATGCGTCGAGAAAGCATAGTGAGTCGTGTTTTGCGGTTGCATCAATAATCTGGTCGATGCGAGGTAGTGGGAAGGGATCCTTAGGGCAGGCTTTATTAAGGTCCTTGAATTCGACACACAAGCGCCGGGATTTTTCCTTCTTTGGCACCATGACCAGGTTTGCTAGCCAGTCCGGATGTTTGATCTCTCTGATAAACCCGGCCTCGAATAGCTTGGCTAGATCCTCCCCCATAGCCTGTGATTTGGGTTCGGAAAATCGCCGCAACATTTGCTTGACTGGTTTATATCCCTTCAGTATATTGAGACTATGTTCGGCTAGCGCGCGTGGGATTCCTGGCATATCCAAGGGGTGCCAAGCGAAGATGTCCCAATTCTCATGCAAGAATGCGCGCAATGCGACGTCGACCGTCGGCTCCAGCTGTGCCCCATTGGAAGCAGTCTTCTTGGGATCCATCGGGTGAACTTGAAATTTGACTATCTCGTCTGCTGGCTTTAAAGAAGTGGATTTAGGCCTTTTATCAAGAATTACGTCATCTCTCTCCAATGTGGAACGCAGAGCGGTGAGCTCCTCGGCCGCTAGGGCTTTGGATAGTGCCTTGAGGGACAGGGGTGCGGTTTTGTTTTTGGCACAGAGTGCTATGTCCGGATCACTAGTGATAGTGATAACACCATTGGGCCTGGGCATTTTGAGCTTCATGTACCTGTAATAAAGTATGGCTTGAAAGCGTGTGAATGTGTCTCACCCTAACAGGGCATGATATATCTCATCATGTGATTTCTTCCCTTGCAATTTTTGTGCCTGCAAGATGTCCGCTAACTGTCTTTCGGTATCTAAACAGATGCAGTAACTATGATGTTGGTATGAAACTTTCCTAGAGGTCAGGTTTCAAACTGTTGACAATAGATGTGCAGATCGCAGAAAGTCGGGCAACCCATTCACTTACTTGATAAACCCTCCCCTGGTTCAGGCCACTAAGGTGTCCATTTCCTTTTCTCCTCCTCATGATGTAACTGTGACGTCTGGATAATTAAGCTACAGTAAACCTCTGTTAATGATGCCACGCCACCTCAGTTACAGTTGATAAACTCACGCCGGTTCGAAAACCAGTTCAAATTTCAAATTTAAAATAACGTCAAACGGTAAAAGTTTTCAAACATTAAAACTAAATTGTTCATCATGTGAAAAATAATCCCTAACTAATTGAGGTGAAGAAAACACATTTTTATAGAGAGTTTAGATGCACTTAAATAATTAAAACAGTAGCTAGAACAATGAAATAAATGTCTTTTGCATTTTATAAAATAATAAACTATTTATTTAGTTGCCCCTAAGTTAATGGGACAACAGCATAATTATTAACACTAAATTAGTGACTACTTTTATAATTTATAAAACTAATACAAATGAGAAATTAAAAGAAAACAGGTAAGAAATAAGATAAGAAAAAGAAAAAAACAAAACAAAGGAAACAAGAAAATAAAAGAAAAGAAGGAACCCCCGTGGCCAACTGGGCCAAACGGCCCAGCTGGCCGACCCACCTGGCCTAACCGGCCAGCCCAACCCACCTCATATCCTCTCCCCTCCCCATGCTACAGGAAACAGGGGGAGACCGTGGCGCCCATCCAGGCCTCCTCGACCGGCGATGTCGCCGTGGCGCCCATCCCACGCCCCCCCTGGAGGATAATGCTGCGCCATGCCCCCCTCGACCGAACCCTAGCCCCCACTCGAACTTCCCTTTCCCTTTGGTCACAACTTGGAGTTCGCCTGATCTCATGGTCGCCATGCCGTCGTCGTAGCCGCGACCATCGTGCGCCTCTTCGCCGGGGGAGACGTCCAGCAGAACCGTCATCGTCCACTTCTTCATCTCCACCCACGAGATCGAGCCCGGAGCCACCGCATCGACCGGACGAGGTCTTCTTCAAGCTCTGCCCCGCCGCTCGTCATCTTCGATTTCGACCTCATTGAAGCCTCCCCGAGCCCGCTGACTTTCTCTACAGCTGCGATGTGAGCTCCCCTTGATTCCCCATATAATTCCCCCTCAGATTTATGTCGTTTCACCGCTGCCCACCTGCACCGAACTCCGCCGCCCGCCATGGCTGACGGGCACGAGCACCCCGGGCTCCCCTACCTCGCGCCCGACTAGCCCGCGCACTTGGCCACCCCGACCTGACCTGCGCCGACCGCGCCTCCGCGCGCGCCCACTCGCGCGTGGACGCATCCCCGCTCGCCTCCGCGAGCTGCTGCTCATCGCTGCGCCCTGGCCTAGCCTTGCCTCACCTCCGGCCGCTCCTTGTGCCCCGCGCCGGTGTGCCGCGACCTTGCGCGCGCGCCCGCCTAGGCCAGGCCCTGCTCGCCTGGTTGCGACCTTGCGCGCGCCCACGTGTACCCGTCCGGCCGTCGTCGCTTGTGCGTATCCGCTAGTGCTTGCCGCTGCTAGTGCTGTTTGCTGCGGCGCAACTTGCTGCCGCTTGCTAAGCCTGATGCCGCTGTTGCTTGCTTTGCTTGATGCGTTTCTGCTGCTGCTGACTCTGTCCAAGAAGCCGGCTTCTAGTGCTAAGTTAGATTAGGTTAGGTGCTAATCTAATTAGTTAGTCTAACTAGACGTTGACTTCTAGGTCCTGCTCTAATTAGTTCAACCAACCAACCTCAGGATTAGTTACTGTGAATGACATGTGGGTCCCCTTCCTAAATAATCTGTTTAGCACTTAAGTTAAAATAACAGTCAATGACAAGTAGGCCCCACGACCACTATTCACACTTTGACCAGGTCAACCATTGACTGTTGACTTGCTGATCGTGTATGCTGACTCAGCCACTGGACCCCGCCCGTCATTCTAATAGGCTAGTTGTCCGTGAGTATAAAAAGTAATACACTGTTTAAATTCGAATTTAGATATATTCCAGAATTCTAGAAAATTTTTTAAACTTTAAAAAATCATAAAAAATAATCCGTAAGTCAGGTGAACATAATTTATATATGAAAGTTGCTCAGAAAAATCCGACGAATTCGGATACGCAGTCGGTTCGTTCGCCACACATCCGTAACCTATCAAACACGTAACTTTCCCCTCCGATTCATCTGTCCGAAAAACGCAAAACATCGGGATACTTTTTCGGATGTTTCCCCCCTTAGCTGGTATCACCTCCTGCTGTGTTAGGGCACACCTGGCACCGTTACTTGCGATGTCATGCATCGATATGCATCTGTTTGCATTGTATTTATTGTTTCTTCCCCCTCTTCTCTCGCTAGACATCGAGACGGACGCCGCTGCTACCCAGTACGACTACGGTGTTGACGACCCCTCTCTCTTGCCAGAGCAACCAGGCAAGCCCCCCTTTGATCACTAGATATCGCCTACTCTTCTCTATACTGCTTGCATTAGAGTAGTGTAGCATGTTACTGCTTTCCGTTATTCCTATCCTGATGCATAGCCTGTCCTTGCTACTACTGTTGTTACCATTACCTGCTATCCTACTGCTTAGTATAGGATGCTAGTGTTCCATCAGTGGCCCTACACTCTTGTCCGTCTGCCATGCTATACTACTGGGCCGTGATCACTTCGGGAGGTGATCACGGGCATATACTATATACTTTACACAGTTACATTACCTGTGGTACTGTTCGGAGTTGGGGGCTGAAGGGGCAGGTGGCTCCATCCCGGTAGAGGTGGGCCTGGGTTCCCGACGGCCCCCGACTGTTACTTTGTGGCGGAGCGACAGGGCAGGTTGAGACCACCTAGGAGAGAGGTGGGCCTGGCCCTGGTCGGTGTTCGCGGATACTTAACACATTTAACGAGATCTTGGTATTTGATCTGAGTCTGGCTACTGGCCTATACGCACTAACCATCTACGAGGGGACAGTTATGGGCACTCGACGTCGTGGTATCAGCCGAAGCCTTCATGACGTCAGCGACTGAGTGGCGCGCGCCGGATTGGACCATAAGCCTGCTCTTGTATTAAGGGGGCTAGTTTTGCTTCCGGCCGCGTACGCAACATGCAGGTGTGCAATGGGCGATGGGCCCAGACCCCTGCGCCATAGGATTTAGACCGACGTGCTGACCTCTCTGTTGTGTCTAGGTAGGGCTGCGACGTGTTGATCTTCCGAGGCTGGGCATGACCCAGGAAAGTGTGTCCGGCCAAATGGGATCGAGCGTGTTGGGATATGTGGTGCACCCCTGCAGGGAAGTTAATCTATTTGAATAGCCGTGATCTTCGGTAACAGGACGACTTGGAGTTGTACCTTGACCTTATGACAACTAGAACCGGATACTTAATAAAACATACCCTTCCAAGTGCCAGATACAACCGGTGATCGCTCTCTCACAGGGCGACGAGGGGAGGATCATCGGTTAGGATTATGCTATGCGATGCTACTTGGTGAACTTACCATCTACTCTCTTCTTTTGCTGCAAGATGGAGGTGGCCAAAAGCGTAGTCTTCGATAAGGACTAGCTATCCCCCTCTTATTCCGGCTTTCTGCAGTTCAGTCCACATATGATACCCTTATTCCATTTGATACCAATGCATACATATGTAGTGTATTTCCTTGCTTGCGAGTACTTTGGATGAGTACTCATGGTTGCTTTCTCCTTCTTCTCCCCTATCCCTTCTACCTGGTTGTCGCAACCAGATGTTGGAGCCCAGGAGCCAGATGCCACCTTCGACGACGACTCCTACTACACCGGAGGTGCCTACTACTACGTGCTGCCCGCTGACGACGACCAGGAGTAGTTTAGGAGGATCCCAGGCAGGAGGCCTGTGCCTCTTTCGATCTGTATCCCAGTTTGTGCTAGCCTTCTTAAGGCAAACTTGTTTAACTTATGTCTGTACTCAGATATTGTTGCTTCCGCTGACTCGTCTATGATCGAGCTCTTGTATTCGAGCCCTCGAGGCCCCTGGCTTGTAATATGATGCTTGTATGACTTATTTTATTTGTAGAGTTGTGTTGTGATATCTTCCCGTGAGTCCCTGATCTTAATCGTACACGTTTGCGTGTATGATTAATGTACGATCAAATCGGGGGCGTCACAGTAACATTCTTATTTATTGCATATCCTTAATTTTTATACTAACTGGTCCTACGAATCTTTGTTAGTTAATTGTGCCAATATATGTCTATTTTTTCCGGTCTTAATGACATGACAAATGATACATGATTAGGGAGCTGAGTTGTGACCAAAGATCAAATCCTCTTGGTTATATGATATTCTGCATTGGCAGCAAAGGCACATGGGTAGTGCTTCCTAAAATTGGGTAAGTACTGACATAAAATTGTTCATCCATTACTTAGGTTTGCTTTTATTCAGATTGTTCAGCCATTACATAGGTAGTTCCTGATGCATTTTCTTAAATATATATTCACCTTAGTACTAGGTTGGTCTTGAAGAATTGAATAGCGCCGCATTAAATTATTTTTATTTTCCTATAAACACCTTGGATCCTACCTTCTCTAGAAACAAAATCCAGTACTTTTTCCTAGAGAAGCCCAAATCTTAAGAAGTGTTTCTTTTTCATGTTGTTTCTTCTACTGGTTGTAAGAGTCTTATTCTTGATTGAGAAATTATAATGTGACATTTTAGTTCTCAGGTAACTACAAAGTTTTGTGTGATGTAGATTAGTTAATGATTTTGAGCTATTGGCGTTGACTTCCTTTGTCCTAATACTCATACCAAGCATGAGCAGGATGTGAGTAATGGTGACACTAAACTAGTTAATGTTGAGACCTTTGGAAAACGAAAATATCCAATTTTGTGTAGTTGTAGGGATCGAGAAGAGGTGTCTAGAGGGGGTGAATAGACTCTAATTAGCAAGAAAAGTTGCAGTTTTTAATTTCTTTAAGTTGAAGTGGAGTTTTGGCGCAAGTTTGAACATTCACGATACATCTCAAGCAAGCATGACAAGAGTATATGAGCAGCGGAAAGTAAGTCATGCAAGTTGCAAGAATGTAAAGGGATGGGATTGGAGTGTGCAAGCGCAATTGGAGAAATGGAAATTTTTGGCGTGGTTCCGATAGGTGGTGCTATCGTACATCCACGTTGATGGAGACTTCAACCCACGAAGGGTAACGGTTGCGCGAGTCCACGGAGGGCTCCACCACGAAGGGTCCACGAAGAAGCAACCTTGTCTATCCCACCATGGTCGTCGCCCACGAAGGACTTGTCTCACTCGGGTAGATCTTCATGAAGTAGGCGATCTCCTTGCCCTTACAAACTCCTTGGTTCAACTCCACAATCTTGACGGAGGCTCCCAAGTGACACCTAACCAATCTAGGAGACACCACTCTCCAAGAGGTAACAAATGGTGTGTTGATGATGAACTCCTTGCTCTTGTACTTCAATTGATAGTCTCCCCAACACTCAAATCTCTCTCGTAGGATTGGATTTGGTAGAAAGAAGATTTGAGTGGAAAGCAACTTGGGGAAGGCTAGAGATCAAGATTTATGTGGTTGGAATGGAATATCTTGACCTCAGCACAAGTGTAGATGGTTCTCTCTCAGAAAATGTATATTGGAAGAGTAGGCATGTTCTGATGGCTCTCTCCATGAATGAAGAGTGGGTGGAGGGGTATATATAGCCTCCACACAAAATCTAACCGTTACACACAATTTACCAAACTCGATGGGACCGATTCAGAGAACTCGGTCGGACCGATTTGGTTCATAATGTGACCATTAGGGTTTTCGGTGGGACCGATATGATCAACTCGGTAGGACCGATGTGCTAGGGTTAGGGTAAAGCCTCAACTTGGTTTGACCGATTACACAAACTCGGTGGGACCGATTTGGGTAATAAGCTAAACAGAGAGTTGGCCAAGCAAATTCGGTGGGACCAATTGCATACCTCGGTGGGACCGAAATTATTGCAATAGGCAACAGAGAGTTTGCAAGCCCATCTCGGTGAGACCGAGATCCCATCAGTGAGACCGAATTGATTAGGATTTCTGGCAGTGGCTATGTCAAGAGAACTCGGTGGCGCCGGATAGAAAGTTTCAGTGGGGCCGAGTTTGACTTTTGGTTTGGGACATATGTGGATATGAGAAAGTGGTTGAGGGCTTTGGAGCATATCACTAAGCACTTTGAGCAAGAAACTCATTAAGCAACACCTCATCCTTCTTAATAGTATTGGCTTTCCTATGGACTCAATGTGATCTTGGATCACTAAAACAGAAAATGTAGAGTCCTGAGCTTTGAGCTTGAGCCAATCCTTTGTCCTCAGCATCTTGAAGGGGTTCCACATCCTCTAGTCCATGCCACTCCATTGTTGAACTTATCTGAAACATACTAGGTAGAAGCATTAGTCCAACAAGAGATATGTTGATATTAATTACCAAAATTACCTAGGGAGCACTTGTGCTTTCAATCTCCCCCTTTTTGGTAATTGATGACAACATACATCAAAGCTTTAGATAAAGATATAGAGAATAACAAGTAAAGCTTTGGAAAGACATGTAACATGCATAGGCTCCCCCTACACGTATGCAATCATGTAAATATGGAATATAGGAGCATGTGAATGCATAAACATGACAGAGTAAGCAATGTGTTACATGTATCTTAGCTATATGCATCAGAGCAAATGATGTTAATATAGGAAATGTACCTTCATGCTCATGAGTCCTTCTTGCAAACAATATGTACATCAGCAAGAAGTCCTCATACACATGACTGTGATGCATATATTTACCTTGTGGTCTTGAGTTGGCTTAGGAAGGAATGAACCTGACTAAACAAGGTTAGATAACACAGATACACCTACTAGCCAGAGCAAACAAAAGAAACCACACGAGTACCAAGACTGAGATGACATGTAGAGAGTGAGTAGTGATTACCCCATTGGATATAGACATGTCCCCAAAGGTAAAGATGTGCAATGAATTCAAGGATTTCCTTCCCTTAGATGTCTTTCTCCCCCTGAATTTAGCATGGAATACTGGGAGAAGATAGGGAACAGAAAATCGGAGCAAATGAAAAGAGACAGAGCTAATGCAAACAATGACATATGAATATGTCTTTCCCCTCTTAAAGACATGTGACTTCTCTCCTCTTGAACACCAAGCATCTGGGGTTTCTTACACTCTCCCCTGAGTATTTTCTCCCCCTATAGAAATGATTAAGGATTGATGTGATCTCTCTCTCCCTCTTTGACATCAATTTCCAAGAAGGATTCTTCTGGATTTTTGTTACAAATGGGTTTGGCCCTTGAGTAACAAAACAAAGCAGCAAGTCGAATGTGATGCTGGTAGAGGACACGAATCATTGAGTGGAGCTGGAGAAAAAAATGCAGAAACAAGTGGCAAGCTGTCTTTCCTACAGTGAAATTGGTGGCACCGAGTTGTGTGCTTCGGTGGCGCCAAAAGGATTCGGTTGGACCGAAGGAAACAAACCGGTATGACCGAGTTCATCACGGTGAAAACACTTGTCACCTCAGCTCACTAGGCAGGTAAAATCTCACAAGGATTTGCAAGGAATTTGCTGAAGGATTTGCAATGAATTGGATGCAGGGAATGCAGAACAGAAAAGAAATCTAGATAATTTTTTTTGAAAGAGGAAACAAATATGCATGAGACAAATGCAAGAGCACAGAAAAACACAAGAGAACTTCATCTAGAATTGGACGGCGACAAAGTCACCTATGTTAGGGTATATTGACTTAGGAGTCAAGTGAGGGCACTTGATCATAGGTCATACTCATCGTTTAATCTCAAAATGGGGTTACCATTTTTCGTTTAAACATCTTGATGTATTCTCGTCTTGTTGAGTTGCTTTGACCCATGACTTGGAGTAAAGCTTCTCTAAGATGGAATAGCATACCTTGGGTGGTGGTGTCGATCTTGATCATGTAGTTGAACTTGTGTGGGTTGCTCGAGGTTTATGTAGTTTATCAAGAGTTGGGAGCACCACTTGGAATTTGAGTTCATCTACCTACATGGGTTAGTCTTGCAAGGAAGAGCACTTGTGTATCCAAAATGACAATCATAAAACTTAATATAGAATTTGTCAAAGGATATGTTTGGAGATTTTCATGCTTCCTTGTTTTCAACCACCATTGTGTAGAGACTTGGTGATGTAGAGATTTCTCAAGATGTGAGTGAGTTGCAATCTCATAGATTTAGATTCATCCAAGTACCTACAAGGGTTAGATAGCATGCAAGGGTGAAAATATATCCAAGACATATAAATAGCAACATGAAAGAAATATCAAGGATTAGTCAAAGGTTCACGCTTTGCACGTGTCCAAATGGAGTTCCTACTCCAAGTTTGAAGCATCAATGATGTTCAATTCACCTCTCATACGGCAAAAGACTTTCTCATCAAGTGGTTTGGTAAATATATCCGCCAATTTCTTATCGGTGCGAATATGCTTAAGATCAATGTCCCCTTTGGCAACATGATCTCGAATGAAATGATGACAAACTTCAATATACTTAGTTCGAGAATGTTGCACGGGATTGTGAGTAATCTTGATAGCACTTTCATTGTCACAAAGCAATGGAACATGTTTCACATATATCCCATAGTCCTTGAGAGTTTGGGTCATCCAAAGTAATTGAGCACAACATGAACCAGCGGCAATGTATTCCGCTTTGGCGGTGGATAAGGACACCGAGTTTCATTTCTTGGAAGACCAAGACACAAGAGATCTACCAAGAAATTAACAAGTATCCGAAGTGGACTTTCTATCAACCTTGTCTCCGGCATAGTCCAAATTGGAGTAACCAACAAGATCGAAAGAAGACCTCTTAGGATACCAAATGCCAAAATTTTGTGTGTGTATTAAGTATCTCACTATCCTTTTCACAGCCTTAAGATGGCATTCTTTAGGGGCCTCTTGATATCGTGCACACATGCACACACTTAGCATAATATCGGGATGAGAGTCACATAGATATAACAATGAACCAATCATAGAGTGGTAAACTTTTTGATCAACCGGTTCACCATCTTTGGTCAAATCAAGATATCCACTAGTAGGCATGGGTGTAGTCATATCTTTGCATTCTTGCATGTTGAACTTCTTGAATAAGTCCTTGGTGTACTTTGTTTGAGAGACAGGTACCTTCCTTAGTTTGTTTGATTTGCAAACCAAGAAATAATTTGAGTTCACTCATCATAGACATCTCAAACTTCTCAGACATTAGATTTCCAAACTTCTCACTAAAATAAGGGTTAGTCGAACCAAATATAATATCAACAACATAGATTTGGTACACAAATAGTTCTTCATTAACCCTTTTAGTAAAAAGAGTAGAATCTATTTTCCAATTTCAAAGCCTTTTTCAATAAGGAACTTGGTCAAGCATTTATACCACGCTCTAGGAGCGTGTTTAAGACCATAAAGAGATTTGTGAAGTTTGTAAACATGATTAGGTTTCTTAGGATTGACAAAGCCGGGAGGTTGCTTAACATAAAATTCCTCCTCTATTTCACCATTTAGAAAAGCACTTTTAATGTCCATTTGATACAAGGTGATATCATGGTGATTAGCATAAGCAAGTAAGATGCGAATGGAGTCAAGTCTAGCAACGGGGGCATATGTCTCACCATAGTCCATACCTTCGACTTGAGTGTAGCCTTGGGCGACTAGACGTGCTTTGTTGCGAAAAACTTGTACATCTTCATCTTGCTTGTTGCGAAACACCCATTTGGTACCGATGATGTTGTGGTTGTTGTCGGGCTTCTCAACCAATGTCCACACTTGATTTCTCTCAAAGTTGTGTAGCTCTTCATGCATGGTGTTTATCCAATCCGGATCTTATAATGCTTCTTCAACCTTCATAGGTACAATGCTAGAGATGAATGAATAATGTTCACAAAAGTTAGCCAAACGAGTTTTAGAGCGAGTGATTCTCCCGGTTTGGATATCATTGTATATTTTCTCAACGTGATGTTCTTTGGCGACTCTTGCTCGAACTCGTGGGAGCTTTTGCTTGGCTCGGGGTGGAACATCCATTTCATCTTGTTCTTCTTCTTGGCTTTCTTCATTGTTAACGTTGTCGTTCTCTTGTCGTGGTGGAGAAGGAGGTCGTTGATGTTCATCTTGGTGACTTCCTCGTTTTCTTCGTCTTGGTGTGTCCCACTTGTGGATGCTTTCGTATCAACTCTTGGTTCACCTTGTCGTGAGGTGGAAGCTTCCACTTGAACGGGCGAGGTACTCTCCTTCACCTTCGTTGGACGAATCTTGCCAATAGACAAGTCTTGGATTGCTTCCGAAGGGTCTTTGTCTCCTACATCAATTGGCAATTGCTCTACTTGCGAGCCGTTAGATTCATCAAACTTCACATCTACCGTCTCTTCAACCTTTCGGGTGAAATTGTTGTAGACACAGTAAGTGTGAGAGTTTGAGCCATAACCAAGTAGGAAACCTTCATGAGATTTAGGAGCAAATTTAGAATGACGATGCTTATCAAGAATGTAGCACTTTGAGCCAAATACTCGAAAGTATCCAACTTGGGGTTTGTTACCAGTGAGGAGCTCGTATGCCGTCTTGCCGAGTAGCTTGTGAAGATACAAGCGATTTGTTGCATGACAAGCTGTCTCAACCGCTTCCGCCCAAAAGTGTTTTGGAGTCTTGTACTCACCAAGCATCGTTATTGCCATCTCAATAAGAGTCCGGTTCTTCTCTCAACAACTCCATTTTGTTGAGGTGTGTACGTAGCCGAGAACTGGTGTGAAATCCCCTCTTCATCAAGAAAGGTATCCACATTTGCGTTCTTGAACCCTGTTCCGTTGTCGCTCCGAACCTTCTTGATCTTCACTTCAAATTGCTTTTGGGCCTTCCTAGCGAAGTTTTTAAAGATCTTTTGGACCTGTGATTTATCATCAAGAAAGAACACCCACGTAAATCTTGAAAAATCATCAACTATAACCTGACCGAATGAGTTACCACTAAGAATTTTATAGGCATTGGGACCAAAAAGATCCATATGAAGTAGCTTGAGCGGTCTTCTCGTGGTCATAATGTTCTTCACGGGGTGACTTCCTCCAACTTGTTTTCCTGCTTGACAAGCACTACAAAGTCTATCCTTGTCAAATGTAACATCTTTTACTCCAAGGATATGGTCACCTTTAATGAGCTTATCAAGATTTCGCATGCCCACATGACCTAGCCTTCTATGCCACAACCAGCCTTTAGAAGATTTAGCAATTAAGCAAGTTCTAGGTTGAGCCTTTTTAGTGAAATCAATAATATAAATATCACCTCTACATATACCGGTAAAGACCATTTTATGGTTATCTCTACGAAACACTTGGCAATCTACTTCAGTAAATAGGACATTGAAACCAAAGTCAGCAAGTCTAGATACGGAAAGTAAATTGTAGCCGAGAGATTCAACGAGCATAACATTTTGTATGGAGCTGTCCTGTGAGATGGCCACCTTACCAAGGCCAACCACCTTACCCTTTGAGTTATCACCGAAAGTGACATACTTTCGAGGGCCGTTGTTTTCAGCAAGCTCACGGAACATATATTTGTTTCCGGTCATATGATCAGTACATCCACTATCAAGGACCCATTCCTTTCCTCCAGCCATGTAGCCGCGAAGATTAGCCATAAGACTAAAGTGTCTCATCGCATCATCAAGATAATAGTCACTATATCATCCTCATCATAGTATTCATGTTCAACATCGTCATGTGATGGATCAACTCCTAGAGAGGGTAATTCATTAGAAGTATGACCGTAACAATGTTCATCTCTATGGATTCTAATGACTTCGGAAATGATATTGCTAATGATTCCAACATCTCCTTTTGCACTCGTAAGATTATTAAGCTCAAATAAGCAATCACCAAACTTGGGACCATTAGAACTCATCTTACTCAAGGCAATAGACTTATGAAGAATCTCATCTAGAATTTTCAAGGAATAGTTTGGAAATATTTCCTCAAGAAATCTCCATATAGTGTAGGCACAATCAAGAGTAGGCAAACATCCAATCAAGTTTCTAGGCAAGCCTCTAGTGATAAGATTAACAATTCTAAGGTTGCAGATCATGTCAATAGACTCATCAAGGGTAGGATGCAAAGGATCAACATGAGGTGCACAAGGGCTAGTAATGTACTTGTTCAAATGATATTCATTGAAAATCTCAAGCATCTCATTTTCCACTAAGAACTCTCCATCAAGAATAGGCACTCTATATCTAAGACTCCCCAACGTAGACTCATCCATCTTCCTCCAATGGTGATTAAACCAAAGCAATGGAGACCAATGCTCTGATACCAATTGTAGGGATCGAGAAGAGGTGCATAGAGGGGGGTGAATAGACTCTTAGCAAGAAAAGTTGCAGTTTTTAATTTCTTTGAGTTGAAGTGGAGTTTTGGAACAAGTTTGAACATTCACGATACATCTCAAGCAAGCATGACAAGAGTATATGAGCAGCGGAAAGTAAGTCATGCAAGTTGCAAGAATGTAAAGGGATGGGATTGGAGTGTGCAAACGCAATTGGAGACACGGAGATTTTTGGCGTGGTTCTGATAGGTGGCGCTATCGTACATCCACGTTGATGGAGACTTCAACCTATGAAGGGTAACGGTTGCGTGAGTTCATGAAGGGCTCCACCCACGAAGGGTCTACGAAGAAGCAACCTTGTCTATCTCACCATGGCCGTCGCCCATGAAGGACTTGCCTCACTCGGGTAGATCTTCACAAAGTAGGCGATCTCCTTGCCCTTTCAAACTCCTTGGTTCAACTCCACAATCATGACGGAGGCTCCCAAGTGACACCTAACCAATCTAGGAGACGCCACTCTCCAAGAGGTAACAAATGGTGTGTTGATGATGAACTCCTTGCTCTTGTGCTTCAAATGATAGTCTCCCCAACACTCAACTCTCTCTCATAGGATTGGATTTGGTAGAAAGAAGATTTGAGTGTAAAGCAACTTGGGGAAGGCTAGAGATCAAGATTTATGTGGTTGGAATGGAATATCTTGACCTCAACACAAGTGTAGGTGGTTCTCTCTCAGAAAATGTATACTGGAAGTGTAGGCATGTTCTGATGGCTCTCTCCACGAATGAAGAGTGGGTGGAGGGGCATATATAGCCTCCACACAAAATCTAACATTTACACACAATTTACCAAACTTGATGGGACCGATTCAGAGAACTCGGTCGGACCGATTTGATTCATAATGCGGCCGTTAGGGTTTTCGGTGGGACCGATATGATCAACTCGGTAGGACCGGTGTGCTAGGGTTAGGGTAAAGCCTCAACTCGGTTTGACCGATTACACAAACTCGGTGGGACCGATTTGGGTAATAAGCAAAACAGAGAGTTGGCCAAGCAAACTTGGTGGGACCGATCGCATACCTCGGTGGGACCGAAATTATTGCAATAGGCAACAGAGAGTTTGCAAGCCCATCTCGGTGAGACCGAGATCCCATCGATGAGACCGTATTGATTAGGGTTTCTGGCAGTGGCTATGTCAATAGAACTCAGTGGCGCCAGATAGAAAGTTTCGGTGGGGCCGAGTTTGACTTCGGTTTGGGACATATGTGGATATGAGAAAGTGGTTGAGGGCTTTGGAGCATATCACTAAGCACTTTGAGCAAGAAACTCATTAAGCAACACCTCATCCCCTCTTAATAGTATTGGCTTTCCTATGGACTCAATGTGATCTTCGATCACTAAAATAGAAAATGTAGAGTCCTGAGCTTTGAGCTTGAGCCAATCCTTTGTCCTCAGCATCTTGAAGGTGTTCCACATCCTCTAATCCATGCCACTCCATTGTTGAACTTATCTGAAACATACTAGGTAGAAGCATTAGTCCAACAAGAGATATGTTGACATTAATTACCAAAATCACCCAGGGAGCACTTGTGCTTTCAGTAGTCGATATTATTGCTTACCTACTCATCATTTAGTTGGTTGCTTAATTCATCTCATTGTTGACATAATATAATGTCTGGATAATTGTTAGTAGTGAATACATGCCGCTGGCTGTTCGTAGGGAACATGCACACGCAATTGGCAAAGATAATCAGTCTTTTAACATGTCCTCCTACTAAGTTATTTGTCAGATATACATAATATTATGTCATTCCCCCAACAATATTTTCTTGCACAGTTTGGAGTGCATAGTATGTATATTTTTAAACTTCATTTCGAATTTACGCCAAAATAGTATTATGATTTTTCTTTGTAGGTTGAGAATTTCAATACGAGATGATTACTTGGATCTTGGAGAACATATGATGATTCTTGGTACTTGGAGGAGAAACAAGACATTTTTCGAATGTTTCGAAATTAGATATTTTATTTTATTTTATTTTCTAAGGAAGTGATGTACCCCTAGTAGATGATACTTCCATTGTATGTAATGTAACAAATGGTTCCATTGAATAAATATATCATTTTCATTTCTACTCTATTGAATTTTCCTAAAGTCCTACCTTGTACTGCCATTCAAACTACCTAATGTTACACATGATTATATATGGAGGTTATTCTATTTTGCAAGCACAAACAATGTTATAAATGATTATATATCGAGGTTATTCTATTTTGCAAGCACCAACACATAGAAGCGTTGCATGAATCCGTTGTTGCTTTGCAACACATTATTGCCTCGATTACCAACGGATCTATATACGTTGTAGTAGACCCTTGCAACGCCACCAACGGCAACACATATGAATCTGTTGGTCTAGACCTTAGCAACACTAATACAGACAAACGACAACGCATCTATGCGTTGCTGAAGGGGGGTTCTTGTTGTAGTATGAGGCATGGAACGGTGAAAATGACAAGTCGAATCAAGATCTCTAACATGTGTGCAATCAAATGGTCCAAGATGACCAATAAGTCTCATGGTGAAAGCAACACAAGTAGTAGGATCCATAATATCCATGCTCATGGTTTGGGTGTTCTCAAAAGAGAAGGATATCACCTTGAAAGCATGTCCTTGTGCATCCTTCACAATGCCGAAGCACAAGCAAGTGCGATGTAGAATCGTCGTGGCAGAAGGCGGTTCACTTCAAGAGCTTGAATGGCCAACTCACGTGAAGTGGAAGTCGACATCGAGTCCAAGTATCCTACACATGCACACAACAAAAGAAATAATGTATGCGCATGGTAGATAAACACATGATCCATCATGATGGTTCTATTCTCTTGCACATAACCATTAGAAGTACAAGTGCATGAATAATATGATGCAACAATGGGGATATTCATGGCACTAGGTATATGATGCAAAGAGTAAGGCAAGCATGCTTCACAAGAAATATGTCAAAATCTCCAAAGATATGTGAGAATACTATGGGGGCAATCTCATTAGCAAGACTAAAATCATTGTTGCACTCAATTCATGGAAAATCATCTAGCATGAGAGAGGCAACACATGGAGATATATGACAAGAAGCAATAACAATCATGTGCAAAGCATGGCAATGGTTGTCATCAACCGCATGAAATGAGAAAGTATGAATCATTGGTGATGCAACAAAGTCAAGCTTAGAAATCATGTTGTGCAAACTAGTGGAGAGAAGATGCAACACACTTGGGGAAATCATGGCAATCATGTCATGTGAGCAAATAGTAGGTATAGGTAATGCACATGACATATCGCAATCACGAACACAAAGCAAGATAATAGTATCATCATAGGAATTGGTCATAAATGGAACATGGCAATAACAAATGATATCTCCACCAAGCCTGCAAATGCACAATCAAGTAGTAGAATCAATCATCACGTGTAATGCAAAGCATGGGTCACAAATGCATGACAAAAGCATGGGAATTATCATATCATGCAAGGTGAATATGATAATATGGGAAAATGTTACATAATGGACAATAACCCATAACCATGTGAGGGTCAGGTAAAAGAAATGCGCGAAGTCTTCGCGCGATGGGAATGGTGTGAAAGCCAATCCACGGGATCCCAAGTCATCGTTGCTCTCTAGATCTCGTTTTGTCAACTCATGGGATTGTGAGGTTGACAAGTAAGCATGGGTACCTACACAACAAATACATAAATGAAAGAAATTTTGTGTGTGGTAAATGTACACATCATCCATCATGATGTGTATGTACACATGTGAGTTAGCACAAGATAAGCAATGCTCAAAGAAATTTGATGCATAGTATAAGAACATGTCATCCATCATGAAATAATAGTTGTTATGTGTAACACGATGGGGATGCGAATTGAGCATACAAATATATGGCACATCAATATCAGGTTCATTCATGGGGAGCATATTATGCACATAATCATTGGGATCATGCAATGGATGGGAGTGATCAAAATCTCCAAACATGTATGAGGAAACTATGGGGGGTCTCCTCATGAGCAATATTGGAAACAATATATCACTACTACAGGATGCTGCTAATTCGACACTATGATCAGAGACCATTCGATGAAACTATGTGCGATGCAATAATCTCAAACGGTGGTGTAAAAGAACCGTCAAAAGGTGCAAAACGTTTGCGATGACGGAGCCATCAAACACGGTTCAGATTTTAGTTGCGTGTGCGATGCAGGGCATATAGTTGATCCAGACAAACTATTTGCGATTAGACAGAACAACATAAATGGACAGCCATATCAATGTGTGTGCGATATATGGCATACAGTTCGCTCCGATGAACTTTTTGCTATTAGGAGAAGCAACAGAAACGGTCAGCCGGATCAAGGTGTGTGTGATATACGGCATACGGTTCAATCAAATGAACTATTTTCGATTAGGCAAGAGAAAATAAATGGTTCAACTTAACAAGATGTGTGATACGCGGCAAAAAGGCCCGGAGGTTCAAGTACACAGAGGTTAATTTGAGATACATGACTTATAAGTTTCACAGAAATCATATCACTTTTTTTGGAAAACATTTAATTGCGTTGAATGTATATATTGCTCCATCCTATTAGTTGAATTAATCTCGAGGTCCATGTTTTGGAAACATGTCGTAAATTAATGGTATAGACCTTCATTCAAGCCAACCAACATGTGTTCAAAAAACAAAAATTATCAAAAAGTAACGAGATAGACCTTCTTCAAGCCAATCAACATGTGTACAAAAAACAAAAAATGTCAAAAATTACAAAACAAGGACCTCAAGGTTAATTCAACTAATATGATGGAGCACTATATACATTCAATGTAATTAAATGTTTACAGTTACCCATCACATCAGTTAATTTAACATCAAGGTCACTTCCCATCCGGTCACCCATCTGATGACTACTCAAGCCTCAGGACAGTTAACTTGGAAGTTCTGTTAGATGAGCTATCGGTAGGGAAGCTAGTCTTGCTGCTGTAGTATCCCTCTTTGCATCCTTTATTGGGCACCCGGATGACCGACTGTTGCCGCCCAATGGTCAATGCCACATCCCCTGCATGGCAATTTTTGCAGCAGTTAACTGCATCGTCGCACCGCGCCTGGCGCAACCGCGTGCACACGAACGTGCGTGATCGTGTGCCGGCCCCAAACACTGGCAACACAACTTATAAATTGACGGATGGAGTACTAGCTAGTTACTATTATGCATATAATTAAGCAAAGGGATCACACATGTCTGTATTGACTGGAACGAGAATGCAATAGCACAATAGGAATTAAGGCCACGATGATGCAATCGTAGTGGTGGTCACAGGAGGCAAGAAGAAAGATGCATCCATCAATGTACGACCTCCTCCTCCTCAACTTAGTGCTCGGGGCCATCGAACGGCGGCTAAGGAGCGGCCGCTTTTGTGGCGAGGTCAAGGTGCTTCTTAGCAAAGGCATCCAAGGCTTCTAGCCGGTTGAAGAAGGCCAACGCCATAGAATCCTCACTAGCCTTATAGATACCTATGTACATGATTTGCTCGTACACGTGGATGTGTAGGTCGACGAATTCTTGCAGGGCGAGGCGCCTCGCAGCAAGCGCGACCTCCAGGTGGGCATTCTTCATGGCGTTGACGGGCAGTCGCAGGGCCACCAGTGCTTGAAAGAGGTTCCGACCATGGAGGCCGATTAAGGTGGCAGGCAATGAGGAGCCCGTCTGCGTGGGCTGGAGGAGTACGGCGATGTCGTCTGCGAGCTTCTTGACAACGGTGAACTTGTTGGTGGTGGGAACGATCATCTAGTCCAACTGAGAGTCGTAGCTGGCATCAACGGTGGCCATCCACCAGCCGGTCGCCAACATCGTCTGGAGATGATCCTCGGTGCCGTACCATAGGCCGGTGTCGTGGACCATCTGGCCCAACCGCTGGTCGCTCGCATGCATCGCCACCATGGGTCTGGAGTGAGCACTTTTGCACTTACTAGTGTAGGTGCTTAGGCAAATGCTTAGGTGCGTACGATGTGGTAGATGCATTGGAATGGAGGGGTGCCTTTATATGAGTGGAAACTGTGTTGCATTCACATTGTGCCGCTTCTTTTCCCGGTCCTCCTCCCATTAGTTCCCTCATGCATTCCCACGATGCTAATTGAAGGAGGATGCATCATTGGCCGTTCAACATTTCGGGAACCGCTACCCTCTCCCTCGTGTGCATTAAAGCCGTATCCGGAACTACGCCGCCCGCTGTCAAATTGAATAGTACTGCACTGCCTGCTGCACGCCTGGCTGAACATGCCTCCTCGCCTCCATCTATGCTTAATTACTGAATTTTAGTTGCAGAAATTAGATACTGCTAGTGATTTTTAGCTTCATATTTTGACAAATCGCAGTGTTACAAGGTTGACAAATGGCAACATTACAGGATCAACAAATGTCAATCTTTCCGGTTTGACAAATGGCGACATACCCAATATGACAGATGCAAATCTTACAATTGTTTGTAAGTGGTTGCACACGAGTCATCCAAAAGAACCATTTGCGTTCAAGAGATGCACAAATCCTGCTCTCACTTTGAATACGGGTGTTCTACCTAAAATGTTTGCGATCAAGAGCCATTAAAATCTATAGGCATTAAAACCAAGACATGTGGCGTCACGTGAATGGTTAACAGAGCGGACACGGTTCGAATTATACAAACGTTTGAGATATTAAAGTGGCAGCTATTTTTTCAAAATGCCTTTGTTGGCTGTTATTCGAGTGCGCCTTCTCTCAAAATGGACACGAAAAATACCACAACATGTTGGTTGCCATTCCATGATAGCATGCCAAGTTTCATGAATTTCAGACGAGTTCTGGATTTACTATAATTTAAAAACAAAGTATCTCAACGTTTTGCTGGCAATCAACGGTGCCCCGGTGTTCGAAATTTATTCCCATTTCTTGCATTGGACCTAAGTATGCACCCAAGGACAAATATTTGATTTTTCAACCAATTTATATGCACTGGAGCATGTGCATGTAGTTCAAATTTGAATTATGCACATAAATGCATTGAAAACTCAGTTGATGCATAAAAATGTCCAAACGAACCCCGGAAAATCACAAAAATTGACACAACACTCTTGTTGTTCTATGTTGACACGAGAATTTTTTTTGAAAGCAATCAGAGGAAATGGATATCGTTTCGTCCCCAAAGGTGTGACGTTCCCTATCGAAACCATCATGCTTGTTGTGAGAAGCTCTGGTTAGTGAGAGGCATATACCCAAACTTGCCCCAAATTGGAAAAAAACTTAACGACGACATGTTGATGTCGTTCCATGATAGCATGAAGTTTCATGAATTTCAGACGAGTTTTGGATTTATTAGAATTTAAAAACTAGGTATCTCAATGTTTGCGGCCGAGTGACGGTGGCAGGGTGTTTGACATTCATTACCATTTCTTGTATGTGACCTAAGCATTCAACCAAGGACACAGATTTGAAATTTCAACCAATTTATATGCACTAGTTAGAGCATGTGCATGTAGTTCAAATTTGAATTATGCACATGAATGCATTGAAAACTCAGTCAATGCATAAAAATGTCCAAACGAACCCCGAAAAATCCCAAAAATTAACACAACACTCCTGTTGTTCTATGTTGACACTAGTAAAAAATTGAAATCAAGAAGAGGCAATGGATATTGTTTTGTCCCCAAAGGTAGGGCGTTCTCTACCGAAACCATCAGGCTGGTTGTGAGAAGCATATCCCTAAACCTGCCCCAAATGGGACAAAAATTTTACCACGACATGTTGATGCCGCTCCATGATAGCGTGCCAAGTTTCATGAATTTCTGACGAGTTTTGGATTTACTAGAATTTAAAAACTAGGTATCTCAATGTTTGCGGCCGAGTGACGGTGGCACGGTGTTTGACATCCATTCCCATTTCTTGCATGGGACCTAAGCATGCTACCAAGGACACAAATTTGAATTTTGAACCAATTTATATGCATTAGAGCATGTGCATGTAGTTCAAATTTGAATTATGCACATGAATGCAAGGAAAACTCAGTTAATGTATAAAAATGTCCAAGCGAACCCGGAAAAATCCCAAAAATTGACACAACACTCCTGTTGTTCTATGTTGACACTAGGAAAAAATTGAAATGGATATCATTTCATCCAGAAAGGTGAAATGTTCCCTACCGAAACCATCAGGCTTGTTGTGGGAAGCTCTGGTTTGTGAGAAGCATATCCCCAAACCTGCCCCAAATGCGACAAAAAAATTTACCATGGCATGTTGATGTCGCTCCATGACAGCATGCCAAGTTTCATGAATTTCAGACGAGCTTCGGGATTTACTATAATTTAAAAACCACGTATGTCAATTTTTGTGGCCAAGTGACGATGGCATGGTGTTTGACATTCATTCCCATTTCTTGCATGGGACCTAAGCATGCAACCAAGGACAAAAATTTGAATTTTAAACTAATTTATATGCATTAGAGCATGTGCATGTAGTTCAAATTTGAATTATGCACAAGAATGCATATAAAAACTCAGTTAATGTATAAAAATGTCCAAGCGAACCCCGAAAAATCCCAAAAATTGACACAACACTCCTGTTGTTCCATGTACAACAGGAAAAAAATTGAAATCGAGAAGAGGCAACGTATATCATTTTGTCTAGAAAGGTGAAATGTTCCCTACCGAAACCATCACACTTGTTGTGAGAAGCTCCGATTTATGAGAAGCTTATACCCAAACCTGCCCCAAATGTGTCGGATTCGGGGTTCTGCAAACCCTTGAGAGGTTTGAACTCTGGGGTGCGTGCGAAGAACTCGTCCTCCCCAGTCGGCCCGCTCACCCAATCCATGGCCTAGCTCGACGGACCCAAGGGACAAGAGATACAGCCGTTTGTCCTGGTTCAGGCCACCTTGCGGTGTAATACCCTACTCCAGCTTTGTGGTGGATTGCCTCGAGGGGCTGAGGATGAACTAGTACAGTGGTGGAACAGCCTCAGGAGGTGAGGTGTTCTTGTGCTTGATGAGCTGGTGAGCTGGTCAGGGTGGAATTGATCTCCCTTTCTATAGTGGTAGCTAAGTCCTATTTATAGTGGCCTTGGTCCTCTTCCCAAATGTAGGCGGGAAGGGATTCCACAACGGCCAAATTCGAAGGGAGACAACTAGTACAAGTTATCCAGACAAAAGTAGTCTTTGCCTGCAAAAGCCTCTAGTGGTGACGCCGTGGTGGGCTCCGTGATGACCTCCATCCTGGCGATCCTGGTCTTGTTGCACCGATATGGAAACCTTTGCTTGATTCCTTAGGACCCCGCGCCTGCGCTTGCCTCCTTAGCACCAAAGAGGAAACTGGTACACTTCACCCGCTAGTGCCCGCCTGGCCTTGGTCATTACCAATCACGTCATGTGAACCTCACGAGGTGCACCTTGCATAGATATCTCCGCTCCTCGGGAGCCAACCTGGTGGGGCTGCCCCCCAGGGAGGTCTTGGTGTCATCCGCGTCGCGAGGCTTGGCCCCTCGCGAGGGTCTTGGATTGTTGTTGTCGAAGCTGGGACGTACCAGGCCGTCGATGGAGCCATGCCGTGGGCTGCAGGCAGGCAAGTCTGGGTACCCCGGTCCCAGGACACTGATAGTAGCCCCTGGGCCGAAGGTGCGCTCGTATATGGCTTCGAGGCGAAGCCAAATGGCAAGTGCAGAGCGCCGCAGGCCCTAACCGCCTGCGTCCTTGGTCGACGTGTGGCGATTGATGGGACATGGGCACCTCCGCTTCTCCACGCTGCCTCGGCAACCGTCCGACTTGACGAGACTTCACTGCATGTTGGGACAAACCATCATTGCGTGGGATCGTGGAGGCCGGCGGTTGGCCTCCTTTCGACTATAAATGAGGGGAGGGGCGAAGCCCCCTTGCTCATCTCTGTCTTCTCGCCGCCCGCTTCTTCTTCCTCTTTGTTGCCCCACAGTCTTGCCATAGTCCTCATGGTGCCGACGAGGAAGTTCTCTGCCACCGAGAAGGGGAAGGCCCCCAAGGCGGGACCTGACTCGCCACCTCCCAAGAGAGGGCGAGGCCGCCCCCGCAAGCACGTCGTGACTCTTGTAGTAGCTCCTCGGGGGCGTGGGTGCTCCATGGCCGGCCATGTCGGTGTTTCTTCTCATGGCGGGTGACGCCAAGGGCGAGGCAGCCCCTGCAATGAGGGGGGCGTGCCATGGTTGCCTGTCCTCCTCGGCCGCGCTTCCACTCAGCCAAGGTGCTCCCGGAGTTCGTCGTGTGGTCGGAGAAGCCTACCGGCACCTGGCTCACGCTCCCTGATGTCTACTACACAACTTGTTCTTGTAGACTCATGTTGGGCCTCCAAGCACAGAGTTTTGTAGGACAGTAGCGAATTTCCCCCAAGTGGAGGACCTAAGGTATATCAATCCATGGGAGGTGTAGGATGAAGATGGTCTCTCTCAAACAACCCTGCAATCAAATACAAGAAATCTCTTGTGTCCCCAACACACTCAATACAATGGCAAATTGTATAGGTGCACTAGTTCGGCGAAGAGATGGTGATAAAAGTGTAATATGGATGGTAGAAATATATTTTTATAATCTGAATAAATAAAAAACATCAAGGTAGCAAATAGAAAATGGGCAAAAACGGTATTGCAATGCTTGAAAATGAGGCCTAGGGTATGTACTTTCACTAGTGCAACCGCTCAACAATGCTAATATAATTGGATCATATAACCGTCCCTCAACGTGCAATGAAGAATCACTCCAAAGTTCCTATCTAGCGGAGAACATAAGATGGAATTGTTTGTATGGTACGAAACCACCTCAAAGCTATTCTTTCCGATCAATCTATCCTAGAGTTCATACTAAACTAACATGAAGCTATTCTTTTTGATCGATCTAACCAAGAGTTCGTACTAAAATAACACCAAAGCAAATTCAGATTCATAATATTCAATCCAACACAAAGAACTTCAAAGAGTGCCCCAAGATTTCTACCGGAGAAACAAAGACAAGAACATGCATCAACCCCTATGCATAGATTACCCCAATGTCACCTCTGGAATCCGCAAGTTGAGTGCCAAAACATATATCAAGTGAATCAATATGATACCCCATTGTCACCATGAGTATTCATATGCAAGACATATATCAAGTGCTCTCAAATCCATAAAAGTATTCAATCCGAGAACAACAAAATCTCAAAGGGAAAAACTCAATTCATCACAAGAGAGAGAGGGGAAAACACCATATGATCCGACTATATTAACAAAGCCCGCGATACATCAAGATCGTGACATCTCGAGAACACGAGAGAGAGAGAGAGAGAGAGAGAGAGAGAGAGAGAGAGAGAGATTAAACAGATAGCTACTGGTACAAACCCTCAGCCCCGAGGGTGGACTACTCCCTCCTCATCGTGGTGGCCGCCGGGATGTTGAAGATGGCCACGGGTGATGATTCCCCCCTCCGGCAGGATGCCGAAACGGGGTCTAGATTGGTTTTCGGTGGTTACAGAGGCCTGCGGCGGTGGAACTTCTGATCTAGGGTTATATCTGATGGTTTGTCTATTTATAGGATTTTTGTCGTCGGTTTCACGCGAAGATGTGCTTCGAGGTGAGCACAACCCACCGGGGCAAGCCAGGCCCACCAGGCGTGCCCTGGTGGGTTGTACCCTCCTCGTGCCTCTTCTGGCCCTCCCACAAAGCTTTGGGGGGCTCTTTTGTTCCAAAACAAATTGTCAAAAAATTTCAGCTCATTTGGAGAACTTTCATTTCTGCACAAAAAACAACACCACGGTAGTTCTACTGAAAACATCGTTAGTCCGGGTTAGTTCCATGCAAATCATACCAAAACTATTTAATTTTTTTGTAAACATGGCATGCATAGTTCATAAATTATAGATACATTGGAGACGTATCAGCATCCCAAGCTTAATTCCTACTCGTCCTCGAGTAGGTAAATGATAAAAGAAATAATTTATTACGTGTGAATGCTAGGAAAGTGCATAAGTTTGATCAATGATAATTTCAATCACTTTTCCTAACATCATAACATCAACTATTTCTCATAAAACTTATCATGATAAAGTAGCAAGTGAAAATGGATTTTTGTTGTGGAATGCTACCTATCATATTCATCATAAACTCTTCTCTTTTGTAGCATGGACATTTGGACTTTTATATGGTTCAAAGCAATAGTCTAGTGAGGACTTTAACACTCAAGCATACCAATAAGAAACCATGCCTTTCAAAATATGAACGCTAAAAGTAAGTTATCCCTAGCCCATCATGGTCTATCATTGTCCATTCATGAAACACACTCGCATATTAGCTACACCCAATGCTCAAGTATGATCATAGTGCCTCCTAGTTGGTGCTTTATAAGAGAAGATGGAGATTCAAATTAAAAATAAAAATTGCATAAAGTAAAAGAAAGGCCCTTCACAGAGGGAAGTAGGGATTTGTAGAGGTGCGAGAGCTCAAAGAGAAAATTGAGAGATAAAAAACATTTTGAGAGGCATACTTTTCCCACCACCAAAAACGACTTAGAGCTCCCAACACTTTCCATGCTAGATATATCATAGGCGGTTCCCAAACAGAAAATAAAGTTCATTCCTTTTTCCACCATACTTTCACTTTCCATGGCTATATGCACGGGTGCTCTCCATACCAACACTTTCAAGGAATTTATTATTTGACAACATAAAGTAAATTCATTTTTCATTTCGGGACTGGGCATCCCTAATACCTTTGCCTTACTCTCGTGGAATGACAAGTGAATAAACACTCATCATGAGAATAACACATCTAGCATGGAAAATATTGGCCACCCTCTCACCACCTCGCGAGCGGTATGAGCACACAAAAGAGAGACTTATTTTGAAAATTAGAGACGGCACATACAAATTTTCTTAGAACGGAAAAAGAATACCGCATATAGGTAGGTATAGTGGATTCATGTGGCAAAATTGGTTTAAAGTATTATGGATGCACAAGTAGTGATCATACTTAGTGCAAAATGAAGGCTAGCAAAAGATTGAGAAGCGACCAACCAAGAAACGAATAATCTCATAAGCGAGCATTGAGCATAATTAACACCGAACAATGCACCACAAGTAGGACGTAATTTCATTGCACAATTATTGACTTTCGTGCTTGCATAGGGAATCACAAACCTTAACACTGATATTTTTACTAAAGCATAATTACTCATCAACATGCCTCACATATCACATCATCATATCTCAAAACTATTACAAGGAATCAAGTTTATTTTGTCCAATGATCTTCATGAAAGTTTTTGTTATATCCTTCTTGGACATCTATCACTTTGGAACTAATTTTCATGTATTGCTTTTGATAAGCTCAAACAAATATAAGTGAAGATCATGAGCATAATATTTCTTTCTCTCAAATTAATTTCAGTGAAGCAAGAGAGAATTTCTTCAAAAATACTAAAGCACACCATGCTTAAAAAGATATAAGTGAAGCACTAGAGCAATTCCATAGAAAAGAGCTTCATTGACGGGATGTAAATGCCGCTTACATAGCCTCCCTGGCAACTATTTGAGGACTCTATTTATTTAAAACCTACAGATCTAAGTATTTTATTAAAACAGCAAGCAAAAATGAAAAAAATGGCATTTCAAGGATAGCACAACTCATGTGAAGAAACAAAAACTTAGGATTAACCGATACTAACCGATAATTGTTGATGAAGAAAGACGGGATGTCTATCGGGGCATCCCCAAGCTTGGATGCTTGAGACTTCTTGAAATATTATGTTGGGGTGCCTTGGGCATCCCCATGCTTGAGCTTTTGTGTCTCCTTAATTATTTTCATATCACGGTTTTCCTAAATCTCAAAAGCTTCATCCACACAAAACTCAACAAGAACTCGTGAGATAGTTAGTATAAACCAATGCAAAAACCTTATCATTCTCTACTGTAGCAAATTACTAAATTATTATTCAACATTTCACACTAAATGCCTCTAGATATTTAATACTCCTATCCTCAAAGAGAATCATTAAACAAGCAAACATATGCAAACAATGCAAACATAATAGCAATCTGCCAAAACAGTACATTTTGTAAAGAATGCAAGAGTATCAATACTTCCCTAACTCCAGAAGTTATTAAAGTTTCCACACTGTAGAATTTATCAGTGCTTATTTTGCAAAATGTTTCAACATTTTATCACATTCTGACTTTTCTAGGGAATATTTGCAACAACGGTAAACTTTCTGTTTTTAAACAACAACATGTAGACTTGCAAAATAAGCATAGTAAAGGCTGTCAATGCCACTTTTATTGAAATAAAAGATGCAAAACATTATTCTAAATAGCAGCAAGAAAATCTTAACAAAATAAATTGATGCTCCAAGCAAAACACATATCATGTGACGAATGCAAACATAGCTCCAAGTGAGGTTATGTTGGAGACAAAAGAGGGGATGCCTTTCGAGGCATCCCCAAGCTTAGTTGCTTGGATGTTCCTTGAATATTACCTTAGGGTGCCTTGGGCATCCCCAATGTTAGAGTCTTGTCACTCCTTATTCTCCTCATATCGACATTTCACCCAAAACTTGAAAACTTCAATCACACAAAACATAACGAAACTTCATGAGATAGGTTAGTATGATAAAGAGCAAACCATTTCACTTTTGGTACTGTCAAATACAACATTCATAATTGTTATCACACAATGCCTACTATAGCATATCATTTCCACAATTTATATTGAGCAATATAAGCCATGGAAACTAGAAAACAAGCAAACTCTGCATTGAAAACAGAATCTGTCGAAAATAGAACAATATGTAGTAATTTGTACTCCAACCATACTTATGCTACTCCAAAAATCCTAAAAAATAGGAAAACCGGGGAAATTTGTCTACTAATATTCTCCAAAAAACATCAACATTTTTTCGCCGATCTGTTAAAAATGAGAATTGTTTTCCCGAGCACAAATGTTTCTGTTTTTCAGCAAGATCAAATCAACTATCACTGTAAGCCATCCCAAAGGTCTTACTTTGCACTTTATTCAAACAAAAGCAATAAAACATGATTATTACAGTAGCCTAATCATGTGAACACACAAAAAAAGTAGTAAAAAGTGTTGGGTTGTCTCCCAACAAGCGCTTTTCTTTAATGCCTTTTAGCTAGGCATGATGATTTCAATGATGCTCACATAAAATATAAGAATTGAAACATGACAAGAGCATCATGAAGCATGTGACTAGCACATTTAAGTCTAACACACTTCCTATTCATAGGGAATTTGTGAGCAAAAAATTCATGGGAACACGAATCAACTAGCATAGGAAGGCGGAACAAGCACAACTTCAAAACTTTGAACATAAAGAGAGGAAACTTGATATTATTGCAATTCCAACAAGCATACGTTCCTCCCTCATAATAATTTTCAGTGGCATCATGAATGAATTCAACAATATAACCATCACATAAAGCATTATTTTCATGATATATAAGCATAGAAATTTTGTTACTCTCTACATAAGCAAATTTATTCTCATCAATAGTAGTGGGAGCAAACTCAAGAAAATAACTATCATCTGATTGGAAATTAAAATCATGATGACAAGTTTCATGATTATCATTATTGTTTATAGCATACATGTCATCACCATAATCATCATAAATAGCAACTTTGTTATCATAGTCAATTGAAGCCTCATCCAAAATGGTGGATTCATCACTAAATAAAGTCATGACCTCTCCAAATCCACTTTCATCATTATAATCATCATAAATAGGAGGCATGCAATCATTATAACAAATTTGCACATCAAATCTTGGGGGACTAAAAATATCATCTTCATCAAACATAGCATCCCCAAGCTTATGGCTTTGCATATCATTAGCATCATGGATATTCAAAGAATTTATACTAACAACATTGCAATCATGCTCATCATTCAAATATTTTGTGCTAAACATTTTATTAACTTCTTCTAATAACTGAACACAATTTTCCGATCCATCATTTTCAATGATGCAACCTCAATTCCATTTTTATGTAGTTTTCTTTTATAAACCAAACTAGTGATAAACAAGAAACTAAATGATTAAATTGCAAGATCTAAAGATATACCTTCAAGCACTCACCTCCCCGGCAACAGTGCCAGAAAAGAGCTTGGAGTCTACTACACAACTTGTTCTTGTAGACTCATGTTGGGCCTCCAAGCGTAGTGTTTTGTAGGACAATAGCAAATTTCCCTCAAGTGGATGACCTAAGGTTTATCAATCCATGGGAGGCATAGGATGAAGATGGTCTCTCTCAAACAACCCTGCAATCAAATACAAGAAATCTCTTGTGTCCCCAACACACCCAATACAATGGCAAATTGTATAGGTGCACTAGTTCGGCGAAGAGATGGTGATAAAAGTGTAATATGAGTGGTAGAAATATATTTTTATAATCTGAATAAATAAAAACATGTAACATACCAAATTTTCAATTTGGAATGTTATACATTAGATCATCACTGCATATCATATTTTATTTGCTTGTGGGTTTGATCCTAAGAAATTCTACGCAACTCAAGGACCCTCGGAGAGAGTTGGGGATTTCGTTATTTTCATATTTGAGTTTTCTCAAATTTTGAAAATAGGATCATTTGATTTTATTTATTTTATCTTCAATTATTTCTATTATAAAAATATGAGAGAGGGACTAAAATGACTTTCCCAAAATAAAGAAATATTGAGGATTTAATAATAAAATCAAATAGGATTTTATTTTTGGAGTTATTGCTATTTTATTTGAATTTAGGAAAAATGCGCGTTTTTCAAAATTGCATTTAGGCCCCAAATAAATGTTCATCTTGTCCGGCTTGATTTTAGAAGTCGGGGAAAATTATTTTGGGATTTTTGGAGTCTGTTTAGTATTTCTTTTATTTTCTTTTTCTGCATGTAATTATTTAAAAAAAACGCGAACTGACTTTGGGCCGTGTTCGGCCAGGACTCTGTCCGGCCGGGCCTTTATAAGGCGCCTCCCTGAGCCCGTCAGCCCACCGAGCCGCGCCGCGCCAAACCCTAACCCTAGCCGACTTCGCCGCCGCCGCCACCCGCCGCCGGAGCTGCCGCCGCCGCCGCTGGACCCCGCCACCCGAGCCG
>NC_041384.1:305275124-305285920 GCF_002162155.2 Triticum dicoccoides
GAGCTGCCGCCGCCGAACCCCGCCGCCCAGCCGGAGCCGCCGCCGCCCCGCCGAGGTTGATCCCGCCCCGCCGCCGGTGGTTTTCCTTGAGAAAACTGTTCGGTTTTCCGTTTGGTTTTCGTTCGATTTTTTATTTAGATCGGTTTATTTCCGATTTAGTTTATTTAGAGAGCGTTAGCTCGTTCGTTCGTTTTAACGGATGCGTTCACCGTTTAGTTCCAGAAAACGAACGTTCGTTTGTTAATCTGTTTGTCATTTTTCTTTTTCTCGGATTTTCCGCGATTATTTCTGATCGCGATTTCTGATCCGATTTTCGTTCTAGTATAACTTTTCGCTCGTTTATCGGAATCAGGCGATTCAAGCGCTTGGAGTTTCGTCTCGAAACCCTCTTTCCGTTTAACCAACTCAAACAAGATGTTGCTTCTATAAAATTTGACTTAGATCCAGATTAGTAAACGAAGCTTGTTTCTTTCGCCATTTGACTTTCGTTGTTTCGTTCGATTTGATTATTTTTGCAAACCGGAGTTCTTAAGTTGAACTTTCTGGATAGATATCTTATTTGAGTTTTACCTGTGCATTAGATGACTACTTATTGTATGCTTGTTTGTTTGCGATAGAGTACCCGGAGTGTGCCGCTTGCTACTTTGAATCTCTAGGTTTCGCGGATCATCAGCAAGGCAAGTAACACTTTGATCATACCTCTTTACTACCTAGTTTTATTGCATTAGATCAATCCTCAAACATTGCATGATTAGGATCTAATTAAATTGTGGGTTTTGGGGAGTAGATGAGGTAGTACCTATTACCTGTTTTTATTATCAAACCCTTGGGAGTTACTTCTACGTTTCCTTATATTGCCATGCTATGCTAGTAGACGTGGATTGAGTGAGTGTATCCATGACAGATGTGAGATTGTTAAATTAATGGTTTATTTAAGGTGGCAACTTAAACACACATCTGGGTGGATTGAGGCACCTGGGTATTCCAGCGATTGCCTATTTTCTTTATGGACCGCCACCCAAGCTCAAAAGGATCATGAGATTATTCATACTAGAAACTTCCGTGTGCAGCCACAAGCTACTATGGGCTCTAGCATAGTTGACTAAGTCGTGCGAACTCTTATAGTGGTAGACTAGCAGATGTAGGGGATGTAGGTTGGTACTGTCTACTCGATCGTAAGGTGCTACCGCTTCTGAAAGACTATGTCTCGGTCATCCGTTTCTCAAACATCAGGTAGTGCGAGAATTCCAACGGAGGAGATGGAGTCTTGTGGGGAAAAGTGCGCAAACCTCTACAGAGTGAATAAACTAATCATGGTTAGCCGTGTCCCCGGTTATGGACGTCTTGTGTATCTAGTACTTGGATTATCATGTGAATCTCATCATGTTACTTTAATTAATATTGTTGGGTTTTAATGATGATGCTTAATTGGGATTGAGAGGGTGTCTACACTCTCAATGTTTAACAACCACCATGATAGTTAAATAAAATTTTATTCCTTTGTAGTAGGGAAAAACTGGCTTTACGCAAAACTGTAACCATAGAGCTTTCCACCAGCCATATATGCATGTAGTATAGCTTTATTCTTCCATTACTCTCTATGTGTTACATTGCCAGCATATTCCATGTACTGACCCATTTTCGGGCTTCAACGTTCATGTTGCAGACTTTTCAGATGACGAGTAAGGTGCCTTTAGGTCGTGGTTCTATACTCAGTGATGCCGTTGGAGTTGATGGACTCGCTTATCTTCCAAGCCTTTCGCTGTTATCGTTGCTAGATGGCCTTAAGCCATATTTATTGCAATAAGTTCTCTTTTGAGACATTTGATGTAATAACTGTGTGATTGCTACTCTGTTATAAATCCTTCAAGTACTGTGCGTGTCAGCATTACTGATCCAGGGATGACACTGATGCACAGAGATCAGACTGGTTGAGGTCTGGTCGCTACAAGATGGTATCAGAGCACACGCTAACTGTAGGACACGACCACTAAGCTAAAGCCCTAGATCACTACTCACTCTTCTCATTTCTGACTTCTCATCTTTTCTACTCTTTAGGATGGCGGATGCAAGGAACAAGTTCACGCAACCGGATGAAGATACACCCTTTGGACGCCACTTGAAAGAAGTCACTAAGTACCTGAACATCGGAGTACCAAGCTTCACCGGAACCTACAACTCCACTTTACCTGAAGAGGAGCGCTGGATGATTCAAGTTCAAGTTCCATGAAGGACGTTCATGCCCGTCACTGAGCCCATAGAGTTTTCCTTTGATGCACCAACCTGGAGTCTAGGAAAGAGCATGGCAGCCAGGAGTTAAATCAGCACATTCGACGCTAGGAGAACCAGATGTGTGCAGTCATGATAGATCTAAAGAAGGCGATGACAAGAATCATGGAGCTGGAAGAAGAACTCAAGTCTACGCGCGATGGATATGAGGAGGAAATAGCAACACTAGTGGAGAAGAATGATGATCTGAAGAAGAAGCTAAAAGTGTTCATGGGATTTCCCGCAACTGGAGGAGAAGATGATTGCACTTGCCCAGAGAACTACATCATCATTGACGACACCGACTCGGATCCAGATGACAGCGATGATGACTATGTCAACAAAGCTAGAGCGGATATCATGGAGTCTTCATCGGAGCAGTTTTTCTAGTCGACCACCATAACGGTAGTAGTGTTCCACCATGTATATAGCATAGTCCAAGCACTTTTATAACGATAGTTCTAGACCGATTGTATGCCCTTGTTTGATTGAATGAAGTGATTTTGTGTGCATTGCCTCATGTGCATTTGGGTAGTGTTTTCCCATTAGACCTCATTCTATTCTAATCTCTCCCATCTAAACCCATCAGATGCCTCCGAGACGTGACCTCGGATTTACCTTCCCACTGGAGCTCACTCAGTTGATCCAGCAGCAGAATACGTTGATGCAGTTGCTAGTTCAGAATCAGAATCAGGGGAACAACAACAACAACAACCCACCACCGCCACCACCTGTTGATCACTTAACCCGTTTTCTTAGGCTGAATCCGCTGGTGTTCTCCAGTAGCACCAAGCCGATTGTTGCAAATGATCGGCTCTGCAAGACAGCAAGGGAGTTGACCACGGCAGGATGCACATATGCGGAAAAGGTGAAATTTGCCGCACATCAGCTTGAAGGACCCGCAGCATCATGGTGGGAGAATTTCACAGCCACTTACCCTATCGACACTGTCACATGGGATCAGTTTCAGCAGGCTTTCCGTACTGCCCATGTTTCAACAGGAGCTATGGCCATGAAGAAGCGTGAGTTTCGCAACTTGCGCCAAGGAGGACGGACAGTTGGCCAGTATGTGGATGACTTTAGTAAGCTAGCATGTTATGCCCCAGATGACGTTGCTACGGATGTAGCTAAGCAGGAGAAGTTTCTCGAAGGACTGAATGATGAGTTGAGCATGCAGTTGATGGTAGCAAGCTTCAACAACTACCAGGAGTTGGTAGATCGCGCACTTATGATTGAAGGGAAGCAACAGCAGATTGAAAACCATAAGAGGAAGTATGGACAAGGGAAGTACAAGTCTGGAGCTCAACAGAAGCCGCGTTTTACCCCTAAACCGGGAGGACCTTTTCAGCATACCCATGGGGGAGGAAGCTCGCACAATCATAATGGCCCCAAGAATGGTAATGGAAATGGAGGAAGCAACGGCCAGAACTGTACCAACCCATCAACACCAGCCAAGAGAGACTTGAGCCAAGTCACTTGCTTGAAGTGTCAGAAGACTGGACACTACGCCAATGAATGTCCTGAAGCCCAGAATGGAAATTGTAATGGAAGCTCTGGGAAGAAGCCGAACCCTTTCAATAGGGGACAGGTGAACCACGTTAACGTGAAGGAGGTTGAAGCTCAGCTAGATGCAGTAATAGGTAAGTTTTTGGTTAAGTCATTTACTGCACTCGTTCTTTTTGATACTGGTGCATCGCATTCATACATCTCAAGGGGATTTGTGGATAAGTATAAACTGCCAACCCAAGCCCTTAGGTCACCCATGTTAGTAACCTCGCCTGGATCAGAGTATATGGCTAGTCTATGGTGTGACTGGTTACCATTAAGGATTGGTAACTATGTATTTCCCTCGGACCTAATAGTATTGGAATCTCAAGGATTGAATGTGATATTAGGCATGGATTGGTTATCGAAGTATGAAGGGAACATTGAATGCGCCAGTAAGTCAATTTTTCTTACGACGCAAGAAGGAAGAATGATCAAGTATGTATCCCGGCATGTGCCGAAGAGGACTCAAGTAAATTCCTTATCAGGAGTTGTGCAAGAGGAAGTACCAGTGGTGAAGGATTTCCCTGACGTATTTCCAGAGGAGTTGCCAGGCCTGCCACCGGATAGATATATTGAGTTTTTGATTGAGCTTTTGCCAAGCACAGGGCCAATATCTAAGAGACCATACAGGATGCCCGCAAAGGATTTGGAGGAGATTAAGAAGCAGATTAAGGAGTTACTGGATAAAGGTTATATTCACCCAAGTTCTTCGCCTTGGGGATCGCCAGTACTTCTAGTGGAGAAAAAGGATGGATCGTTAAGGATGGTTGTTGATTATCGAGGATTGAATGAAGTAACAATCAAGAACAAGTACCCACTACCAATGATCAATGATCTGTTTGATCGATGCAAGGAGCTAAGGTATTTTCCAAGACCAATCTGCGATCAGTATACCATCAGTTGAAGATTCAAGAATAGGGTATACCTAAGACGACTTTTACCACCAGGTATGGGCTGTACGAGTATACCGTTATGTCATTTGGCCTGACTAACGCACCTGCCTATTTTATGAACATGATGAACAAAGTGTTTATGGAGTTTTTGGATAAGTTCGTCATAGTGTTCATTGATGATATTCTGGTTTACTCGAAGAATGAAGAGGAGCATAAGGAGCATTTGCGTTTGGTACTTAAGAAGCTCAGAGAACATCAGTTATATGCCAAGTTTAGCAAATGTGAGTTTTGGTTGAAGAAGTTGGAGTCCTCAGACACTTTATATCCGGAGAAGGTATAGTAGTAGATCCCACCAAGGTTGTCACTGTGACAAATTGGGAAGCACCAACGACAGTTGGAGAGATCCGGAGTTTTCTTGGACTTGCAGGATACTACCGGAGATTCATTGAAAATTTCTCGAAGATTGCGAAGCCTATGACGGAGTTGTTGAAGAAGGATACCAAGTTCGCATGGACTGAGGAATGTGAGGCCAGTTTCCAGGAGTTGAAGAAACGTTTGGTTACATCACCAGTGTTGATTTTGCCAGATCAAAACAAGGATTATGAGGTGTATTGCGACACTTCATGTCGAGGACTTGGAGTAGTGCTTATGCAGGAGGGAAGAGTTGTTTCATATGCCTCACGACAGCTTAAGCCTCATGAGTTGAATTATGCCATGCATGATTTGGAGTTAGCAGCCGTAGTGCATGCATTAAAGATTTGGAGACATTTTCTCATTGGAAACCATTGTGAAGTGTACACGGATCACAAGAGTTTGAAGTATATTTTCATGCAGAAGGAGCTAAATCTCAGGCAAAGGAGATGGTTGGAGCTCATCAAGGATTATGACATGAGATTGCATTATCATCCTGGAAAGGCTAACGTAGTAGCCAATGCGCTGAGCCGTAAAAGCCATGTCAACACACTAATGACAGGAGATTTACCAAAGGAGTTAGCCGAGGACCTTCATGAGCTATGTTTGGAGATAGTTCCGAGAGGCTATGTAGCAGCATTGGAGATTCAGTCTACCTTGATGGATAAGATCAGAGAAGCTCAGAAGACTGACAAGGAGGTTGCCTCTTTAAAGGAGAAGATGAGCAAAGGAAAAGCTAAAGGGTTTCGTGAGGATGAGCACGATACCCTATGGTTTGAAGACTGTGTTTTTGTGCCCAATGACCCGGAGATCAGGAAGTTAATTCTGCAGGAGGCCCATGATTCACCATATTCGATTCACCCAGGAAATACCAAGATGTATTTGGATTTGAAGGATAGTTTCTGGTGGACCGGAATGAAGAAGGATATTGCGGAGTATGTAGCAGTTTGTGATGTATGTCAGAGGGTAAAGGGAGAGCATCAGAAGCCAGCATGATTGTTACAGCCATTGCCAATACCCGAATGGAAGTGGGATAAGCTAGGCATGGATTTTATTATAGGTTTGCCCAGAACTCGTTCAGGCTATGACTCGATTTGGGTTGTAGTCGATCGTTTGACAAAGGTAGCTCATTTCATCCTAGTGAAGACTACTTACACTAGTGCTAAGTTGGCAAAGATATACATGACCAGGATCGTATGTCTGCATGGAGTTCCGAGGAGCATTGTATCATATAGAGGAACCCAGTTTACCTCAAAGTTCTGGAATCAGTTGCATGAAACTTTTGGTACCAGGCTAGAGTTCAGTACAACTTTTCATCCACAGACAGATGGACAGACCGAGAGAGTCAATCAGATTTTGGAGGATATGCTGAGAGCTTGTGCGCTAGATTATGGATCTAGTTGGGACGACAATTTGCCATATGCAGAGTTCTCTTACAACAACAGTTATCAATCCAGTTTGAAGATGGCCCCTTTTGAAGCCTTGTACGGAAGGAGGTGCAGGACCCCATTGTCGTGGGATGAAGTTGGAGACCGCCCGTTGTTTGGACCGGATTTGATTAAGGAGTCTGAATAGAAGGTGAAATTGATTCGTGACAGGCTCAAGGTAGCCCAGTCCAGGCAGAAGATCTACGCAGATTCTAAACATAAGGAAACAGTTTACGAAGTTGGAGACCGAGTTTATCTTTGAGTATCTCCACTTCGAGGAGTTAAGCGCTTTGGAGTCAAGGGAAAGTTAGCACCACGTTTTGTAGGAACATACAAGGTTTTGGAGCGTATGGGAGAAGTAGCCTACAAGTTGGAATTACCCAAAGGATTGTCAGGAGTTCACGATGTATTCCACATTTCCCAGTTGAAGAAGTGTCACACAGAGATGGCTGATATACCGCTAAGGGATACAGTGCCGCTGGAAGCGATTCAGTTGAACAGTGATTTGACCTATGAGGAGAAACCAGTCAAGATTCTTGAGTATGCCAGCCGAGTCACCCACAGCAAGGTTATCAAGTTTTGCAAAGTTCGATGGAGCCACCACACCAAGGATGAAGCCACCTGGGAGCGAGAGGAAGAACTGCTGAAGGACCACCCTCACCTATTTTCTAGCCAATCCGAATCTCTAGGACGAGATTCATCTTAAGGGGGGTAGGTTTGTAACATCCCAAATTTTCAATTTGGAATGTTATACATTAGATCATCATTGCATATCATATTTTATTTACTTGTGGGTTTGATCCTAAGAAAATCTACGCAACTCAAGGACCCTCGGAGAGAGTTGGAGATTTCGTTATTTTCATATTTGAGTTTTCTCAAATTTTGAAAATAGGATCATTTGATTTTATTTATTTTATGTTCAATTATTTCTATTATAAAAATATGAGAGAGGGAATAAAATGACTTTACCAAAATAAAGAAATATTGAGGATTTAATAATAAAATCAAATATGATTTTATTTTGGGAGTTATTGCTATTTTATTTGAATTTAGGAAAAATGCGCGTTTTTCAAAATTGCATTTAGACCCCAAATAAATGTTCATCTAGTCTGGCCTAATTTTAGAAGTCAGGGAAAATTTATTTTGGAATTTTTGGAGTCCGTTTAGTATTTCTTTTATTTGTTTTTCTGCACGTATTATTTAAAAACAAACGCGAACCGACTTTGGGCCGTGTTCGGCCAGGACTCCGTCCGGCCGGGCCTTTATAAGGCGCTGCCCCGAGCCCGTCAGCCCACCGAGCCGTGCCGCGCCAAACCCTAACCCTAGCCGACTCCGCCGCCGCCGCCACCCGCCGCCGGAGCTGCCGCCGCCGCCGAACCCCGCCACCTGAGCCGCCGCCGCCCGCCGTTCCACCACCCGCCGCCAGACCCCGCCGCCGCCGTCGGACCCCGCCGTCCCGCCGAGGTTGATCCCTGTTAGGACCCCGACTCAATGCCACATCGATCTAGCATGTAACACCCCATATCACTTTGCGGCCTCATGCACGGTATTCCCACGGGTGTCGCCTTACCTTTGCCCGGGACCGTTTGCGTCTTTTGGCACACGTATATTATAGTGTCGCTAGCATCCATATGGTAAGGAGCCCGGGCTGACATGGCTAGTTGTAAACCCAAAGTGGCACAAACTTACAGGGACAGGCATCCATGACCCAACATCGAACGTGTCGGTCATCAGCGAGTGAATCCAGGTTGTAGCACTGGGCTAGCAGGACTCCGGTGAACCGGGCTGTAGCGGGCTAACAGGACTCCGGTATTCATCGCGTGACATTTCCCCGAAGGGACAGACACAGGAACGAAGAAGGACACATGCCGGCCAGCCTAAGTGTTCCGGAGCAGTAGCAATCTACCAAGGCTCAATGGAAACACTAGGAGACATTTCTCAGTAAGAGAGGCTACTAAAGATAAACAACTAGATAGTCAGATCCCACACATACCAAGCATTTCAATAACATACACACAATATGCTCGATATGTGCAATACAACATGGCATCACAAAATGACTCTACGACTCAAGTATTTATTCAATAGGCTCCGAGGAGCGAGATATTACAAACATGGGTCTCATGACCCAACACTCAGAGCATACAAATCAAAGCACAAGCGGAAGCTATCATGTCTGAGTACAGACATCTATAAATGAAAAAGGCTGAGAAGCCTGACTATCTACCAGATCCTGCCGAGGGCACAAGATCGTAGCTGAGGTAACAAGCTAAACACCGAAGTCCACGCGGAACTACTAGTGAGACTGAAGTCTCTCTGCAAAACATAAAATAGGCAAACGTGAGTACAAATGTACCCAGCAAGACTTACATCAGATCTATCTACATATGCATCATTATCAACAAGGGGGTGGAGGGGTTTGACTGCGGCAAGCCAGCTTTGACTCGGTGGCTATCCTGAACTACGACTGCAAGTAACTCTTTTGAAGTGGCGCACACGAGTCCACATATTCACCATATCAATACACCACTATGGATCCGCTCCCGTCTCCCTACGAGAACGCCATCCATAGCACTCACGCTTATCTTGCGTATTTTAGAGTATCCACTTTCACTTGTCTATGAACTATGCAAGGGGTCCAAGTTTCCATATCCGAGGAATCCGGCTACTCGAATAGATGATGTTAACCCTGCAGGGGTGTACTTCTTCACACACGCTTTCGCCACTTATCGCCCTGTACACGTCATGTACCTCGGCAACCTTCAAGCGGAAGCCGGGCGAGGGAGTCGGCCACGACCTGACTAACCGAACAAGTCTCTAGTCCAGGTTTATCGCCTATTCGGGTTCCATCCGCAAGGAGATCCGGCCGGGGTGTCGCTCACGGCCCCAAACAATGTGAGCAGGGTTCCCAAGCCCACCATCCGGGTGCCACTTGGTACACCGTGCCACTGTGCCTAGTCTGTCCCAAGCCCACCTGTACCGGGTGCCACTTGGTAGACTACTAACACTACCTACAAACACCAGAAACTAGTTGCAACTCCTGGACAGAGATCATGTTGATTAATAAGTCGGGAGGGGCACTTAAGCATTCCAATGTGTGGTAGTAGCTGGTCATGGATCACACACACAGAACTCAGTTCCTGAGGACGGCTGCAATGAGACAACCCACCATGTACTCCTACATGGCCTCTCACCGCTACCTTTACCAAATCGTGTTCACACACTTAGCTCACACACATTGGAACATGTTCACACGCCTCTGATTCATCCCCGATGAATCAGACCTGACACAACTCTAAGCAGTAGCAGGCATGACAAACAAGCATGAATGAGTAGGCACAACAGGGCTCAAACAACTCCTACTCATGCTAGTGGGTTTCATCTATTTACTGTGGCAATGACAGGTCATGCAGAGGATAAAGGGGTTCAGCTACCGCAACAAGTAACAAGTATATCGTTGTTGTCCTAATGCAGTAAAAGAGAGCAGGAGCGAGAGAGTGGGATTTTATCGGAATGAACAAGGGGTTTTTGCTTGCCTGGCACTTCTGAAGATAACATTGAGTCTTCATCAGTGTCAACGATCACATCATCGGTATCACGTCTATCGAGAGGGGACAAATACCGGCAACACAGAAGGGAACACAATCAATGCAATGCACAATATGATGCATGGTCATGACATGGCAAAATGAATGTGTTTTGGGCTAATGCAACTAGCAACAGATTAAATGAAGTTGGTTTGAATACAAGACTCAAATTCAAACTCCATATTTGATTATTCAAATGCCATTTAATTGATTTGTGCTAAACAGCAGCTATAAGTTGTTCTAACATGCATGAAAATGGTACAGATGGATTCCTTGAATTTTTCTGATAATTTTTCATATATAAATTATTTAATTTGGAGTTACGGTTAATTTTCTATGATTTTTAGAAGTTTTAGCTATTTTCTGGAATTTATAAATCATTTCCTAATTTATTTTAATTCCAGAAAGGAATTATTGCGTCAGCATGACCTCATGCTGACCTCAGCAGGTCAACGGGCGCCGTCCAGGTCAAACTGACCTGTGGGACCCATATGTCAGCGTCACAGTTAGTTAACAGGGGGTTATCTGCTTAATTAAAGGATTAGGGGGGGGTCGGGGCCCACTGGTCAGTGTTAGTGGCTAATTAGGTTTAGTTAATGGCCTGGGGCCCACACGTCAGTGAGAGAGAGGGGAGGGTCAAACCGGGCAGTGGGTCAACCCAC
>NC_041384.1:305287430-305294717 GCF_002162155.2 Triticum dicoccoides
AAGCTAGGGATGTGACAACTCACCCCCACTAAACAAAAATCTCGTCCCGAGATTCAAGCGTAGGGTAAGGTGAAGGGGGAACGCAACTAGTACAATCTTCACGATCCAGGTTGCACTTCATAGGAACGTTGATTCGATCACCATCTTTGTCTTGTCGTCTTGCTCTGAGAACTCCAGCTAATCATGACAAGAAGAGGAAAAGAAAACTCTAGAAGGGTCGATCTTCTCGAAGATCGAACAACTCACGGAATGAGACATAGGACCATTTCTCGGGTTGAGACACGAGATACACATCGAGAGGGGTGGAAGAAACGGATGACGAAGGTTCACTAGGTGGACAACAATTCCACACTTAAGAAGGTGGTGATCGGTTGTCAACATAGCGAGGAGTTGAATTGCCATGATACCACGACGAAACATCCTGGAGGAGGGTGATTCGTAGATTATTATCTTGAGTGTCAAAAAGAATTACTTTTGATTCAGAGATCATTGAAACTCTTCATACCAGCCTAAGGCAATTCACAACGATCGTTTGGAGAGGGTCGGTAGAATGGCATACTCGGACTTGGACGATGTGGATTACCTTGTTGAAGACAACGTAATGGATGAACTTGCTTACCACCGGAGATGGAAGAGACCCATGGTAGAATGGCACATTGGCGGTGCAAGCTAGGAACAAAATGCAAATGCTGGGAATGATTCTGGTAACTGGGGAAGAACCCAACATCAGAGAGTGAATTCACTGTTTGAATAGGTCATAGCATTTCCGAGGAAACTGAGAGCAAACCCAGCTAGTGCCGAGGATAACACGTAGCGCTTGTGCGTGCTCTCAAGAACTTGAGCATTTCCACAATCATCAAGGTTTTACCAACATCCGTGTCAAGGGTCCTGGCCACACAACTTACTACCCTGATGAATACCGGTGGAAGATGCAGATGCAAAGGAAGATAACACTTTCTCAGATTTCACCTTAGCGAGGCCAAGGAAACAAAATCTGGATGATCGACCGAGAGACATTTAGCACTCTGCTTCTAATGTTCTCCTTGACGTGCTAGTGTAACCCATTCATAGATATGGTTTGATAACTAGAACATCAAGTAAAGGTCGGACTTCGGGAGCAATAGAATCCATAAGGAATAGTTACGGAGGTAAATCCTACGAAATCCTTATGGGGAGGTGGCCAACTTCTTCAAACAAGATACTACAATAATAGGTTTTCCGGCTGGGTGTGTTGGCCACGACATCCACTTTACCGGTTATCGGGGGACCAATATTATAGTTCTTGGGAAATATTCCAACCCATCATATCTGCCTGAGATTCAGATCTGGTTGGTGTCAGGATATTCCAGACTCATCGAGTCTAGGAAGAAAAATGAAAGTTTGCAACACAAATCGACGAGATGACGTTGCGAGATTCTCGAGGGACGAACTGCGATAGCAAGCTCCAAAACATGAGCTGGTTCTGCTAAAACATGTGAACACGCTGTCCTAGACAAACATTATCACATGGTAGTCTTACAATAAAACACTACCGAGTTCAGGTGGGGAATCATAATCGAGGATATTGAAGTCTTGTGCATGACCTAGGATTAGCACATCAACTCCTTTTCCGTGAACAAATCAATCAGTGGCTTGGTGTGCTAGGATATACATATGGAATGGAGGTTGCAAGTCTCCGAACCCCAGAATACTTCGCACGTATGCATGACTGATTTGGGATGATTCCAAAGGAAACAACATTGACTTTCTCGAGTCCACGGCGGCAACTTGCATCCAATGCACATGAACTAGAGGAAGTCTCTCCTTACATCCGAACATATGCTTCATGAGCTAGCATGAACAAATGCTTTCAAAAGTTTCCAACACTAGCTTAATGCTCAGCAAAATTATGGAGAAGGCAAGGATGTTGTCAATGGGCTCAACAACAATTCATCTGGGTTTCCTTTCAAAAGGAATTCCATAGTTAAGTGAACAAGTGATAGCATTGGTCAGACCCAAAAGATATAATGGTGTATGCTCGAAGGATCAACCACGAGTAAGACAACATTACGAATATCGTTGGTTCTGGTCTGATTGGATGATAGCCCATACTCAAATCAAAGATGGGGTAAGACAATAGGCCCAACAACTGATCACAGGGACCAATCGATGAAGATATCATCTTTCTTCAACACACACTACACAAGGATATCCCTTTGGAACGAACTAAGTCAGGCAAGCTTTTATCTTCCAACTCTCCAAGTTGTTGTCTAGCTTAACCCACTAGCTCCGAGATATCCATCACAGATTCTTGGAGAAAGGGTGGTTCACAAGAACCCGACTTGATCACGAGCTCAACATAGCAGTCAGGTGACAACCTGGTAATACTTCCGAGAAGACATTCAGAAAATCACGAACCACCTGTATGTTACTAAGCTCGAGAACAACCTCGCCTTTCAGGGCAAGACGATATGATCAAATGAGCGAGGACTTGACAAAATCCTAACTCATCAATCGAAATGTGCACCAGGAAGATGGACAAGGTAGCACGATCAATCTTAGAATGATGATTCAAGAACCAACACGTTAAGAATGAGGTTATTGTCCATTTAACTACCAAGCAACGAGGTTGCTGGGAGTATTGATTTCACACATCACAATTCATTTGTCGGTATTCCGGTTGCATCAACACGAGGGCCGAGGAATGACTAATGATGGTGAGAAGTATCACTACGTCAAAATTCATGAGAGTTGGTGCAGTTCTCATGACAATTCTGACATAAAGGGGGTAATACTCCAAGGTAGAACAGAACCAAAAGCTGGATTGGCATTTGATCTGCGGAATACAACTACTTTGACCCAATCCTAGATATGGATGAGGTACTGGAGTTTGTTTCTCCAAGTCATTCAGGACAGAATGGCTTGACGGACCACAAGGGTAATAGGCATCGATAAACGAAGGTATGCATACCCTTGACTATCAATTGATAGACGAAGGTCAGTAGACAACTAAAGAGGGACAACTCAAAGGAACATATAATTTTCTGAGTTGTGGATGCATGGTTTAGCATGTTGAACCAAGTTCAACATGTTTCTTCCGGATAACCCATGCAGAAAGGTAGAACTGGCAGAGCCACAATATATAATGGAGAACTCATCAAAAATAATCCTGTTGTGATATTTCAGTTCAACGAGGAACTTCTGCCATAAGTAGTTCATGGTATTTGGAAGAAGAAGATACCACGGACTTCAAGGACTATCGCAAAGGTTACTAATATCCTAAAGGCACTAGCAATCACTATCAACATGAAGTAAGTAGAGTGAATCTCGGGTTCAAAACCCAGAAATAGAATACCTACTAACTAAATGGCATCACGGGATGCTTTCGATAATGACGGCCAGAATCATCACACTGGGACACAAATCATGGCTAAATTACTAGATGATCCCCTAAGACACCTAGGGTCATAATACTAGCTCTAACATATATGTCAAGGCAATAAAGTACCTCAACTCACTGATTTGTGTGATTAATCTGACCAAAGGCACATCGGAGACAGGAGGAAGGGATTTGCAATGCATCAGACTCTTTGGAAACCTGGGATGACTCGAACAGCATAACGGCTGTAAATGCTCAGAAAAGATTTGAGACATTCACAAAATGGTGGCATAACCACTCAGAAGCACGATATCAAGGTTTCGAGATCAACAATTAACATATGGAAGTAGTAGAAACTGAACTCAAGCTTAAATCCAACAATCTTATAAGTCTACGGATTAGTAACACGTGATCCTGATAGAAAGAAGAGAAAGCCTAGTTCTTAATCCCCGTAGGAAAGATAAGATGACTCAGATCAGAAGGGAATAAGGTATAAGGAGTAAAAAGAGCCTTACGTTCCATCCCACAATCAATTCCCTTATATAACTAAAGAATTTCTAGACTCAACTTCGACCAGTTTGGCTTGATAATCCTACAGGCAGTCAAGCTCTGATACAAACGCTGTCAGGACCCCGACTCAATGCCACATCGATCTAGCATGTAACACCCCATATCACTTTGCGGCCTCACGCACGGTATTCCCACGGGTGTCGCCTTACCTTTGCCCGAGACCGTTTGCGTCTTTTGGCACACGTATATTATAGTGTCGCTAGCATCCATATGGTAAGGAGCCCGGGCTGACATGGCTAGTCGTAAACCCAAAGTGGCACAAACTTACAGGGACAGGCATCCATGACCCAACATCGAACGTGTCGGTCATCAGCGAGTGAATCCAGGCTGTAGCACTGGGCTAGCAGGACTCCGGTGAACCGGGCTGTAGCGGGCTAACAGGACTCCGGTATTCATCGCGTGACATTTCCCCGAAGGGACAGACACAGGAACGAAGAAGGACACATGCCGGCCAGCCTAAGTGTTCCGGAGCAGTAGCAATCTACCAAGGCTCAATGGAAACACTAGGAGACATTTCCCGGTAAGAGAGGCTACTAAAGATAAACAACTAGATAGTCAGATCCCACACATACCAAGCATTTCAATAACATACACACAATATGCTCGATATGTGCAATACAACATGGCATCACAAAATGACTCTACGACTCAAGTATTTATTCAATAGGCTCCGAGGAGCGAGATATTACAAACATGGGTCTCATGACCCAACACTCAGAGCATACAAATCAAAGCACAAGCGGAAGCTATCATGTCTGAGTACAGACATCTATAAATGAAAAAGGCTGAGAAGCCTGACTATCTACCAGATCCCGCCGAGGGCACAAGATCGTAGCTGAGGTAACAAGCTAAACGCCGAAGTCCACGCGGAACTACTAGTGAGACTGAAGTCTCTCTGCAAAACATAAAATAGGCAAACGTGAGTACAAATGTACCCAGCAAGACTTACATCAGATCTATCTACATATGCATCATTATCAACAAGGGGGTGGAGGGGTTTGACTGCAGCAAGCCAGCTTTGACTCGGTGGCTATCCTGAACTACGACTGCAAGTAACTCTTTTGAAGTGGCGCACACGAGTCCACATATTCACCATATCAATACACCACTATGGATCCGCTCCCGTCTCCCTACGAGAACGCCATCCATAGCACTCACGCTTATCTTGCGTATTTTAGAGTATCCACTTTCACTTGTCTATGAACTATGCAAGGGGTCCAAGTTTCCATATCCGAGGAATCCGGCTATTCGAATAGATGATGTTAACCCTGCAGGGGTGTACTTCTTCACACACGCTTTCGCCACTTATCGCCCTATACACGTCATGTACCTCGGCAACCTTCAAGCGGAAGCCGGGCGAGGGAGTCGGCCACGACCTGACTAACCGAACAAGTCTCTAGTCCAGGTTTATCGCCTATTCGGGTTCCATCCGCAAGGAGATCCGGCCGGGGTGTCGCTCACGGCCCCAAACGATGTGAGCAGGGTTCCCAAGCCCACCATCCGGGTGCCACTTGGTACACCGTGCCACTGTGCCTAGTCTGTCCCAAGCCCACCTGTACCGGGTGCCACTTGGTAGACTACTAACACTACCTACAAACACCAGAAACTAGTTGCAACTCCTGGACAGAGATCATGTTGATTAATAAGTCGAGAGGGGCACTTAAGCATTCCAATGTGTGGTAGTAGCTGGTCATGGATCACAAACATAGAACTCAGTTCCTGAGGACGGCTGCAATGAGACAACCCACCATGTACTCCTACATGGCCTCTCACCGCTACCTTTACCAAATCGTGTTCACACACTTAGCTCACACACATTGGAACATGTTCACACGCCTCTGATTCATCCCCGATGAATCAGACCTGACACAACTCTAAGCAGTAGCAGGCATGACAAACAAGCATGAATGAGTAGGCACAACAGGGCTCAAACAACTCCTACTCATGCTAGTGGGTTTCATCTATTTACTGTGGCAATGACAGGTCATGCAGAGGATAAAGGGGTTCAGCTACCGCAGCAAGTAACAAGTATATCGTTGTTGTCCTAATGCAGTAAAAGAGAGCAGGAGCGAGAGAGTGGGATTTTATCGGAATGAACAAGGGGTTTTTGCTTGCCTGGCACTTCTGAAGATAACATTGAGTCTTCATCAGTGTCAACGATCACATCATCGGTATCACGTCTATCGAGAGGGGACAAATACCGGCAACACAGAAGGGAACACAATCAATGCAATGCACAATATGATGCATGATCATGACATGGCAAAATGAATGTGTTTTGGGCTAATGCAACTAGCAACAGATTAAATGAAGTTGGTTTGAATACAAGACTCAAATTCAAACTCCATATTTGATTATTCAAATGCCATTTAATTGATTTGTGCTAAACAGCAGCTATAAGTTGTTCTAACATGCATGAAAATGGTACAGATGGATTCCTTGAATTTTTCTGATAATTTTTCATATATAAATTATTTAATTTGGAGTTACGGTTAATTTTCTATGATTTTTAGAAGTTTTAGCTATTTTCAGGAATTTATAAATCATTTCCTAATTTATTTTAATTCCAGAAAGGAATTATTGCGTCAGCATGACCTCATGCTGACCTCAGCAGGTCAACGGGCGCCGTCCAGGTCAAACTGACCTGTGGGACCCATATGTCAGCGTCATAGTTTGTTAACAGGGGGTTATCTGCTTAATTAAAGGATTAGGGGGGGGGGTCGGGGCCCACTGGTCAGTGTTAGTGGCTAATTAGGTTTAGTTAATGGCCTGGGGCCCACACGTCAGTGAGAGAGAGGGGAGGGTCAAACTGGGCAGTGGGTCAACCCACGCCGGTCAAGGGTCAACGGTCGCCGGCGTTTAGCCGCCGGCGAGTCCCGACGCGGTGGTGCGCTGCGGAAATGGCCTACAGAGCGCCGTTTGGCGCGCGGAGCACGACTACGGGATGCGGACGCTCGTCCGCATCCAACCAGGGTGGTGGCGCAGCCGGGGAGTGGCCGGAGAGTGGTCGGCGACGAGCTTTAGCGGCGGCCGGAGTTCGGCGTCAGTGAGGACGGCGCTGCGGTGTGCAAACGAGACGGTTGTCGCGCTAGTTTTACTCTACGGGACGTAACGAGTGCAACGGACGCATGCGTGGGACCAAAAGGTCACCGGGGCTTCACCGGCGACGAGCCCGTGCGGCGGAGCGTCTCGGCTCCGGTGGAGGGAGCGGCTGGAGCTCGAAATCGGACATGGGGTTAGGGGGAAACGAAGGCGGGGCTTACAGGGGGTCGATTGGAGGGCCCAGCGGCTCGGGGGAGACGTCGGAGGTGGCGAGCGGGCGCCGGCGATCTCGGGCGGCCGGAGATGGGGAAGACGGC
>NC_041384.1:305295658-305313151 GCF_002162155.2 Triticum dicoccoides
CTGCTGGGCTGCACAGTGTTGGGCCGCGGGTAAGCTGAGGTAAGTTCTCTCTCTCTGCTTTATTTCTGTTTTGTTTTATTTAATTTATTTTGCCACTGTTTTGAATTTAAAATAATTCAAACAATGCCAAAAACTCCTCTGAAAATATTTATGCTGCTTAATGGACTTTTCCAAAAGCACATAAAAATGTTTCGGGGTATTTGGAAATATATTCTATATAAGTTATGAATATAGTTCCAAATGCAATTAAAGTAATGATTTAAATTCAGTGCTCAAAATATTCCTCAAAAATGTTCATTATTTTTGGTTTGGTGCAAAACCCTTGCCAAAATATAACCAACATTATTTAAGGCCATTTTGAAAACATTGAATGCATTTTCCAGGGTTCTTTGCCCCTCTTTTATTTAAGTTTTTGAGGCTTCCAAAATTCCCTCAGTTCAAATTTCAGAATTTAAACATGATGCACACATGAAGCTAACCTAGAGCATTACCAGAAGCTAGGGATGTGACAATCCCGCCCCGCCGCCGACGGTTTTCCTCGAGAAAACCGTCGGTTTTCCGTTCGGTTTTCGTTCGGATTTTTAGATCCATTTTTTTATTTCCGGTTTAGTTTATTTAGTGAGCGTTCACTCGTTCGTTCATTTTAACGGACGCGTTCACCATTTAGTTCCAGAAATGAATGTTCGTTCGTTAATCTGTTCGTCGTTTTTCTTTTTCTCGGATTTTCCGTGATTATATCTGATCGCGATTTCTGATCCGATTTTCGTTCTAGTATAACTTTTCGCTCGTTTATTGGAATCAGGCGATTCAAGCGCCTGGAGTTTCGTCTCGAAACCCTCTTTCCTTATAGCCAACTCAAACAAGATTTTGCTTCTGTAAAATTTGACTTAGATCCAGATTAGTAAACGAAGCTTGTTTCTTTCGCCATTTGACTTTCGTTGTTTCGTTCGATTTGATTATTTTTGCAAACCGGAGTTCTTAAGTTGAACTTTCTGGTTAGATCTCTTATTTGAGTTTTACCTGTGCATTAGATGACTACTTATTGTATGCTTGTTTGTTTGCGATAGAGTACCCGGAGTGTGCCGCTTGCTACTTTGAATCTCTAGGTTTCGCGGATCATCAGCAAGGCAAGTAACACTTTGATCATACCTCTTTACTACCTAGTTTTATTGCATTAGATTAATCCTCAAACATTGCATGATTAGGATCTAATTAAATAATGGGTTTTTGGGAGTAGATGAGGTAGTACCTATTACCTGTTTTATTATCAAACCCTTGGGAGTTACTTGTACGTTTGCTTATATTGCCATGCTATGCTAGTAGACATGGATTGGGTGAGTGTATCCATGACAGATGTGAGATTGTTAAATTAATGGTTTATTTAAGGTGGCAACTTAAACACACATCTGGGTGGATTGAGGCACCTGAGTATTCCAGCGATTGCCTGTTTTCTTTATGGACCGCCACCCAGGCTCAAAGGGATCATGAGATTATTCATACTAGAAGCTTACGTGTGCAGCCACAAGCTACTATGGGCTCTAGCATAGTTGACTAAGTCGTGCGAACTCTTACAGTGGTAGACTAGCAGATGTAGGGGATGTAGGTTGGTACTGTCTACCCGATCGTGAGGTGCTACCGCTTCTGAAAGACTATGTCTCGGTTATCCGTTTCTCAAACATCAGGTAGTGCGAGAATCCCAACGGAGGAGATGGAGTCTTGTGGGGAAAAGTGCGCAAACCTCTACAGAGTGAATAAACTAATCATGGTTAGCCGTGTCCCCGGTTATGGACGTCTTGTGTATCTAGTACTTGGATTATCATGTGAATCTCATCATGTTACTTTAATTAATATTGTTGGGTTTTAATGATGATGCTTAATTGGGATTGAGAGGGTGTCTACACTCTCAATGTTTAACAACCACCATGATAGTTAAATAAAATATTATTCCTTTGCAGTAGGGAAAAACTGGCTTTACGCAAAACTGTAACCATAGAGCTTTCCACCAGCCATATATGCATGTAGTATAGCTTTATTCTTATATTACTCTCTATGTGTTACATTGCCAGCATATTCCATGTGCTGACCCGTTTTCGGGCTGCAACGTTCATGTTGCAGACTTTTCAGACAACGAGTAAGGTGCCTTTAGGTCGTGGTTCTATACTCAGTGATGCCGTTGGAGTTGATGGACTCGCTTATCTTCCAAGCCTTCCGCTGTTATTGTTGATAGATGGCCTTAAGCCATATTTATTGCAATAAGTTCTCTTTTGAGACATTCGATGTAATAAGTGTGTGATTGCTACTCTGTTATAAATCCTTCAAGTACTGTGCGTGTCAGCATTACTGATCCAGGGATGACACTAATGCATAGAGATCAGACTAGTTGAGGTCTGGTCGCTACAAAATAGCAAGGTAGCAAATAGAAAATGGGCATAAAACGGTATTGCAATGCTTGAAAATGAGGCCTAGGGTCTGTACTTTCACTAGTGCAACCTCTCAACAATGCTAATATAATTGGATCATATAACCGTCCCTCAACGTGCAATGAAGACTCACTCCAAAGTTCCTATCTAGCGAAGAACATAAGACGGAATTGTTTGTAGGGTACGAAACCACCTCAAAGCTATTCTTTCCGATCAATCTATCCTAGTGTTCGTACTAAAATAACACGAAGCTATTCTTTCCGATCAATCTAACCAAGAGTTCGTACTAAAATAACACCAAAGCAAATTCAGATTCATAATATTCAATCCAACACAGAGAACTTCAAAGAGTGCCCCAAGATTTCTACCGGGGAAACAAAGACAAGAATGTGCATCAACCCCTATGCATAGATTACCCCAATGTCACCTTGGGAATCCGCGAGTTGAGTGCCAAAACATATATCAAGTGAATCAATATGATACCCCATTGTCACCACGAGTATTCATATGCAAGACATATATCAAGTGCTCTCAAATCCATAAAAGTATTCAATCTGATAACAATGAAATCTCAAAGGGAAAACTCAATTCGTCACAAGATAGAGAGGGGAAAACACCATATGATCCGGCTATATTAACAAAGCTCGCGATACATCAAGATCGTGACATCTCAAGAACACGAGAGAAAGAGAGAGATTAAATAGATAGCTACTGGTACAAACCCTCAGCCCTGAGGGTGGACTACTCCCTCCTCATCGTGGTGGCTGCCGGGATGATGAAGATGGCCATGGGTGATGATTCCCCCCTCCGGCAGGATACCGGAACAGGGTCTATATTGGTCTTCGGTGGTTACAGAGGACTACGGCAGCGGAACTTCTGATCTGGGGTTATTTCTGATGGTTTCTCTATTTATAGTATTTTTTGGCGTTGGTTTCACGCAAAGATGGGCCTTGAGGAGAACACAACCCACCGGGGCAAGCCAGGCCCACTAGGCGCACCGTGGTGGGTTGTGCCCTCCTCGTGGCTCTTCTCGCCCTCCCACGAAGCTTCGGGGGTCTCTTTTGTTCCAAAAAAAATCGTCAAAAAGTTTCATCTCATTTGGAGAACTTTCATTTCTGCAGAAAAAACAACACCACGGTAGTTTTGCTGAAAACAACATCAGTCCGGGTTAGTTCCCCGCAAATCATACCAAAACCATATAAAATTGTTGTAAACATGGCATGAATACTTCATAAATTATAGATACATTGGAGACATATCATTTCCCCGCTTCTTCATGGTCGAGCTGCCAGCTGCGGGGCCTGACGGCCTCTGGCTGCAGGCTGATGGCTGTTGCAGTAAGGCCTCATGGGTCAGGATCGAAGTTTCCGCCGCCGGGAACGTGTCCTTGGCCCGCGACTGGCAGGCGTTTTCCCGCATGCGTGGCCTGATCGGGAGGTGCACCCTCCACTTCAAGTTTAACGGCGTTGCGACCCTCTTTGTGAGGGTGTTTGGGGAGGACGGCCGTCGCGCAGGGTGCTGCCCCGAAGACAACGACGACAATGAGCTTGGCCTTGATGACAGCCATGACGACACCGATGGTGAGCTCACCCTTGGCGATGGCCGCGGCTCGTTCAGCGATGGCGGCTCCTCCAGCGAGAGCACGAGTAGAAGCGGCTAGGACCAGCCACCACGTCACCGGGCTTGCTTCGAGCACGATGGTGGATCATCTCGTTGCCACGCTCCGGTGAAGCGGGAGGAAGGCTCGGGCTGGGCCGGAGGCTTCCGGAGCCCGGCCTCGGGAGCTGCTGTGGTCGCGCAGGCCACTTTTTGTAGCCTTTGCTTTTCCCTGCATTTTGAAAAAAGTAGAGGGCCCTGCTGGGGCGTGTAATCAACCATGGTACTTATGCCACTATGCTATGCTTATTGTTCAGATGTATGTTGTTATGTTCATGTCCAGGTAGGTGCGGTAGGATAACTTAGCTTGATACACTCGCGGTAGTCTTGTGCCTCATGATGGCGCGCCCTCCATCATATTGTGAGGCCCCCTTGCTGCTGGCCCAGGAGTTGCTGGCCTCAGGAGACATCGCGAAGCTGTGGAATTGTTGGAAAATTTTGTTGGGTGTCCTGTTCTTCCTTGCGTGAGTCCTCAGGCATGGGCTAGTCGTGGCTTAGTGCATCGCGTCACGGTACCCGGGGGCACGGACTTAAGAATATGCACAAATCACAAGCTCATTCGAGGGTGTCTCGCGAGGATATAAAAAGCCATGGCCCTGGGGGGATAGGACTACAGTGAAGTGTGTTTGCGGTGCGGGGCGGGCCCAATGCCGCACATGCATACACCTGCCCAGCCCCCGCACGTGAGACACACGAGGAAGAGCGACGGGCAACTGCCGCTCCTCCCGGGCCAAGACCGAAGGGCAAGAGAGAAGGCGAAGGGGAAATCCAACTTGGCAAACAAAAATACGAGAACTCCAAATTTCACTAAAATAAACGAGGGCAAACCAACTACAGAAAGAAAGCAAATGAACAGCCACGTCTGGCACCTAGACTAGTCTTCTCACCAGCGCGGAGCTAAGTGCTGCCACTAGGACATGGGAGGAAGCCCCCGAGGCCCAAGGGCGGCTCTCCGGAGACTCCGGAGTGTGTACAACCCCACTCATTATTACGTGAGAGTGTCATGAGCGGAGACCTTCATAGGCACTGGGCCTTGCTTCATGGGTAGAACTTCCGGAGGTGCTAGATGTTCCAGCTGTTCTGGATGGGGATCCCATCCTGCGTCTCTAGGCGCACAGCACCAGGACTAGAGACACGGGCAATCCTAAATGGGCCCTCCCACATGGGTGAGAGCTTGTGCAGCCCTTCCCTCGAGAGTACCCGCCTTAGGATGAGATCACCCACCTCGAGTGTCCTGGAACGGATGCTGCAGCAGTGGTACTGCCGCAGTGCCTGGTGGTACCTTGCCGCCCGGAGCGAGGCTTGACGGCGACATTCCTCCCCCAGCACGAGGTCCATCCCCCACGTGGCGTCCTGGCGTGCCTCGTAGAATGCCAAGACCTGCGTAGAGCGATGCTTGACCTCGTGAGGGAGAACCGCTTCGGCTCCGTAGACGAGGAAGAATGGAGTCTCGCCTATCGGCCTGTGTCAGATTCAGAGTTCCGCAGACCCTTCCGAGGTTCGAACACTAGGGTGCGTGTGAAGAACTCTCCCCTACCAGCCTTCCTACTCGATGATTCCACGGCCTAGCTCGACGAACCCAAGGGACAAGAGACACTGCGGTTTAGCTTGGTCCGGGCCACCTTGCAGTGTAATACGCTACTCCAGCTTTGTGGTGGATTGCCTCGAGGGGCTGAGGATGAACTTGTACAGTGGTTGAACAGCCTCAGGAGGTGAGGTGTTCTTTAGCTCAATGTGCAAGTGAGTGAGAGGATGACCTGAATGATCTATCCCGTCTATGGTGGTGGCCAAGTCCTATTTATAGTGGCCTTGGTCCTCTTCCCAAATGTAGGCAGGAAGGGATCTCACAACGGCCAAATTTGAAGGGGGACAACTAGTACAAGCTATCCTGACAAAAGTAGTCTTCACCTGCAAAAGGCTCTGGTGGTGATGCCGCGGTGGGCTCCGCAATGACCTTCGTCCTGCCATTCTGGTGGTCTTGGTCTTGTTGCACCGATATGGAAACCTTTGCTTGATTCCTCGGGACTCTGCGCCTGCGCTTGCCTCCTTAGCACCAAAGAGAAAACTGGTACACCACGCCCGCTGGTGCCCGCCTGGCCTTGGTCGTCATGGCTCATGTCATGTGAACCTCATGAGGTGCACCCTGCCTTGATATCTCCGCTCCTCCGGAGCCAGCCTGGTGAGGCCGCCCCCTAGGGAGGTCTTGGTGTCGTCCGCCTCGCGAGGCTGGGCCCCTCACGAGGGTCTTGGATTGTTGTTGCTGAAGCCGGGCCATACCAGGCCATTGTCGGAGCCACGTCATGGGCCGCAGGCGGGCAAGTCTAGGTACCCCCGTTCCCAGGACGCCCACAGTAGCCCCGGGCCCAAGGTGCGTTTGAACTTGGCTTCGAGGCAAAGCCAAAGCGCAAGGGCGGAGCGCCGTGGGCCCCAACCGCCTACTGTCTCGGTTGATGCATGGTGATTAATGGGACGTGGGTGCCTCCACTTCTCCATGTTGCCTTGGCAACCCTTCGACTTGACGAGACCCTGCTGCATGGAGAGAAAACCATCATTATGCACGATCACGAAGGCCGGTGGTTGGCCTCCTCTTGGCTATAAATGGGGAGAGGGGCGGACCCCCTTGCTCATCTCCTTCTTCCCATCGCCCGCTTCTTCTTCTTCCTTGTCTCTCCATCTTGCTGTAGCTCCCATGGCGCCGATCAGGAGGTTTTCTGCGGTGGAAAAGGGTAAGGCCCCTCGGGAGGAGCCTGAACCACTTCCGTTGAAGAAAAGGTTCAACCTCCCTCGCGACACCGGGGAGAGACAGGAGGTGACGCGGCCCTAGTACGAGCGACCACCGCTTGGATTCCCGCTCCCCTTGTATGCCCAAGCGCAGGGCCCTGGAGTGGGCGGCAGCGCCCGGCACCACGCGGGCCACGGCCACAGCGGCCAGGCTAAGGCTGCGCGGCTGGCCGGCCCAGGAACCCATGCCGAGGGCACCTCGCGTGAGTTCGTGATATGGGCGACGATGCTGCCGCGCACTTGGATCTGGTTCCCGCGGCTCTTTGCTTAGGATATGTCGCCAAGGGGGGCGCTTGAGTTATGGCTGCAGCACGCTGGGTGCTGCGACCTAGCCACAGGGACCGAGGTCTAGGCCGTCCCTCTGGGTGTCATCTTCATGGCCCGAGGATTGGGCGAGGTTGCCTACGCCTGCCACGCAGACGGGGCCCTCGGCATCCACTTCGAAGACGATGGCGCCTCCATGTTGTTCTTCAAGGTCTTCGACAAGGAAGGCCGCCACCTGGAGTGCTGCCCCGGGGGAAGCCACCAGCATGATGCGGCAGCGAGCGCTGAGCCTGCTTCCGGTCCTACCGACAGCTCCTCCACCAGCAGCGACGACTCCTGGGAGTCAAGCGACTCTCCCGAGCCCAATGACTCTCTGGAGTCGAGTGATGATAGCTACGTGCCTCTGAGCTCTCGCCGCACTCGGAGCGCAGCAACGGCATCCGCTCGGCATCGACGGTGATCTAGATGGGGTTGGCACTGGCCTCACGAGGCCCACTGTTGATGATGGCGTTGACAGTGTTGCCCGTAGCCAGGGTTCCTTGAGGTTTTTCTTCTTTTGTTCCCAGCGAGGAATTGAGGCAACCCCCGCGGGGCATGTAAAAACCTTGTAATGCTTTTGCTTTGAAGTTTATTACCCCGAGTATAAGGTTGCAGCTGTGTGTCCCGCTTCGGCATTGTTCCCCCTTTTCGTTCTCGTGGTAGCTTAGCACTCTACGCTGGTAGGTCCTAGTCCCCAGGCAGGCTTCAACCATTGTTGGTATGCCAGGTCGCGCTGCCGTGGTCAAGGCCAGGAGGTGAGCGGCCCATGGTCCGGTAAGAGCTCCTGAGGCTCGATGCTCAAGAGGTCTCCTTTGGCGTGCAAGCAGCTTCCTGAAGGCCGAAAAGGGCAGTAGTGTTGCCGGAGCGAGTTTATGAGAGTGGAGAACTGCAGATGAAGAGATTCATGCCGTCATGCATGGCTGACTTATCTTTTGGCAAGCCTGAGGTGGTTGCTTGCATGACGCCCGATTTTCGCTTTAGCGATGGTGCTACTAGGTAGGGCTCACGCCGGCCTCCCCTTTCCTCGCTCATCTAAATGCCCTGCATCCTTAGGTCCTGACCCTCGAGCGAGGCTCAGCCGCTGCTGGTATGCCAGGCCGCGATGCTATGGTCAAGGCCAGGGGGTGAGGGCTGGAGAGTCAGTAGGAGCCCCTGAGGCGCGATGCTCAGGGCCCCCCTTTTACGCGCTAGCGAATCACATAAAAAGAGGCGGCCGGCGGGGCCACCTGTAGTTAAGCTCCGGAGATTCCCACAGGTTAGTCCAAGAGGAGAACATAGCTCATAATCGTGTTCGCTGTCCTACCACTGATCTTTCCGTAAGAAGATGAAGGCACTGAGGATCTGGTGAGGTGACGTGCGCGGAGCAGGCCATGAGCCAGAGCTCGATCTCACAGGTTTATCAGCATTGCAGGGACAGACTCCAGCACAAGCACCATGCCAGCATGTGTAGCCCCTGTTGCAGGATGAGCAAGAGGCCGGTCACCAACACGGGGAGTCACGAAGGGCATCTTGCAAGAAGGTGATAACATAAATCATCTTATGGAAGGAGGTAAAGCTAGTCCTGATAGGTGCAAGAACGATACATGCTGCATGGACAGACCCACGCAGCCTGGGGATGATGCAGCCTGAGGGGCGCCCCCAACAAGGCGAATTAAAGATGCAAAAGGATACATGTCGCAGGAACAGGCCCATGCGACTGAATAAACTGGAAAATGTCACCTAGCTCTGTCGCTGAAGAGATGTTGGAGTAGCTGAAGATGCATGCCGAAGAAGTCGCTCCTCACAAGCCGCCTGGGTCCCGAACCTCGGGAGGCTCTGGAGGCTCGTGAAGAACCGTTGCCATCTCCGCCAGGACCACGCGGTGTCTGGCCTCCTAAGCCTTCACAATGCTTCGCAGGCGACGCTGGAAGGTAACAGCCGCGCTCAGCTGGCCAAAGAGCATGCGAACGTAGCTGTGAGGGGGGCCCTCATAGCGACCAATGTGCGAAGGCCAGAAGCACTCCTGGGATGCGGCCCTGTTGAGCCCAGGAATGTTAACGTAGATGCGCAGCTCGTTGTCCTCACCAGGAGAAGGAGCTGCGCCAGGCGGCGAGCGTCGGTCACCGCGCATGGCTCTCGCCTCTTGAAGCTCCTCGGTCGCCTTGGTGATGAACTCCTGGAGCACCTGGAACCCCGTGCCTTATGCCCTCGTGAGGGAAGCTTGCGATTAATCATGCCTCCATGTGGTGCCCGAGCGCCTCCCTCGTGACATTGGCTAAGTCAGAGGCCCTCCAGAAGAGAGCCCCCAAGCCCAGCCCGAGGAGCGCGCCGGGCGCGCCTTCCTATGCGCAAGAGAGAGGCACCCCATCCGTGGGCGCCTGTCCTGAGGTGGTGCCACTGGAGACACCGCTCCCCGGAGGCTCTTGGCGGAGCAGCAGCTTCTTCTTCTTGGTGACAGCCTCAGGAGGGTAGATGGCACCTTTGTTGTCTAGATCTTCGACCGCTGCGGCCTGGTAGGCGCACTCGAGGGAGCACACCGCGTCCTTCTCCTCGCAGGCGATCGTGATGATGTCGCGGTTCCCTAGCATCTTGAGGATATTGTAGCCATGATGAGTCACCGCCATGAACTTGGCCAGGGTTGGATATCCCAGGATGGCATTGTACGGAAGGCGGATGTGGGTGACGTCGAAGTCAATGAGCTCGGTCCGGTAGTTGTCGCGCTGGCCGAAGGTGACAGGGAGGCGGATCTGCCCTATCGGGGTGGTGGCGCTGTCGGTTACTCCTGAGAAGTGCTTGGTGGGCTACAGCTGATCATATGGCACTTGGAGTCGATCGAATGTCTCGATGGAAAGAACATTGAGCCCCGCGCCGCCATCGATGAGGGTCTTGGTGACAAGGACATTGCTGATGACGGGCGAGCAAAGTAGCGGAAGGGAGCTGACAGTTTCCGCACACTTGAGCTTGTCGGACGAGCTGAAGGTGATGGTGCACTTGGACCACCTGAGCGGACGTGTGGCCTCAAGCCTAGGGAGGGCCGCGTTCTCCTTGCGGGTGGACTGCTTGAAGATGCATAGAGAGGCTGGGGCCTGGGTGCCGCCCAAGATGCAGGCAATGGCGCGTGGTTCTTGGAATCCCTAGCCCCCTCGTCCTGGTGGTCGTCGTTGTTCCTTCTTGGTGGCGGTGGCAGTGGAGGCAGGCCGGCATTGCCCTGAGGACGGTCCTCATGAGATTGATCTCTCCAAGTGCCCTCGCGAGGCTGGCCCTACCAGCGGTCCTCGTGGGGCTGGTCTCACCACTCCTCGCGGGTGCCACGGTCGTCCGAGCGTCCTCCGCTTCTACCTCCTCCGTGGCCGTACCCTCGATCGTTGCGCTCGGCGCATCGACCGAGGCGTCTGTAGCGTATGGACCTGAGCTCCTGACAGTCATTGGTGTTGTGGCTATGTACGTTGTGGAAGACGCAGAATGGACAGCTGCCCTTGGATGACTCTAGGTGGTCGCAGCCGCGCTTCATCTCTGGTTCAGCTGCGAGCACGACTGCCCCTTTGCACTGCACGGCCTTGGCCTTCTTATCTTCTGGGTCAGCCGCTGGGAACTCGAGTAGGCAGAGGCGCCCTTCCTTGACTCTCATGCACTTGATTGCCATGTTGAACATCTCTAGAGCCGTGCACAGGTCTTCATGGATGGCGAGCTCCTCCTTCATCTTGACATCATGGATGCCATTGGAGAATGCCGAGATGATGGCCTCGTCTGAAACCTTGGGGATCTTGAGGCGACCGCTGTTGAAGCGCTGGATGTACTTCTGCAGGGTTTCCCCTGGCTGCAACTTGATGCGCTGCAGGTGACCCGCGGCAGGCGGGTGGTCATGAGTGCCCTGGAAGTTGGCGACGAAACGCTCGCGCATCTCGCCCCAGGAGGATATCGATCCCGCGGGCAGGTTCAAGAGCCACGAGCGCGCACCATCCTTGAGGGCCATGGCAAAACATTTCGCCATGACCTTCTCATCGCCGTACGCCACCTCGATGCTGTTGGATCACGGGTTCTAGCAAAACCCTCGAGGTTCGAACACCGGGGTGCGCGTGAAGATCCCCCCTACCGATCCGTGTCCTAGCTTTGCTAAGATCTTACGGGCTAACTCGATGAACTCGCAACACAAGGGACACAAGATTTATACTGGTCCGGGCTACCATTGTGGTGTAATACCTACTCGAGTGTGTGGTGGTGGATTGCCTCTTGGGCTGAGGATGGACAGTACAAGGGGGAGAACAACGTCCTGAGGAGAGGTGTTCTTGTGCTTGGTGTACTTGTGGACTTGTGGGTGCTCGGATCGATCCCCTCCTTGATGAGCCGATCCCCCTAGCTACGGTGGTGGCTAGTCCTATTTGTAGAGGCCCTGGTCCTCTCCCCAAATATTGAGCAGGAAGGGAGCCAACAAGGACCAATTTGAAAGGGGACAGCTAGTACAACTTATCCTGACAAAAGCAGTCTTCGCCTGCCAAAGGCTCTGGTGGTGACACCGTCTTGGGCTTCATGGTGACCTTCATCTTGCCGTCCTGCTGTTCTTGGTCTCGTTGCACCGATATGGAAACCTTTGCTATATGCCTCAGTACTCCGCGCCTGCACCTGCTTCCTTAGCACCAAAGAGGAAACAAGGACACTGTGCGCTTGGCGCCCTCCACGCCTTGGTCGTCATGGCTCGCGTCATTGGAACCTCGCGAGGTTTGCCTATCCATGATCTCTCCGCCCCTCATGAGCCAGCCTGGTGAGGCCGCTCCTGAGGAGGTCTTGTGTCGTTCGCCTCCCGAGGCTTGGCCCCTCGCGAGGGTCTTGAGTCCTTGCTGGTGAAGATGGGCCGTATGGGCCCGCTCGCAGAGCCACGCCGTGGGCCGCAGATAGGCAACTCTGGTGACCCCCGTTCCTAGAACGCCGATAGTAGCCCCCGGGCCCAAGGCGCGCTCGGGCTTGGTTTTGAGGTGAAGCCAAAGGCGAAGTGCAGAGCGCCACGGGCCCCAATAGTCTCCGGCCTTGGTCGACACATGGCGGTTGATTGGATGTGGGCGTCTCCGCTTCCCCGCGCTGCCCGACTTGACAAGTCCCTGCTGCATGCAAGGAAAATCCATCATTATTACCTTAGATCATGGAGGCTGGCGGTTGGCCTCCCTTCGGTTATAAATGGGAGGTGGGGGTGGAGCCCCATCACCAGTCTCTTCTCTACCTCTCCCGCTTCTTTTCCTTCCTCAATCCACTCCCTACTGGTGCCGCCATGGCGCCGATTCGAAGGTTCTCGGCCGCCAAGAAGGGCAAGGCTCCCCTCACCAAGCCCGAGCTGCTCCCGCCGAAGAAGAGGAGGTCCCATCACCGTGATATGGTAGTGAGGCTGGTGGTGTCGCGGCCTTGGTACGAAAGGCCGCCTCCTGGGTACCCGCTGCCCTTGTATGCTTGCGTCGATGGCTCCGGAGGGAGGAGCGACGAGCGTCGCCACCCGCGCCATGGTCGTGACCGCCGTGCCGCGGAGGCGCTCGCCATCACCCCAGGGGTCCACGCCTCGGACTCCTCGCGTGAGTTCATGATATGGGCGGCGATGCCCCCGAGTACTTGGATTCACCTCCCATAGTTCTTCACCACCGAGATGTCACCGAGGGGCCCTCTCGAGCTTAGGCTGCAACACGCCGACTACGATGCCCCAATGACTGGAGCGGAGATTGAAGTCGTGGCCTCCGGGAGGATCTTCATGACCCGAGGCTGGAGCGAGATTGCCCGAGTTTGCCACGTGGAGGGTGCCCTCACGATCCACTTGGAGTACGATGGTGCCTCCGTGTTGCTCTTCGAGGTCTTAGACAAGGAAGGCCGCCGCCTGGAGTGCTGCCCTGAAGGAGGTCACCAAGACGGCACTGCGGCGGGCGCTGGGCCTGCCGCAGGACTCGCCTGCAGCTCCTCCAGCGACAATATCGACTCTTGGTGGTCTAGCGACTCTCCCGAGCTTGTGGAATCTCCGTAGATAAGCGACGACAGCTACGTGCGCCCGAGCTCTCGCCGAGCCCGGAGCAGAGCTGCAACTTCAGGCCGCCGCTGATCTGGATGAGGTTGGCGTCGTCCCCTAGTGGCTCACTGTTGATGATGGCGTCGTCCACAGGGGCTGGTGTAGTTAGGATTCCCTAAGTTCTTGCCTTTTGTTCCCTGCGAGGAATCAAGAAATGGACCCCGTCGGGGCGTGTAAGGCGTCTGTAGTATCCTTTGTTGACATTATCCTTATTATGAAATCGTGCATGTGCGTGCTTCGTTTCGGCTTAGTTTCCCCTTTCCAATCTCGCGACGGCGTGGTGCTCTACGCCAACAGGTCCCGGTCCCCAGGCAGGCTTCAACCATCGCTGGTATGCCAGGTCACGTGCCATGGTCAAGGCCTGGACGTGAGCGGCCCGAGGTCCAGTAAGAGCCCCTGAGAGGCGATGCTCGGGAGGTCCCCTTTGGCATGCAAGCGACCGCCGAGAGGTAGGGGAGGGAGACTACATCGCCGCAGCAGGGCTACACAAATGAGAACTTTACGCTGTAGCGGTTGATTGAGAATGAAGCTTATCTTGGCAATCTGGGGTTGATCCCTCACGAGACGCAAGGCTTGGGCATCGGTTGATGTTGTGTAGCTAGGTCAGGCCCATGTGGGACCCCCCCTCCTCTCCATGCTCTTCTTGGTGCTCTACGTCCTCAGGTCCCGGCCCTCCAGTGAGCTCAGCCGCCACTGGTATGCCAGGTCGTGTGCCATGGCCAAGGCCAGGGGGTGAGGGCTGGAGAGCCAGTAAGAGCTCCCGAGTCACGATACTCAGGAGCCCCCCTTTTAATGCGCAAGCGAATCGCATGAGGGAAGAGGGAGAGTCTGCGGTACCACCTGCTGTAGCCTTTAGGAAGTTCCTGCAAGTTAGCACGAGGAGGGGCACCGATCGCCGTGGTGATTGCCGATTCGCCTCCGGTACGTGGGAGAGGGATCCCTGCCGCGGAGAGCCCCCGGGGCGTGTACATGTAACACCCTCGATGCGACTATAGCTCCCACGTGTCGAGGCACGACTTAGAGACATAATCGCATTGAAGGCATATGTCGCAAGTTAGGCAATCTTCACAACATCCCATGTAATGTAAATAATAAAGGGGAGATAACATAGTTGGCTTACACTCGCCACGTCAATCAAGAACATAAATAACATTACATCATACAAACACTCATGGCCCGACTACGGCGCCAAAAGAGAAGAAAACCCAACATGCGACAAGGGCCCAATCACCCCCAACTGGGCACCACTACTGATCGTCAGGAAAAGACACGTAGTATCGCTGAGAGTCTTCATCAAACTCCCACTTGAGCTCGTACTCGTCACCTGGAGCGGAATCACCTGGACCTGCATCTGGAGTTATAGTATCTGTGAGCCACAGGGACTCAACAATCTCGCACCCTCGCGATCAGGACTATTTAAGCTTATAGGAAGGATAAGGCAAAAATATATGTGGAGCTGCAGCAAGCGACTAGCATATATGGTGGCTAACTTATACGCAAAAGAGAGCGAGAAGAGGAGGCAAAGCGCGAGCGAGAATCTAGAGGAACAACCTGCGCAAGCATAACTCCAACACCGTGTCCACTTCCCGGACTCCGCCGAGAAGAGGCCATCACGGTAACACACTCAGTTGATTCATTTTAATTAATTAAGGTTCAAGTTATCTACAACCAGACATTAACAAATTCCCATCTGCCCATAACCGCGGGCACGGCTTTCGAAAGTTCAATCCCTGCAGGGGAGTCCCAACTTAGCCCATGACAAGCTCTCACGGTCAACGAAGGAATAGACCTGCTCCCAAGACGTTCCGATCAGACTCGGTATCTCAGTAACTCAAGACACTTCGACAGGTTAAAACAAGACCAGCAACACCGCCCGAATGTGCCGACAAATCCCGATAGGAGCTGCACATATCTCTTTCTCAGGGCACACTAAGATGAGCCAGACGTCGGGTAAGCCAGCCCAGAGTTGCCCCTGGTAGCCTCGGACATCGCTCAGTGGGACCAACACTCAGAGGAGCACTGGCCCCGGGGGGGGGGGGTTAAAATAAGATGACCCTTGAGTCTGCAGAACCCAAGGGAAAGAAAAGGGGCTAGGTGGCGAATGGTAAAACCAATGTTGGTCATTGCTGGAAAAGCTTTAATCAAGGCGAAATATCAAGGGGTTCCCATTATAACCCAACCGCGTAAGGAACGCAAAATCCGGGAACATAACACCGATATGACGGAAACTAGGGCGGCAAGAGTGGAACAAAACACTAGGCGAGAGGCCGAGCCTTCCACCCTTTACCAAGTATATAGATGCATTAAGATAACATGGCCATATAATGATATCCCAACAAGTAAATAAATGTTCCAACAAGGAACGGCCTCCAATCTTCACCTGCAACTAGCAACGCTATAAGAGGGGCTGAGCAAAGCGATAACATAGCCAATCAACGGTTTGCTAGGACAATGGTGGGTTTGAGGTTTCAACATGGCAATTGGGAGGCTGACAAGCAAATGGTAGGCATCATAGCATTGACATAGCAAAGAGCGAGCAAACTAGCATAGCAAAGGTAGTAGTGATTTCGAGGGTAGGATCATCTTGCCTGCACAGTTGTCAGAGTTGACTGGATCCTCACAAGCAAACTCAACGGGCTCCTCGGTAGCGAACTCGTCTCCCGGCTCTACGCAAACAAGACAAACAAGCAACAAGGATACAATCAACCACGTGCAAGACCAAGCAATATGATGAAACGATGATATGCTATGCGGGATGCGATGCGGGATGCAAAATGCAAGATATGACAGGAAATGCATGAACCTGGCCTCAACTTGGAATTCCAAGTGTGCCACTGGAAAGAGGGGATGAAATCGCGTGAAAACGATATAAAGATCATCGGAATCGGAGTTACGGTTTGGAAATGGCAAGCGTTCCAAAAATGACACCGGTCTGCGATTTACAGCAAGTAGGCATCTGAATGCAATGAGATGAACATGCTACAGCCACCAAACATGACAACAAAATACATGGTAGGGATGCACACAAGATGCTTAACAAAAGACTAGCACTGAGCTATGGCCAATTCGTCCATTATGAGGTTCAAACAAGCATGGCAAAAACGCAAATGCAAAACAGATTCCAGACTTTGTGAAATTAACACTTGTCTGAAATTTCAGATCACGAAGCCCTCTTCGGAGCAGCAAAACGACATGATACATGACCTGATAATGACAAAGAAGAACATGACATGGAGCTACTCAACAAGCTTAACAAAAGTCCCAAAGTGACCTGGGGCCAAAAGGGATCACAAAATATACTAACAAGCACACGAACATAGCTCAAACACAATCAGTTTTCAGACTTGGTGAAAACTGAGACATGCTGAAATATAACTCGCGAAGGCATGTAAACGAGCTCGATGCACTCACTACGGTGCAAGTCATGGTAAGGCAAGCATACATCCATTAATAAGGCACAAACTGCTAGCTAGACATGGCAAGAACAATGGCATAGCATGCACGGATCAACTACAACAACGCCGGCAAAATCGCAAGCGAGTTGACGATCTGCCCAGATTCACAACGAAGCAAAAGTAGATCTCGATTGACTCAAGCTAGGGTGCTCCATAATTGCAAACAAAGAAATGGATGGAAAGAGCAAGACATGATTAACAAAACTCCTTTACTGATCATCCTCAAAAGAGGCACGGATCACTAGGAAACAAGCTGAACATATGGCATCATGAACTAAATAATCCCAGACTTAGTGAAAACTACTAAGTCCCTGAAAACTGATCTACCGGGTGCCTCACTTTGCAAGCTTGCACAAGTCACCGCACACATCCTAAAAATGCATGGGTTGCACCTTTGGAAAGAATACAAAATCCTTAACAAAACATATGAAGGACTCACAGGCATATCATGCACACATTAATCATGGCAAAAATGACAAAAGTCTAAGATGAAGCCTCCTTCTAACAGAATTTTGGGCATCAAGATGAACTCAAATGAAAATGATGCAATCGAATGAAATGATGTACTCGTCGAGGCGAACATTTTGATATGCTATATCTCCAAATCGGATCTACAGATGCAAAGTTATGGGACCTCGAACAGGAGCATATGAAGCAAAAATTCTAGGACTTAGAAGACAAAAAACGGGGGTTAGGGTTTACTGTAGCTCCGGTCCAGATCTGGATCGCGCGGAGCCCGAGGATCACCGGATCCTCACCGGAGCTCGCCGGCGGCCCGGTCGGCGACGATGGACGGAGAGGAGGCGCGGGCTCGCCGGAGCACGAAGAGGGGGCGGGCGGCGGCGGTCCGGCGGGCGCGGAC
>NC_041384.1:305313843-305323398 GCF_002162155.2 Triticum dicoccoides
GACGCAGGAGGAGGGAGGAGGCGGCGCGAGGCGGCTGGGCCCGGAGGGCCGGGCGCGGGCTCCCGGGCCTCGGCGGCGGCTGGCAGCGGAAGCACCACATGGCGGGCAGCGGATGGCTGGGCGCGGCGGGGCGGACACGCCCGGCCTGTTTCGGACATGTCCGTCGGCGGGGGAAGCGGCGGATCTGGAAAAAAATTTAGGGTTTCGAGGTGGAGAGAGATCCGAAAAATGGGGGAGCTATTTATAGGCATAAGTGGAGCTAGGAGAGTCCAAATGAGGTGCGGTTTTCGGCCACGCGATTGTGATCGAACGCTCTAGGACATGGAGCAGAGTTTGGTGGGTTTTGGGCGAAAATGGAGGGGTGTTGGGCTGCAACACACACGAGGCCTTTTCGGTCCCTCGGTTAATCGTTGGAGTATCAAATGAAGTCCAAATGATACGAAACTTGACAGGCGGTCTACCGGTAGTAAACCAAGGCCGCATGACAAGTCTCGGTCCAATTCGGAAATGTTTAATCCCCACACACGAAAGAAAGCTAGAAATGACCACCGGAGGAGAACAAATCGCCGGAATGCAAAACGGACAACGGGGAAAATGCTCGGATGCATGAGACGAACACGTATGCAAATGCAATGCACATGATGACATGATATGAGATGCATGACAACGATAACAACACACGGAGACAAAGACCCGAACCCGAGAAATAAATATAACTTAACGCCGAAAACGGCAAGAGTTGGAGTACAAATTGGGAAAGTTACATCCGGGGTGTTACAACACTCCACCACTACGAAAAGATCTCGTCCCGAGATCTAGGACTGAAAGAACTCCGGGTACTCAGAACGGAGGTGATCCTCGCGTTCCCACGTAGCTTCACAGTCGGAATGGTGTGACCACTTGACTTTGAGAAATTTGATTGACTTGTTGCGAGTCTTGCGTTCAGTCTCTTCAAGAATAGCAACTGGGTGCTCACGATAAGAGAGATCTTCTTGGAGCTCAATGTCCTCGAAGTTGACTGTGCGGTCAGGAGTCTTGAAGCACTTTGAAGCTGAGAGACATGGAACACGTCATGAACATTTGCAAAGTTTGAAGGAAGCTCGAGTTGATAGGCGAGGTCGCCTCTCTTGCTGACAATCTTGAAAGGTCCCACGTATCTAGGGGCAAGCTTCCCTTTGATACCGAAGCGACGAGTACCTTTCATAGGAGAGACACGGAGGTAAACATGATCTCCGATCTCGAAAGCCAAATCACGGTGCTTACTATCATAGTAGCTCTTCTGGCGGGATTGGGCTACTTTGAGGTTATCAGAATGACTTTGCACATTTCTTCTGCTTCTGTGATTAAGTCATTACCCAAAAGCTGACGTTCACCGGTTTCGGACCAGTTGAGAGGGGTACGGCACTTCCTGCCATACAGAATTTCAAATGGGGCCTTGCCCGAACTTGCTTGAAAACTGTTATTGTAGGAGAATTCAGCATAAGGAAGACAATCCTACCACTTCATGCCAAAGGAGATCACACAAGCCCTGAGCATATCTTCAAGAATCTGGTTGACACGCTCGACTTGACCACTTGTTTGAGGATGGAAAGCTGTGCTGAAGCGGATGTTGGTGCCCATGGCCTTCTGAAAAGAATCCCAAAACTTGGAGGTAAAAATGCTGCCACGGTCTGAAGATATCACTTGAGGAATACCGTGCAGAGAGACAATGCGAGAGGTATAGAGTTCCGCCAATTGAGCTGCAGTGATCGACTCTTTGATAGGCAGAAAGTGAGCCACTTTGGTGAGTTTGTCGATGACAACAAATATAGCATCATTGCCACGCTTGGACTTTGGAAACCCAGTCACGAAGTCCATTTCAATGTGGTCAAACTTCCATTCTGGAATGGCAAGAGGTTGGAGGAGACCAGCTGGCCTTTGGTGTTCTGCCTTCACTCTTCTGCAGACATCACATTCATTCACGAATTGAGCAATCTCGCGCTTCATTCGAGTCCACCAATAAGCTTGCTTGAGGTCCTGATACATCTTCGTGCTCCCAGGGTGGATGGAGAGGAGAGAATTGTGAGCCTCGTTCATGATCACTTTACGGAGGTCACCTTTGGGCACAACAATACGATCCTCGAAGAAGAGAGTGTCCTTGTCATCAAGGCGGTAGCACTTGTACTTGGACTGACTCTTGGCAATCCCAATCTTCACCTTTTTCACCATAGCATCAAGAAGCTGGGCTTGGCGAATCTGGTCTTCTAAGGTAGGAGAGACTTGAAGGTTGGCAAGGAAACCTTGAGGAACAACTTGCGGATTAAGTTTGCGGAAAGCTTCACAAAGCTCGGGTTGATAAGGCTTGAGAATCAGACTGTTGCAGTAGGCCTTTCTGCTCAAAGCGCCAGCAATCACATTGGCCTTGCCTGGAGTATACTCAATACTCGGATTATACTCTTGAATCATTTCAACCCATCGAGTTTGCCTAAGGTTGAGATTAGGCTGAGTGAAGATGTACTTGAGACTCTTGTGATCAGTGAAAATGTCCACTTTTCTTCCCAATAGAAGATGTCTCCAAGTCAATAGAGCATGCACAACTGCCGCCAACTCGAGATCATGAGTGGGGTAGTTCTTCTCATTAGGCTTCAGCTGGCGAGAGGTATAAGCAACAACTTTCTTCTCTTGCATCAATACTGCGCCAAGACCTTGGAGAGAGGCATCACAAAAGACCTCGTACGACTTGGATTCATCAGGCGGAGTCAGAACTGGAGAAGTGATCAACTTCTCTTTCAAAGTGTTGAAAGCAATATCACACTCCGGAGACCAAACGTACTTGACGTGCTTCTGAAGAAGATTTGAGAGAGGCTTCGCGATCTTAGAAAAGTTTTCAACGAATCTTCGGCAATAGCTTGCGAGACCGAGAAAACTGCGGAGTTGCTTCATGTTCTGAGGAGGTTCCCAATTCACAATAGCAGACACCTTCTCAGGATTCATGGAAATGCCCTTGGCAGAGATGATATGACCAAGATAAAGAACCTCATCGAGCCAAAATTCACACTTGGAGAACTTGGCATAGAACTGATGTTCTCTGAGCTTATCAAGAACCAAACGCAAATGCTTGGCATGATCTTCCTTGTTCTTCGAGGAAAACTAGAATGTCGTCGAGATAGACCAAAATGAAGTCATTGGTGTAGGCATTGAAGATGAAATTCATCATGCGACAGAACGTCGGAGGAGCGTTGGCGAGGCCAAAAGACATGACAGTGTATTCATATGAACCAAAGCTTGTTCTAAATGCTGTCTTGGGAATATCTTCTTCACGAATGCGAATCTGGTGATAACCCATACGGAGATCAAGCTTGGAGAATACTTGGGCACCTTTGAGTTGTTCGAACAGCTCATTGATGTTGGGAAGTGGGTATTTATTCTTGATGGTCTTCTTGTTCACTGGACGGTAATCAACACAAAGTCGGTCCGTTCCATCCTTCTTCTTCACAAAAAGAACACCACAACCCCACGGAGAAGAACTAGGCCGGATGAGACCCATTCTTTCTTGCTCATCGAGTTGCTTCTTCAACTCCTTCAACTCTTCAGGTCCGAGCTTGTAAGGACGTTTGCACACAGGTTCCGTGCCAGGCTCAAGTTCAATAACGAATTCAACTGGCCGGTGCGGAGGCATTCCTGGGAGCTCTTCTGGAAAGACGTCTCGATATTCGCAAACAACTGGAATTTGTGAAATAGCGTCCAATTCACCCTTCTCATTGAGAGAAAACAGACGGATATTATCATCCCGAGCGGCAAAGACAATTACATCCTCAGACGAATGAGTCAATTGAATCTGTCTGGCTGCACAATCAATCTGAGCCTTGTGCTTAGAAAGCCAATCCATTCCGAGAATAAGATCAATATTCGAGTTACCGAGAACCACCGGAGAAGAGAGAAACTTGTAATCGCCCAATGTGATAGAAACATCAGGGGCAATAGCGCTTGCATTCATAAATTTACCCGGAGAAACAACAGATAACTGTCTAGGCAAATCTTGCAAAGGCAACTCATGCTTAGAAACAAATGGCCTCGAGATGAAACAATGCGATGCACCCGTGTCAAAAAGAACTTTAGCAGGAATATCATTATTAGGAAGGTTACCCATGATCACATCTGACGAGTCCTCTGCCTGAGCTGCATTCATCAAGTTGACCTTGGCGGACTTGGGGTTATGCTTGACCACAGCCGTACTTGCCGATCTGACAGGAGGAGGAGGAGGAAGACGCCTCTGGTTGAAACACTTGTTGGCATAGTGACCCTTCTGTTGGCACTTGTTGCACGTGACCTCTGAAAGCGGACGGTGATACGGAGCACTCGATCTTGGAGCTTGAGACGAAGTCTTGTTCTGAAAGCCAGGGTTGGGTGGGTGGGAAGAACCACTGCCACCTTTACTCTTCTGCTGAAACGGCTGACGGAACGGAGGAGGAGGAAGCCAAAACTTCTATTGCTTGGCCACTTGAGTAGAGGAAGAAGGAGTAACATCTCTGACTCGCTTCCTGGAAGCATCACACCTCAACTGAGCAACCTCTTGCTTCAGTGCCATGTTGTAGAACTCATCGTATCTCAAGGGCTCAAAGAGAATAAGAGCGAGCTGAATATCTTCTCTGAGACCACCCCTGAACTGATATATCATGCTCTTCTCATCAGGCACGTCCTGCTTGGCAAAGCGGGCAAGCTTCTGGAACAATTTGTTGTAGTCATAGACAGACAAAGAGCCTTGCTTCAGATTGCGGAATTCCTCACGCTTTCTTTCAACCACGCTCTGCAGAATATGATGAGCTCGGAAATCTCGACGAAAATCATCCCAAGTGATAACACGTCCACCTCTGGAATCCTTGTACTGTTGGAACCATTCTGCAGCTTGATCTTTGAGTTGGAAGGAAGCGAACTTGACAAAGTCCTCAGGCCTGACGTTACTGCACTCGAAATGCTTACACAGATCCACAAGACAATCGTCAGCATCGGTTGCCTCAACACAATTGCTGAAAGTCTTTGGCCCGTTAGAAAGGAACTGGTTGAGTGTAGCAAAGTGACTCTGATTGCTGCCTTGATTCCCTTGACTGCCTTGATTGCGCTCTTGAAGAATTTGCATGATCAGCTGAGTGTTTGCATTGGTTGCGGCCATCACAGCTTGCCATGCCTCTGGAGGTGGAGGCGTTGGCGGATCAGGATTCGGAGTCGTGCGCGTTGGAGGAGCCATCCTGAAGAGGTTGACCACCATTAGCACATTGACAGATAAATATTGAAGCTGAATCCAACGGAATGAAAATTGCAACATATAGTCTCCACATCCGAACAAAACGAACGAATGCATTCCTCTTCAAATGGTCACATATCCATAAATTGAGAAGCCACGTAGAATTAAGGTAGAGAAATAAATCAACAAGGTACGGATCAAGAACGAATAATCGGTAAGAAATCCCAATCTCAAACCAATATCCGTGGAAGAAAAACTAGAGCTACTAGAATTCCCACCTATGAAACTCCCGAACCTTTTCGGTTATGCAATCAGGTGTTGGGGATACAGGGGAAGCATAATATCTCACCCAAACTAGCAAATCCTACATCCAGCTGTATCCATCCTTCAACACATAACCAAGAAAACTTCGGAAACCATCTACCTCAACCTTCGAAAAGCATCCATTATACAAGTTATGGCGATACTCCCGAACTCCCGCCCCAGTACTGGGTGGCATCGAGGTTATCTCACCAATGAACTGCATAAAAGAGATTTTCGATGTCGGCGAACATATCTCAAGTATTCCAGAATTGCAACGATAAAATTATGATGACAACACCTCAGAGCTCAACTTCCCGGGACACTTCCACTAAACCCCTGACAGGAGGCACCAAGACAGTATTCTCATCATAAGCCATCGGAACGATTCCAAGATACTCGCGTGATCCTAAATTTTTTTTAGTGAAATTTGAGAAGAGAAGAGTCAAAACTCTACGTCAGGATGCCTTACCAGAGCGATGAGGAGACTGGGAAGTAAAAGAATTCCTAAGCTCTCCGATATATAATTCCTAAAGACTCAAAACATTTTTCTAGACACAACTCGGCTGCTAAAAACGATCAAGCAATGGGGCTCCTAAGGTCGGGGAAGGCTCTGATTACCAACTTGTAACACCCTCGATGCGACTATAGCTCCCACGTGTCGAGGCATGACTTAGAGACATAATCGCATTGAAGGCATATGTCGCAAGTTAGGCAATCTTCACAACATCCCATGTAATGTAAATAATAAAGGGGAGATAACATAGTTGGCTTACACTCGCCACATCAATCAAGAACATAAATAACATTACATAAACACTCATGGCCCGACTACGGCACCAAAATAGAAGAAAACCCAACATGCGACAAGGGCCCAATCACCCCCAACTGGGCACCACTACTGATCGTCAGGAAAAGACACGTAGTATCGCTGAGAGTCTTCGTCAAACTCCCACTTGAGCTCGTACTCGTCACCTGGAGCGGAATCACCTGGACCTGCATTTGGAGTTATAGTATCTGTGAGCCACAGGGACTCAGCAATCTCGCACCCTCGCGATCAGGACTATTTAAGCTTATAGGAAGGATAAGGCAAGAATATATGTGGAGCTGCAGCAAGTGACTAGCATATATGGTGGCTAACTTATACGCAAAAGAGAGCGAGAAGAGGAGGCAAAGCGCGAGCGAGAATCTAGAGGAACAACCTGCGCAAGCATAACTCCAACACCGTGTCCACTTCCCGGACTCCACCGAGAAGAGGCCATCACAGTAACACACTCAGTTGATTCATTTTAATTAATTAAGGTTCAAGTTATCTACAACCGGACATTAACAAATTCCCATCTGCCCATAACTGCGGGCACGACTTTCGAAAGTTCAATCCCTGCAGGGGAGTCCCAACTTAGCCCATGACAAGCTCCCACGGTCAATGAAGGAATAGACCTCCTCCCAAGACGTTCCGATCAGACTCGGTATCTCAGTAACTCAAGACACTTTGACAGGTTAAAACAAGACCAGCAACACTGCCCGAATGTGCCGACAAATCCCGATAGGAGTTGCACATATCTCTTTCTCATGGCACACTCAGATGAGCCAGACGTCGGGTAAGCCAGCCCAGAGTTGCCCCTGGTAGCCTCGGACATCGCTCGGTGGGACCAACACTCAGAGGAGCACTGGGCCGGGGGGGTGGGTTAAAATAAGATGACCCTTGAGTCTGCAGAACCCAAGGGAAAGAAAAGGGGCTAGGTGGCGAATGGTAAAACCAATGTTGGGCATTGCTGGAAAAGCTTTAATCAAGGCGAAATATCAAGGGGTTCCCATTATAACCCAACCGCGTAAGGAACGCAAAATCCGGGAACATAACACCGATATGACGGAAACTAGGGCGGCAAGAGTGGAACAAAACACCAGGCATAAGGCCGAGCCTTCCACCCTTAACCAAGTATATAGATGCATTAAGATAACATGGCCATATAATGATATCCCAACAAGTAAATAAATGTTCCAACAAGGAACGGCCTCCAATCTTCACCTGCAACTAGCAACGCTATAAGAGGGGCTGAGCAAAGCGATAACATAGCCAATCAACGGTTTGCTAGGACAATGGTGGGTTTGAGGTTTCAACATGGCAATTGGGAGGCTGACAAGCAAATGGTAGGCATCGTAGCATTGACATAGCAAAGAGCGAGCAAACTAGCATAGCAAAGATAGTAGTGATTTCGAGGGTAGGATCATCTTGCCTGCACAGTTGTCAGAGTTGACTAGATCCTCACAAGCAAACTCAACGGGCTCCTCGGTAGCGAACTCGTCTCCCGGCTCTACCCAAACAAGACAAACAAGCAACAAGGATACAATCAACCACGTGCAAGACCAAGCAATATGATGAAACGATGATATGCTATGCGGGATGCGATGCGGGATGCAAAATGCAAGATATGACAGGAAATGCATGAACCTGGCCTCAACTTGGAATTCCAAGTGTGCCACTGGAAAGAGGGGATGAAATCGCGTGAAAACGATATAAAGATCATCGGAATCGGAGTTACGGTTTGGAAATGGCAAGCGTTCCAAAAATGACACCGGTCTGCGATTTACAGCAAGTAGGCATCTAAATGCAATGAGATAAACATGCTACAGCCACCAAACATGACAACAAAATACATGGCAGGGATGCACACAAGATGCTTAACAAAAGACTAGCACTGAGCTACGGCCAATTCATCCATTATGAGGTTCAAACAAGCATGGCAAAAACGCAAATGCAAAACAGATTCCAGACAGTGAAATTAACACTTGTCTGAAATTTCAGATCACGAAGCCCTCTTCGGAGCAGCAAAACAACATGATACATGACCTGATTATGACAAGGAAGAACATGGCATGGAGCTACTCAACAAGCTTAACAAAAGTCCCAAAGTGACCTGGGGCCAAAAGGGATCACAAAATATACTAACAAGCACACGAACATAGCTCAAACACAATCAGTTTTCAGACTTAGTGAAAACTGAGACATGCTGAAATATAACTCGCGAAGGCATGTAAACGAGCTCGATGCACTCACTACGGTGCAAGTCATGGTAAGGCAAGCATACATCCATTAATAAGGCACAAAATGCTAGCTAGACATGGCAAGAACAATGGCATAGCATGCACGGATCAACTACAACAACGCCGGCAAAATCGCAAACGAGTTGACGATCTGCCCAGATTCACAACGAAGCAAAAGTAGAGCTCGATTGACTCAAGCTAGGGTGCTCCATAATTGCAAACAAAGAAATGGATGGAAAGAGAAAGACATGATTAACAAAACTCCTTTACTGATCATCCTCAAAAGAGGCACAGATCACTAGGAAACAAGCTGAACATATGGCATCATGAACTAAATAATCCCAGACTTAGTGAAAACTACTAAGTCCCTGAAAACTGATCTACCGGGTGCCTCACTTTGCAAGCTTGCACAAGTCACCACACACATCCTAAAAATGCATGGGTTGCACCTCTGGAAAGAAGACAAAATCCTTAACAAAACATATGAAGGACTCACAGGTATATCATGCACACATTAATCATGGCAAAAATGACAAAAGTCTAAGATGAACTAGCAGATCTGACAATTAACTCACGAAGCCTCCTTCTAACAGCATTTTGGGCATCAAGATGAACTCAAATGAAAATGATGCAATCGAATGAAATGATGTACTCGTCGAGGCGAACATTTTGATATGCTATATGTCCAAATCGGAGCTACGGATGCAAAGTTACGGGGCCTCGAACAGGAGCATATGAAGCAAAAATTCTGGGACTTGGAAGAAAAAAAACGGGGGTTAGGGTTTACTGTAGCTCCGGTCCAGATCTGGATCGCGCGGAGCCCGAGGATCACCGGATCCTCACCGGAGCTCGCCGGCGGCCCGGTCGGCGACGATGGATGGAGAGGAGGCGCGAGCTCGCAGGAGCACGAAGAGGCGGCGGGCGGCGGTGGTCCGGCGGGCGCGGACGCGGCGGCGGCGGCGACGTTGGCGGGTGGAGGCGGCGGGGTC
>NC_041384.1:305323851-305327913 GCF_002162155.2 Triticum dicoccoides
TAAATGGAGCTAAGAGAGTCCAAATGAGGTGCGGTTTTCGGCCACGCGATCATGATCGAACGCTCTAGGACATGGAGTAGAGTTTGGTGGGGTTTGGGCCAAAATGGAGGGGTGTTGGGTTGCAACACACACGAGGCCTTTTCGGTCCCTCGGTTAACTGTTGGAGTATCAAACGAAGTCCAAATGATACGAAACTTGACAGGCGGTCTACTGGTAGTAAACCAAGGCCGCATGACAAGTCTCGGTCCAATCCAGAAATGTTTAATCCCCACACACGAAATAAAGCTAGAAATGACCACCGGAGGAGAACGAATCGCTGAAATGCAAAACGGACAACGGGGAAAATGCTCGGATGCATGAGACGAACACGTATGCAAATGCAATGCACATGATGACATGATATGAGATGCATGACAACGATAACAACACACAGAGACAAAGACCCGAACCCGAGAAATAAATATAACTTAACGCCGGAAACGGCAAGAGTTGGAGTACAAATTGGGAAAGTTACATCCGGGGTGTTACAGTACAGCCCCGCCCTGGCACGTGGCTTGCATGACAGAGCTAGACAAGGTGTGTCTGGGCACCCGTGAGCTAGCGCGGGACTCACGAGGCCCTTCCTCAAGGCGGGTTGCACCTGGTCTTGATTCTTGATGGCTGTGGCGTTCCTGCGACATAATTAGACAACTTGCGCCGAACGAATCTCCTGAGGTTATCGTGTGAGAAAGTCAAGCACCAACGGCCCCAGGAGGTGACGTGAACGGGGCCGGCCCGCCAGACAGAGCTCGGCCGCTGGATTTATCGACGCTGCAGGGACGGGCCCGAGCACAGATGCCGTGCCTAACCCTCTCACGCGAAGGATCCTGAAGCAAGACGACCGGCGCGCGGCTCTCGTGACAGGCGACAATCAAGCAGGTGATAGTCATAGATAAATTAATCATCAAAGGCAAACTAGCTCAGGTAAACGCATAAACGATACGCGCCACTGGGTCTGGCCCGAGCGGCTTGGGGATAATGCAGCCCAAGGGGCGCCCCCAGCGAGGTAAGCTAAAGACATAAAAAGGAAGGGATACATGCCGCAGGGACGGACCCACGCAGCCATGATGCAGCCCTGGGGGCGCTCCCAGCTAAACGAACTTGGAAAATGTCACCTGGTTCTGTTGTCGAAGGGGTGTTGAGGCAGCTGAAGGTACGCGGCAAAGGGGTTGCTTCTCATGAGCCACCGGGGCCCTGAGCCTCGTGAGGCTCTAGAGGTCCAGGCGGTTCCTTGAGGACCGTCGCCATCTCCGCCAGGACCACATGATGCCTGGCCTCCTGACCCGCCATGATGCTCCGCAGGTTGCGCTGGAAGGCAACGGCCATGCTCGGTAGGCCGAACGGCATGCGAACATAGCTGTGAGGTGGACCTTTGCAGCGCCCAACACGTGAAGGCTAGAAGTGCTCCTGAGACGCGTCTCGGTTGAGCCCTGGCATGTCGATGCAGACATGCAGCTCACCACCCACGCTTGGGTGGGGAGCAGCGCCAGGTGGGCGGCGGTCGTCGCATATTGCTCTTGCTTCCTGAAGCTCATGTATACCTTGGTGATGAACTCCTGAGCGCCGGGCGCTCCTTGCCCAGTGTCCTCCTATAGGAGACGTGCCGCGAAGCATGCCTCCAAGTGGGGCCCAAGCGCCTCCCTCGTGACGTTGGCAAGGTCTGAGGCCCTCCAGAAGAGAGCCGCCGAGCCCTGCCCAAGGAGGGCGCCGGGCGCACCTTCCTATGCAATGGAGGGAGGCGCCCCAGGTGCAGGCGCTGATCCTAAAGAGGTGCCACTTGCGGTGCTGCCCTCCTGAGGTCCGGCACGGAGTTGCTGCTTCTTGTTCTTGGGGACGACCTCCGGAGGGTACCGAGCTGCATTGTGGCCGGGGTCTTTGATTGATGCTGCTTGGAAGGCGCGCTCGAGGGAGCACACCGCATCTCTTTCTTCGTAGGGGACTGTGATGATCTAGCCGCTTCCTGGCATCTTGAGGACGTTGTAGCCGTGGTGCGTCCCAGCCATGAATTTGGCCAAGGCCGGATAATCGAGGATAGCATTGTATGGCAGACGGATGTGGGCGACGTCGAAGTCGATGAGCTCAGTGCGGTAGTTGTTGCGTTGTCCAAAGGTGCCTGGGAGGCGGACCTACCTGATCGGGGTGGTGGAGCCGTCAGTCACTCCTGAGAAAGGCTTGGTGGGCTGAAGCTGACCATATGGCACTTGGAGGCTGTCGAACGTCTCGACGGACAGGACATTGAGCCCACCGTCGATGAGGGTCTTGGTGACTTTCACATTGCTGATAACGGGTGAACAAACTATCGGGAGGACGCTGGCGGTGGCCGCGCACTTGAGCTGATCCGCCGAGCTAAACGTGATGGCGCACTGGGACCATCTGAGCGAGCGCGTGGCCTCGAGCTTGGGAAGGACAGCATTCACCTCGCGAGCATACTGCTTGAAGATGCGCTGTGAGGCTGGGGCTTGAGATCAGCCCAAGATGCAGGCGATAGCACCCGGTTCCTAGAAGCCCCCAGCCCCCTCGTCTTGGTGGTGGTCGTCATTCCTTCTTGGTGGTGGCGGTAGCGGAGGGAGACTGGCGTTGCCCTGAGGACGATCCTCACGAGGCTGATCCCTCCAGGCACCCTCGCAAGGCTGATCCTGCCAGTGGTCCTCACGAGGCCGGTCGCGCCACTCCTGGCGCGGGCCACGATCATCCCAGCGTCCACCGCCACGTCCTCCTCCTCGGCCGTAGCCCCGGTCGTTGCGCTCGGGGAGTCGACCGAAGCGTCCTTCTCGAATGGCTCTTAGCTCTTGACAGTCGCTGGTGTTGTGGCTATGCAGGTTATGGAAGGCACAGAACGGTCGGCTGCTCTTGGATGACTCGGGCAGGTCCCTGCCGCGCTTTGTGTCCGGCTCCGCCACAAGCACTGCTGCTCCCTTGCGCTTCACGTCTTTGGCCTTGGCTTTCTTCTCCTCCGGGTCCGCAGCCGGGAGCTCAAGGAGGGAGAGGCGCCCCTCCTCAGCTCTTGCGCACTTGGTCGCCAGGTCGAACAGCTCCAGAGACGTGCATAGCTCCTCGTGGATGGCGAGCTCCTCCATCTTCTTGACGTCGCGGATGCCATCGGAGAACGCGGAGATGATGGTGTAACGCCCCGTATGTAACTTGCCATATTTGTATTCCAACTCTTGCCATTTTCGGCACTAAGTTATGATATTCCCTCGTGGTTGGGTTTTGTCTTCGTTTTGCTTTTGGTCCATGTCATGCATCTCATATCATTTCATCATGTGCATCGCATTTGCATACATGTTTGTCTCATGCATCCGAGCATTTCCCCGTTGTCCGTTTTGCATTCCGGCGCTCCTACGTCCTCTAGCATCCCCCTTTTGCCTCTTTTCGTGTGCAGGTGTTAAACGTTCTCGGATTGGACCGAGACTTGCCAAGCGGCCTTGGTTCACTACCGGTAGACGGCTTGTCAAGTTTTGTGCCATTTGGAGTCCGTTTGATACTCCAACGGTTAACCGAGGAACCGTAAAGACCTCATGTGTGTTGCAGCCCAACACCCCTCCAAAGTGGCCCAGAACCCATCCAAACCCTCTCCATCCTCTCGGTCATTTGATCACGATCGCGTGACCGAAAACCGCACCTCATTTGGACTCTCCTAGCTCCCTCTACCTATAAATATGTGCTCTCCCCGTCCATTTCGCGGTCCAAAAAACCCTAGATCCATTCCCGCCGGCGCCGGACATGTCCGGTCCGCATCGGACGAAAATCGCCGCCGCACCCGGACGAATCAGACGTCACCACGTGTCGCCGCTGCATTCCACCACCGCGCGGCCCGCCAGGGCCCGTGTCGGGCCCTCCCGGCCCAACCATCTGCCGCCGCACAGCCTGCTCGCGCGCCGCCCGTCGAGCTACCGCCTGCTCGCCGTCCCCGCCACCTTTTGCCTGCGCCACCGTTCGCCGCCCCATCGCCGGCGCGCCGCCGCCCGCGACCGTGACTGCTCCCGACTTCCTCCCGCCGGCCGCCGACGCTACCTCGCCTCC
>NC_041384.1:305328601-305354267 GCF_002162155.2 Triticum dicoccoides
GCCTCCGCCGCTCGCTGCCCGCACTCCGACGGCGCCCTGCCGTGCCGCACCCGCAGCCGGCCGGAGCCCGCTCCTCCTCGGCGTCCTCGTCGCCGCGGGCACTCCGACGACCTCGTCGGCCCCTTCTCCAGCTCCGGCCACCTCCTCCCGCGGCTCCAGCGAGTCAATCCAGCGAACTTCATAATCCGCGCCCGAAACCCTAGATCCAGATCTAGGAGGTGATTTCCCCCTAAGTCCCTATATTTTCTAGGCATCTTCATCATTCTGTATCTCCGCATCCGTAGCTCCGTTTTGGGCGTGTAATATATAAAATTGTTCGATTGGATGTGCTATTCTTTTCATTCCATTGCACCATGCTTATTTGAGTTCATCTTGATGCCCTAAATGCTGTTGCAAGAGTGCTATGTAATGTTAGTTTCTGCTTCTTAACATATTATGGACATTTGTCATTTTTGCCATGTTTAATGTGTGCCTCTTATGAACTTGAGCCCTACATGTGTTTTGGGCTATGCCATGCCATCTTTACAGGGGTGTATGCCATGTATTTTTGTGATCAATGTGGTGACTATTACAAGCATGCAAAGTAGCTCTCATGATGTTGCTCATTTCAGGGACTTAGAATTCTTCTAAGTCATTTTCCCTGATGTTATTTTTATGCCATGTATTCATGTTGCTACAGAGTGATCCATGCCTCTTTTGAGCATGTTCAGTAAGGATGATTTTGAGATATTGTTATGTTATATCCATCCATGTCTTTGCTTGCAATTATGGAGTACCCTAGCATGACTCAATCTTGCTGTACTTTTGCTATAAAATATTCCTGGCAGATTGTTTACATGTTATTCAATTTTGCCGAGGTTGTTGTAGTTGATCCTTGCATGCTATGAGATGGTTCTTGCCATGGTTAGCTTCTTGATCATGTTTTCTTGCTGGGTGTATGCTTAGTTTGTCATGAAATGCCTTATGGTGAGTGCATCGAGCTCGCAAACATGCCTACGTAACTCTATTTATGCCATGTCCAGTTTTCTGCTAAGTCTGAATCTGTTAACGAAACTTGGTATGTTTACATGGGTGCCATCATATTTTCTGATCCTTTTTGGCTTATGGTCAGTAAGGGACTTTTGTTATATGCTTTGAGTATTTCATGCCATGCCTTGTTTTGCCATGATATGTTCCTGTAGCATGTTGTTATCTTGCTCTAAACATTGCTTCCTCATGTTAAATCCTGGCATGTTATTATTTTCACTAAGTTTGTGAACTTGGTATCTTTTGCACTTTTGCCATGCTTGTTTTAACCTGCTATTGTGTGAATTAGCCATAGGTTAGTGTACATCTTTTGTGAAGCATCTTGAGTGAATCACTGTCGTGTACTTTGTTGCTATGTTAGCGTGCAGTAGCTTAGTTTCTTATTGCATCCTAGATGGCATCGTGCTGTTAATCGCAGAATTGTGCCATTATTGTTTTGCTTGCCATTTGCAAACCGTGCATCCGATTCCGGTGATCTTTATATCGATTTCGACCAAAATCAACTCATCTTTCCAGCGAAGCTCTTGGTTTGCCAAGTTGAGGCCAGGTTCAATCTTTCCTTTCCGAAGCACGCATATGCATTGCATATTACATCCCGCATATCATGCCATGTTTTGCATCATGTTGTTTGCGCATTGGACCGTGGTTGATTGTGGTTCCCTTTGCTTGTGTTCTTGCTTTGGGTAGAGCCGGGAGACGAGTACGTGATCGAGGAACCCGTTGAGTACGCGCATGAGGATCAAGCTTACGTCAACTCGGAGAACTTTGCAGGCAAGATGACCATACCCTCGAAATCACTTCTGTCTTTGCTTTCTAGTTGCTCGCTCTATTGATATGCCTATGCCGCGATACCTACCACATGCTTTATCATGCCTCCCATATTGCCATGTCAAACCTCTAACCCACTTTGTCCTAGCAAACCGTTGTTTGGCTATGTTACCGCTTTGCCCAGCCCCTCTTATAGCGTTGCTAGTTGCAGGTGAAGATTGGAGTTTGTTCCTTGTTGGAACATGTTTATTGTTGGGATATCATTATTATATCTTGTTTACTTTAAAGCACCTATATACTTGGCAAAGGGTGGAAGGCTCGGCCTTATGCCTGGTGTTTTGTTTCATGCTTGCCGCCCTAGTTTCCGTCATACCGGTGTTATGTTCCTTGATTTTGCGTTCCTTACGCGGCTGGGTTATAATGGGAACCCCTTGACAGTTCGCCTTGAATAAAACTCCTCCAGCAAGGCCCAACCTTGGTTTTACCATTTTCCACCTACCTTTTTCCCTTGGGTTTCGCGGACTCAAGGGTGATCTTTATTTTAACCCCCCCGGGCCAGTGCTTCTCTAAGTGTTGGTCCAAACTGGGCGATGTCCGGCGCCCCCTGGGCAATTAGGGTCTATGCCAACCCGACGTCTTGCCCATCCGGTGTGCCCTGAGAACGAGATATGTGCAGCTCCTATCGGGATTTGTCGGGACATTCTGGCGTCTTTGCTGGTCTTGTTTTACCATTGTTGAAATGTCTTGTAACTGGGATTTCGAGTCTGATCGGGTCGTCCTGGGAGAAGGAATATCCTTTGTTAACCGTGAGAGCTTGTGATGGGCTAAGTTGGAACACCCTTGCAGGGATTTGAACTTTCGAAAGTTGTGCCCACGGTTATGGGAAGATGGGAATTTGTTAATATCCGGTTGTAGAGAACATGAAACTTAACTTAATTTAAATGGATCAACAGAGTGTGTAGCCGTGATGGTCTCTTTTCGGCAGAGTCCGAGAAGAGAACACGGTCTTGTGTTATGCTTGAACGTAAGTAGTTCTAGGATCACTTCTTGATCATAGATTCTCGAACGTGCTTTGCCTTCTCTTCTCGCTCTCATTTGCGTAAGTTAGCCACCATATATGCTAGTGCTTGCCGCAGCTCCACCTCATACCTTTTCCCTACCCATAAGCTTAAATAGTCTTGATCGCGAGGGTGCGAGATTCCTGAGTCCCCGTGACTCACAGATTACTTCCAAAACCAGATGCAGGTGTCGATTTTGCTATTCCAGGAGATGCGACGGAACTCAAGTGGGAGTTCGATGAGGACTCAGGACGTTACTACGTTTCCTTTCTAGACGATCAGTAGTGGAGCCCAGTTGGGGCGATCATGGATCTTATGCATTTGGGGTTGTCTTTATTTTGGTTCCGTAGTCGGACCTTGATTGTATCTGGATGATGTAATGCTATGTTTATGTATTGTGTGAAGTGGCGATTGTAAGCCAACTCTGTACCTCTTTCTTATTCAGTACATGGGATGTGTAAAGATTACCCCTCTTGCGACATGCCTACAATGCGGTTATGCCTCTAAGTCGTGCTCCGACACGTGGGAGATATAGCTGCATCGTGGGTGTTACAAGTTGGTAATCAGAGCCTTCCCCGACTTAGGAGCCCCCTTCTTGATCGAATCGCTGGCGTTGTTGAGTCTAGAAAAATGTATTGAGTCTTTTAGGGTTATATATATCAGAGAGTAGGATTATTTTCTCCTCAGTCCCTTCATCGCTCTGGTGAGGCATCCTGATGTAGAGTTTTGACTCTTCTCTTCTCAAATTTCACTAAATATTTTTTAGGATCACGCGGGTATCTTGGAATCGTTCCGATGGTTTTGTGACGAGAACATTTTTCTTGGTGCCTCCTGACATTTAGGGGTTGTGGCAGTGTCCCAGGGAGTTGAGCTCCAAGGTGTTGTCCTCACAATTTTATCATTGCAGTTCTGGAATACCTGAGTTTCGCCGACATCGAAAATCTCTTTTATGCTGTTGTTGGTGAGATAAGCTCGATGCCACCCAGTACTGGGGCGGGAGTTCAGGAGTATTGCCATAACTTGTATAACAGATGCTTTTCGAAGGTTGAGGTAAACGTTTTCCGAAGGTTTGTTGGTTATGTGTTGAAGGATGGATACATCTGGATGTAGGATTTGCTAGTTTTGGGTGAGATATTATGCTTCCCCTGTATCCACAACACCTGATTGCATAACGGGAAGTTTCGGGAGTTTCATAGGTGGGAATTCAAGTAGCTCTAGTTTTTCTTCCGCAGATATTTGGTTTGCAATTGGGTAATCCTTACCAAGTATTTGTTCATATCCGTACCTTGTTGTTTTATTCTTCTACCTCTATCCAAGTGGCTTCTCAATTTATGGAAGTGTGATCATTTAATTTGGAATTCATTCGTTCATCTTTGTTCGAATGTTAAGACTATATGTTTCAATTTCGATCCATTTGATTCATCTTGAATATATGTATGTCAAGATGCTAACAGATGTCACCCTCTTCAGGATGGCTCCTCCAACGCGTTAGAATCCGGAACCACCGCCACCGCCACCACCTCCGGAGGCATGACAAGCTGTGATGGCCGCTACCAACGCCAACACGCAGCTGATTATGCAACTCTTGCAAGAGCGCAATCAAGGAAATCAAGGCCATGGCAACAATCAAACTCAGTTCGCTACCCTCAACCAGTCCCTCGCAAACCAGCCAAAGACCTTCAGTAACTGTGTCGAGGCCACAAACGCTGATGATTGGCTCGTGGATATCTGCAAACATTTTGAGTGCAGCAACGTCAGGCCTAAGGACTTTGTCAAGTTTGCGTCGTTCCAACTCAAAGACCAAGCTGCTGAGTGGTATCAACAATACAGAGATTCCAGAGGAGGTCGTGTGATTACCTAGGATGATTTCCGCCAAGACTTCATAGCTCATCACATTGCTCAGAGTGTTGTTGAGAGTAAGCGTGAGGAGTTCCGCAATCTGAAGCAAGGCAGCTTGTCTGTTTACCAATACAACATCATGTTCCGGAATCTCGCTCGCTTCGCCAAGCAAGACGTCCCTGACGAGAAGAGCATGATTTATCAGTTCAAAGGTGGCCTCAGAGAAGATCTGCAACTAGCCCTCGTGCTTTTTGAGCCGAAAAAGTACAATGAGTTCTACAACATGGCATTAAAGCAAGAGGCCGCTCAGCTCAAGTGCGATGCTTCCAAGAAGAGAGTCAAGGATGCAACTCCTTCTTCTTCTTCTTCTTCAACTCAAGTGGCAGCTAAGCAGCAAAAGTACTGGTTGCCTCCTCCTCCTCCGTTCCGTCAGCCTTATCAGCAGAAGAGCAAAGGTGGCAATGGATCTTCCCACCCACCCAACCCAGGCTTTCAGAACAAGGCTTCGTCTCATGCTCCAAGATCAAGTGCTCCGTATCACCGTCCGCTCTCAGAGGTGACGGGCAACAAGTGTCAGCAGAAGGGTCACTATGCAGACAAATGCTTCAACCAGAGGCGTATTCCGCCTCCTCCTCCTATGAGATCTGCCAGCAATGTAGTGGTCAAGCATAATCCCAAGTCTGCAAAGGTTAACATGATGAACGCATCTCAGACAAAGGACTCTTCAGAAGTGATCATGGGTAACCTTCCTGTTAATGATATTCCTGCAAGAGTTCTTTTTGATACTGGTGCATCTTTGTCATTCATATCGAAGCCTTTTGCGTCCATGCACGATTTGCATACTGTCCATTTTCCTAAGCCGATAGCGGTTACCTCTCCGGGTTTGTTCATGAACACCAAAATGATGGCTCCGGATGTTTCTATCAAGATGGGAGATTATAAATTTCTGTCCTCTCCAATGGTCCTTGGTAACTCGGATATTGATCTAATTCTCGGCATGGACTGGCTTTCTAAGAACAAGGCTCAACTTGATTGTGCTGCCAGGCAGATTCAATTGACACACTCGTCTGAGGATGTGATCATCTATGCAGTTCATGATGATACCATTCGATTGTTTTCTCTCAATGAGAAGGGTGAGTTGGATGCCATCTCTCAGATTCCAGTCGTTTGTGAATATCAAGACGTCTTTCCAGAAGAGCTTCCAGGAATGCCTCCTCACCGGCCAGTTGAATTCGTAATCGATCTTGATCCTGACACGGAACCTGTTTGCAAACGTCCTTACAAGCTTGGATTGAAAGAGTTGAAGGAGCTGAAGAAACAACTCGATGAAGAAGAGCGTATGGGTCTGATCCGACCAAGTTCTTCTCCATGGGGTTGTGGTGTTCTTTTTGTCAAGAAGAAGGATGGAACGGACCGACTTTGTGTCGACTACCGTCCATTGAACAAGAAGACCATAAAGAACAAGTACCAACTTCCCAACATCAATGAGCTATCCGAAATACTCAAAGGTGCTCAAGTATTTTCCAAGCTTGACCTCCGTATGGGCTATCATCAGATTCGCATTCGTGAACAAGATATCCCCAAGACAACATTCAGAACAAGCTATGGTTCCTATGAATACACTAGCATGTCTTTCGGCCTTGTCAACGCTCCTCCAACATTCTCTCGCATGATGAACTTCATATTCAACCCCTACACAAATGGCTTCGTCTTGGTCTATCTCGATGACATTTTGGTCTTTTCCAAGAACAAGGAGGATCATGCCAAGAACTTGAGATTGGTGCCGGATAAACTCAGAGAACATCAGTTCTATGCGAAGTTTTCAAAGTGCGAGTTTTGGCTCGATGAGGTTCTCTACCTTGGGCATATCATCTCCGCCAAGGGCATAGCTGTTAATCTTGAGAAGGTGTCTGCAATTGTGAATTGGGAACCGCCTCAGAATGTGAAGCAACTCCGCAGCTTCCTTGGTCTCGCAAGCTATTGTCGAAGGTTCATTGGGAATTTCTCTAAGATCGCGAAGCCTCTTTCCAACCTTCTCCAGAAGCATGTGAAGTACGCCTGGACGCCTGAATGTGACATCACTTTCAACACCCTCAAAGAGAAGTTAGTCACAGCTCCAGTTCTGACTCCTCCTGATGAATCCAAACCATTTGAGATTTTCTGTGATGCTTCCCTTCAAGCTCTCGGTGCTGTGTTGATGCAAGGGAAGAAAGTTGTGGCCTATACCTCTCGCCAGTTGAAGCCCAACGAAAAGAACTACCCCACTCATGACCTCGATTTGGCGGCAGTTGTCCATGCTCTTTTAACATGGAGACATCTCTTGTTGGGAAGGAAAGTGGACATCTTCACTGATCATAAGAGTCTCAAGTACATCTTCACACATCCCAACCTCAACCTCAGGCAGACTCGTTGGGTCGAGATGATTCAAGAGTATAATCCAAGTATTGAATATACTCCAGGCAAGGCCAATGTCATTGCTGACGCATTGAGCAGGAAGGCTTACTGCAACAGTTTGATTCTGAAGCCCTATCAACCGAATCTTTGTGAAGCTTTCTGCAAACTTAATCTCCAAGTTGTTCCTCAAGGATTCCTTGCCAACCTCCAAGTCTCTCCTACTTTGGAAGATAAGATTCGTGAGGCTCAACTTCTTGATGCCATGGTGAAGAAGGTGAAGATTGGGATTGCCAAGAGCCAACCCAAGTACAAGTGCTATCTCCTTGATGACAAGGATACTCTATTCTTCGAGGATTGCATTGTTGGTCCTAAGGGTGACCTTCATAAAGTCATTATGAACGAGGCTCACAATTCACTCCTTTCTATTCATCCTGGAAGTACAAAGATGTACCATGACCTCAAGCAGTCATATTGGTGGACTCGAATGAAGCGCGAGATTGCTCAGTTCGTGAATGAATGTGATGTCTGCAGAAGAGTGAAAGCAAAACACCAATGACCAGCTGGTCTCCTCCAACCTCTTGCCATTCCAGAATTGAAGTTTGACCATATTGAGATGGACTTCGTGACTGGATTTCCCAAGTCCAAATGTGGCAATGATGCTATCTTCGTTGTCATCGACAAGCTCACTAAAGTGGCGCATTTTCTTCCTATCAAAGAATCTATCATAGAAGCTCAGTTGGCAGAGCTATATACCTCCGGGATTGTCTCCTTGCACGGCATTCCGCAGTTGGTATCTTCAGATCGTGGAAGCATCTTTACCTCTAAGTTCCGGGACTCCTTTCAGAAGGCTACGGGCACCAACATTCGCTTAAGCACAGCCTTTCATCCTCAAACTAGTGGCCAAGTCGAGCGAGTAAATCAAATTCTTGAAGATATGCTCAGGGCTTGTGTTATTTCTTTCGGTATGAAGTGGGAAGATTGTATTCCATATGCCGAGTTCTCCTACAACAACAGCTTCCAAGCGAGTTTGGGTGATGCAGAGCATCCTACGATCATCCCCATGTACACTCAAGCATACGCCTTTGGGCCTAAGGTGAACTCGCTCCTTCCTAAATCTTCCCTTACCTCATGTAAGACATGGATGCTACTTCAAGCGCAGACCTTGTGCATACTCAGGTACACCCGAGGAGACCATGGAGAACCCAAGGACCAAGGCCAAGCATGCGCGGAAGCGATGACGGAAGAAGATGGAGACAGCTCCAGGACCCGGACATCTGGCCCCAGGCCCAGACATCCGACGGCTGGAGCCGACCCCTACAGCAACAGCCTCCCAGCCGCCAAGTGCTACAGGCCCCGGACATCCGGCGTCAACCCCGGACATCCGAGACCTCGCCAAGTCCCGGACATCCGGCCTCGCCCCCAGAAATCCGGCACCCTCCAACTAGAGAGCAGAAGAATCGGGCAACTCTAGCCCGGACATCCGGCCAGAGGCCCAAACATCCGGCTCTTCGTGAGCCGCTGGACATCCGGCCCCCAGCCCGGACATCCGGCACCTGCCTGTGTGCAGAGATCGGGCCAAGGGCCCACTCATGATGTTACTATGTTTCCTTTCCAGACGACCAGTAGTGGAGCCCAGTTGCGGCGATCAGGGATCTTATGCATTTGGGGTTGTCTTTATTTCGATTCCGTAGTCGGACCTTGATTGTATCTGGATGATGTAATGCTATGTTTATCTATTGTGTGAAGTGGCGATTGTAAGCCAACTCTGTACCTCTTTCTTATTCAGTACATGGGATGTGTAAAGATTACCCCTCTTGTGACATGCCTACAATGCGGTTATGCCTCTAAGTCGTGCTCCGACACATGGGAGATATAGCCGCATCGTTGGTGTTACAGATGGCCTCGTCTGTCACCTTGGGGATCTTGAGGCGAACGTAGTTGAAGCGCTGGATGTACTTCTGGAGGGTCTCTCCTGGATGTTGCTTGACGCGACGTAGGTCACCCGCAGCCGGTGGGCGCTCGCGAGTGCCCTGGAAGTTGGCGATGAAATGGTCGCGCATCTCGCCCCAGGAGGAGATCGAGCCTGGAGGTAGGTTCAGGAGCCAGGAGCGGGCACCATCCTTGAGAGCCATGGGAAACCAGTTCTCCATGACTTTCTCGTTGCCGTTGGCCGCCTCGATGCTCAGCTCATAGAGCTGCGCGAACTCCGCGGGGTCAGGGGTGCCGTCGTAGCGAGGAGGCAGATCCGACTTGAACTTGCTCGGCCAAGCGGCGCTACGCAACTCTAGGGTGAAGGCGCGGCAGCCCGCCGTGGTCATCGGGACTCTGTGCTGGTGGAGAACTTGTCCTTGATGGGGTCCTCGGACTGCCGCCACAGGCGGCACGCGGTCTTACCGTGGTGGCGCAAGGAGCGCGGGGGCGTTTTCTCGCGGTCGAGGGACTTCTTGGCAGCTTCTTTCTTCTTGTGTGGGCGCCGGACGCGGCAGGTCGCGCCATGGGGCCACGCGCCTGGGCGCCAAGACTCCGTCTTGGGCAGAGGTGGTGGAGGCGCCCCATGGGCCACACCGCCCGCGGCTGGCGGAGGGCGAGGCGGCGAGAGGGACGGTGCAGGGGAGCCCCCTGCGGCGCTAACATGCTCGGTGATGCGGTCGAGCCAGTCCTCGTAGAGGTCGTTGATTGGGTGGTAGCGCAGGAGCTAGCGTGCCATGCACAGAGCGGTGTACGCATCCACGGGAGCGCGATGAGCGTGGGATGACGAGCTGGCCGGGGTCAGCGACGGAGGTGCGGTGCGGCCGTCCCGCCGCACCGAGGGGTGCAGCGAGGATGCTTGCTGCTCATTCCCCGCCGGGTCGGTGGCGGCGTTGACGGCAGGCGACGGAGAACGACGGGGTGGACCGCCGACAGGGGCTGTCTTAGCAACGCGGGCGGCGAGGGCAGCCCGCGTGAAACGCGAGCGCGGCGAGCGTCCGACATGGAGACGATGAAGCAACGAGACGCGGAGCGACGGAAGGGAAGCTTCGGCGCAACCCTACCTGGCGCGCCAAATGTCGGATCACGGGTTCCGGCAAAACCCTCGAGGTTCAAACACTGGGATGCGCGCGAAGATCTCCCCCTACCGATCTGCGTCCCTAGCTTTGCTAAGATCTTACGGGATAACTCGACGAACTCGCAACACAAGGGACACAAGATTTATACCGGTTCGGGCCACCATTGTGGTGTAATACCCTACTCCAGTGTGTGGTGGTGGATTGCCTGTTGGGTTGAGGATGAACAGTACAAGGGGGAGAACGGCCTCCTGACGAGAGGTGTTCTTGTGCTTGGTGGACTTGTGGACTTGTGGGTGCTCGGATCGATCCCCTCCTTGATGAGCCGCCCCCTTAGCTACAGTGGTGGCTAGTCTTATTTGTAGAGGCCCTGGTCCTCTCCCCAAATATTGAGCGGGAAGGGAGCCAACAACGGCCAATTTGAAAGGGGACATCTAGTACAACTTATCCTGACAAAAGGAGTCTTCGCCTGCCAAAGGCTCTGGTGGTGACGCCATCTTGGGCTCCACGGTGACCTCCGTCTTGTCCTGCTGGTCTTGGACTCGTTCCACCGATATGGAAACCTTTGCTTGGCGCCTCGGTACTCCGCGCCTCTCCCTGCTTCCTTAGCACCAAAGAGGAAACAAGGACACTGTGCGCTGGCACCTGCCTGGCGCCCGCCAGGCCTTGGTCGTCATGGCTCGCGTCATTGGAACCTCACAAGGTTTGCCTGGCCTTGATCTCTCCGCCCCTCGGGAGCCAGCCTGGCGAGGCCGCTCCTGAGGTCTTTTGTCGTCGGCCTCGCGAGGCTTGGCCCCTTGCGAGGGTCTTGAGTCCTTGCTGGTGAAGATGGGCCGTATGGTCCCGCTCGCAAAGCCATGCCGTGGGCCGCAGCCAGGCAAGTCTGAGGACCCCCGTTCCCAGAACGCCGACAGATGCTCAGCTCGTAGAGCTGCAGGAACTCAGCAGGGTCAGGGGTACCGTCGTAGCGTGGAGGCAGGTCGGGCTTGAACTTGCCTAGCCAGACGACGCTGTGTAGCTCGGGAGTAAAGGCACGGCAGCCCGCGATGGTCACGGGAGCCCATCGTGGAGGTGGATCCTGGTCTTGGCACACACGTACCGCCACCGTAGGCAGCACACAGTCTTGACGCGGTGGTGCAGGCAGCGGTGGGGCACTTTCTTGCGGCCGCTGGACCTCCTGGCAGCTTTCTTCTCCGTGCGCGGGCACCCTGCACGGTGGGTCACGCCATGGGGCTGATCGTCTTGGACCGAGGGCGACGTCCTGACGGGGAGCTGGTGGAGGCACTCCATGGGCTATGTCGCCCGCAGCGGGCGGTGGGGGAGGCAGCGAGAGGGATGGTGTAGGGGAGCCCCCAGCCGTCCTGACAAGCTCGGTGATGCGGTCCAGCCAGTCCTTGTAGAAGTCATTGACGGGGCGGTAGCGCAGGAGCTCGCGCGCCATGAGTAGCGCGGCCTGAGCGTCCGCCGACCCGCGGAAAGCATGAGACGACGAGCCAGCCGGAGTGAGCGACGAGGTGGTGGTGCATCCATCCGACTACACGGAGGGGTGCTGTGACGAAGCTTGTTGCTCATGCCCCGCCGGGCCGGTGGCGGCATTGGTGGCAGGAGATGGACAATGACGGGGAGGTTCACCGACGGGCGCTGTCTGGGCGAAGCGAGCGGCGAGAGCGGCTCGATGCTCGGCACAGGCTCAACGAGCATCAGCCATGAGGGTGGTGGAGCGGCGGAGGGTCGAGCGACGGAAAAGAGGCTTCAACACACCTGAGGGAGTCCTGGATTAGGGGGTCTCTGGACAGCCGGACTATATCCTTTGGCCGGACTGTTGGACTATGAAGATACAAGATTGAAGACTTCGTCCCGTGTCCGGATGGGACTCTCCTTGACATGGAAGGCAAGCTAGGCAATACAGATATGTAGATCTCCTCCCTTGTAACCGACTCTGTGTAACCCTAGCCCCCTCCGGTGTCTATATAAACCGGAGGGTTTAGTCCGTAGGACAACATACAATCATACCATAGGCTAGCTTCTAAGGTTTAGCCTCTATGATCTCGTGGTAGATCAACTCTTGTAATACTCATATCATCAAGAACAATCAAGCATGACGTAGGGTATTACCTCCATCAAGAGGGCCCGAACCTGGGTAAACATCGTGTCCCCTGCCTCCTGTTACCATCCACCTTAGACGCACAGTTTGGGACCCCCTACCCGAGATCCGCCTGTTTTGACACCGACATTGGTGCATTCATTGAGAGTTCCACTGTGTCGTCACCATAAGGCTTGATGGCTCCTTCGATCATCGGTAGCGATGCGGCCCTGGGTGAGGTTTTCCTCCCCGGACAGATCTTTGTATTCGGCGGCTTCGCACTGCGGGCCAATTTGCTTGGCCATCTGGAGCAGATCGAGAGCTACGCCCCCGGCCATCAGGTCAGATTTAGAAACTTAAACTACACCGCCGACATCCGTGGAGACTTGATCTTCGACGGATTCGAGCCCGTGTCAGGTGCGCCGCACAGTCACGACGAGCACGACGTAACTCTACCGTCGGACAGTGTTCGGGAGATCACATCTGCAACTACTCCGGCCTTCAATCTGAAGCAAATTGCGCCATCCAAGGATGGAGGGATAGACCCCGCCATGGAGGCCACACTCTCAGTGGCGATGGAGCCGGATACTGACTTCACCCCTTACGAGAGCCATGTCGCCGAACCACCGGATCCTCCGGCCATGGACTCCGAGCCGCTTACATTCGTGCCAGTCGAATCCGACTGGGCGCCGATCATGGGGTTCACCTCCACGGATATCTTTCAGCACTCGCCCTTCGGCGATGTGCTTAATTCATTAAGGTCTCTCTCCCTGTCAGGAGAACCTTGGCCGAACTATGTCCGGCTAGAATGGGATCCGGACGACGAAGAAATTCACAGCCCACCCACCACCCACTTAGTAGCCACTGTCGACGATTTAACCAACATGCTCGACTTCGACTCCGAAGACATCGACGGTATGGACGACGATGCAGGAGACAAGAAGGAACCACCGCCCACAGGGCGCTGGACCGATAGCACATCATACGACATATATATGGTGGACACCCCTAAAGAAGGCAATGGCGACAAGATAGCGGAGGATGACCCCTCCAAGAAGCAACCCAAGCGCCGACGTCAGCGGCGCTGCTCTAAGTCCTGCCACAACAAAAGTAGTGATACCAGCACAGGTGGTAATAACACTCCGGATAGTGCCGAAGACAACCACAATCCCCTCCAGCACGATGTAGAGCCGGAGGATGAACAAGCAGGCAGCAGATGGAGAACCGGAGGAGGACAATTACATGCCTCTCTCCGAAGACGAGGCGAGCCTCAGCGATGAAGAATTTATCGTGCCTGAGGACCCCATTGAGCAGGAGCGCTTCAAGCGCCAGCTTATGGCCACAGCAAATAGCCTGAAGAAAAAGCAACAACAGCTTCAAGCTGATCAAGACTTGCTAGCAGACAGATGGACCGAAGTCCTTGCGGCCGAGGAATACGAACTCGAGTGCCCCTCCAAGAGTTATCCAAAACACAGGTTGCTACCTCACCTCGAGAAGGAAGCATTGAAACCTCCATCACCAGTGTACGATGCGGCTAACCGGCCACCGCGTGGCCGAGCCAGAGAGGCGTTTTAGCCTGCACCCCGCCGCCACTCAATCAAAAATACCAAGGCCCGGGGCAACACACGGGACCTGCGAGACGCATTGGACAGTAAGGCAAAACTCGCAAGGTCAATATACGGGTCACGGGCGCGTGCGCCAACGCGGGACGATGATCGTCACGCCGGATACACCAAAGGCAAATCCGACCGGGCCGAATACATCAGACAAGACTCATATGAACTGCGTCGTGATATAGCCCGACACAGAGGCGCCACACACCCCCTATGCTTCACTGATGAAGTTATGGATCACGAATTCTCGGAGGGTTTTAAACCCATAAATATCAAATCGTATGATGGTACAACAGATCCCACTGTATGGATTGAGGATTTCCTCCTTCACATCCACATGGCTCGCGGTGATGATCTACATGCCATCAAATACCTCCCACTAAAACTCAAGGGACCAGCTCGACATTGGCTGAATAGCTTGCCAGCAGACTCCGTCGGCAGTTGGGAGGATCTAGAAGATGCATTCCTTGACAACTTCCAGGGCACTTATGTGCGACCACCGGATGCTGATGACTTGAGCCATATAACTCAGCAGCCAGGGGAATCGGCCAAACAATTCTGCACTCGGTTCCTAACTAAGAAAAACCAAATTGTCGACTGTCCGGACGCAGAGGCCCTAGCGGCATTCAAGCACAACATCCGTGATGAATGGCTTGCCCGCCACCTTGGCTAGGAGAAGCCGAAGTCTATGGCAGCCCTCACGACACTCATGACCCGCTTTTGCGCGGGCGAGGATAGCTGGCTGGCTCACAGCAATAACACATCGAGGAACCCGGGCACTTCGGATACCAAAGATGCCAACGGCAGACAACATCATAACAGACCAAAGCGCCACAACAACGGCGATAACACAAAGGATACGGCAGTCAATGCCGGATTCAGAGGCTCTAGATCCGGTCAGCGGAAAAAGCCATTTAAAAGAAGTACTTCGGCTCCATCCAGTTTGGATCGCATACTGGATCGCTCGTGTCAAATCCACGGCACCTCCAACAAGCCAGCCAATCACACCAACATAGATTGCTGGGTGTTCAAGAAGGCCGGCAAGTTAAATGCCGAAAACAAGGACAAGGGGCTGCATAGTGATGACGAGGAGGATTCCCGGCCGCCGAACATGGGAGGACAGAAGGGGTTCCCTCCACAAGTGAAGACGGTGAACATGATATACGCAACCCACATTCCCAAGAGGGAGCGGAAGTGTGCACTAACGGACGTCTATGCGATGGAGCCCGTCGCCCCAAAGTTCAACCCATGGTCTGCTTGCCCGATCACCTTTGGTCGTAGGGACCACCCCACTAGTATCCGTCATGGCGGATCCATCGCACTGGTCCTAGACCCCATCATCGACGGATTTCACCTCACTCGAGTCCTTATGGACAGCGGCAGCAGCCTAAACCTGCTCTATCAGGATACAGTGCGAAAAATGGGCATCGATCCCTTGAGGATCAAACCAACCAAAACCACCTTTGAGGGCGTCATCCCAGGTGTAGAGACCCATTGCACGGGCTCAATCACACTGGAAGTGGTCTTCGGATCATTGGAAAACTTCCGAAGTGAGGAGTTAATCTTCGACATCATCCTGTTTCGCAGTGGCTATCATGCACTCCTCAGACAAACTGCATTTGCAAAATTCAATGCAGTACCGCATTACGCATACCTCAAGCTCAAGATGCCAGGACCTCGGGGGGTCAAAACAGTGAATGGAAATACAGAACGCTCGCTCCGCACGGAAGAGCACACTGTAGCCCTAGCAGCAGAAGCACAAAGCAGCCTTTCAAGGCAAACCACTAATTCGGCGATACAGCCCCCGAACACCTTCAAGCTTGTCCGGAGTAAACTGCAACAGGATCGTCTGGCACGTTCAGAGCTCGCCTAGCAATTCGTCCCTCGTCCCAGTCCCAGTCAAGCGATGAAATCCGTGCCGCACGTACATAATTACGCTCTGAAAATACCATGGACATAGGCGGGGCATGATCAGGGCACGTCCGTCAATGCGGCCTAACACCCTAGGGGTTGTATATCTTTATCATTTCTTTTCTTTTTCAAGGCCTAACTCTCTGGAAGCCCTTTCCGGCAGTATGATTGCCGGACACATTACGGGAAGGAACAACCAAGGCGGCAAGAAGCTAAGATGTACACGGGAACCCCCAGGTGGTCTCTAATAATAATACCCGCTTTCTACTATCCATACGCAGCTTTCCCTTGGATAGGACATTTCGAATAGTCCTACTTTCTGCTTATTGCACTATCCGTACCAGTACGCTTTGATGTATTATTTAAATAACAATGCATAGCATTAGTCTATTATTGCATTATTCATTCTTTTTTTCCTTTTTGTCCATTTACGACAATCCGCACCCATAAATTCAGGTACGGTCAGTACGCCAGGGGCTTTCGTTTACCCCATAATACGGCGCAAGAAGTCCGAACACTTTCGACAGTGCGGCACCCCGCACTTGTAGCATTATATGCATCAGCTCCGAATCATGTCTTGGGTCAACAGTTGGGTTTGCCCGGCTCCCATGCTTTGGTACCTTACATTCTGCTATATCGGCTAAGGTAGCGGTGGGAGAACCACTGCGATTGTGTCCCGGTTCTTCCGGACGAGCACCTTGGTAGAGAAAGCCGAAAACTAACTATCATGATAAGGCGAGAGACTTTTTCCGCTTCAGGCGAGGAGTCGGCCTTGTCCGGCTGAGGCGTGTATAGTGCCCCAAATTCGGCCTTCCGAATACCAAGGGCTTCGCCAAAATTTAAAATTGTAGACTTCTATGGCTAAGTGAGTGATAAAGCATTATAGTCCAATTGCCTGGTTCGTTGCGCTGAAAACCTCCCTTGAAGGACCCAAAATTGGGGTAAAGAGTGCTCAGGTTTATCCCGAACACCCCAGTACTAGTTACATGGGGGCAGAAGCCGCCGACTGGCCAACTCTCAGATTTTATAAACGGCCGCACAGAAGGTAATATTTTAAATTAAAAAAGCGTCGCATGGCGCAAATGAACTCGTTTCATATTACATGATCACATGAGCATGTTCATTCAAAAATTACATCCTTGGCACACTCATCCGCCACTAGGCGGGAACCCTTCAGGACACTATCATAATACATTTCGGGGCAGCAATGCTCCTTGCGCCCCGGCAGCCCCTCCTTCACCAGCTTCATGGCATCCAGCTTCGCCCAGTGCACCTTCGCCCGGGCAGAAGCTCTGAGCGCACCCTCGATGCAGACAGACTGCTTTATAACTTCAAGCCATGGGCAGGCATCCACCAGCCGCCTCACAAGACCAAAGTAGCTGCCGGACAGGGGCTCGCCAGGCCACATCCGGACTATAAGGCCCCTCATGGCCTGTTCGGCCGCCTTGTGAAGCTTGACCAATTGCTTCAGCTGGTTGCTCAAGGGCACGGGGTGTTCGGTCCCAGTATACTAAGACTAGAACAACTTTTCCGTCGAGCTCCCCTCCTGAGCTCGGTAAAACTCCACGGCATCCAGTGCACTGCGGGGAAGATCTGCGAACGCCCCTGGAGAGCTCCGAATTCGGGTAAGTAAAAGGAAAGTTTCCTCCATATGCTTGCTTTGCATAATGAATGCCTTACCCGCTGCTATCTTCTTCACCGCATCAATCTCCTGGAGGGCCTTGTGGGCTTTGGCCTGGGCGCTCCAGACGCTTTCAAGCACCTGCGCGAACTCGGACTCTCGCGTCTTAGAGTCAAGCTCCAAGGGCTCGTGCTTTTTGGCGAGAGCCTCGAGCTCTTGCTGCACCTCGCCAACTCGGGCTTCTTGTTTCTCCGGCTCAATGCGCTCCTTGGCCGCTTTGTCTTCGGCTTCGAGCAACGCCTCTTCAGGGTCGCCACTTCGGTCGTGGCCCCTGGAAAATTCATGATGATCCTATTACTTTACAACCGAACTTCTTTTATTTTATATAGACAAGGTATTGCTTACCTTTGCTCTCCTCGAGCTGCCTCTTGGTAAGGCCAAGCTCGTTCTCGGACCGCTCCAGGTCCTGCTTCAGCAGAGAGACCTCCGCAGTACGTGCGGCAGCGGCCAGCAGTGAAGCCTGCACATACACATAGATATATTCTGATTAGACTCCTGAGTCATCATTTGATCCTCTATTCGGCCTTTCTACTCGAACGCCGAACAAAGCATCAGGGGCTACTATCTATGCGGTAATATTTTCTTATATTTTGATTGCTTACCTCAAAACCTGTTAGGAGGCTGGCGCAAGCTTCAGTCAGTCCGTTTTTGGTGGACTGAACTTTCTCGATCACCACACTCATGATAGTACGGTGCTCTTCGTTGATGGAAGCACCGCGAAGCACTTCCAGCAAGTTGTCCGGTGCCTCTGGATAGACAGAGGACACCGGCACGAGCGGCTTGCCCCCCTTAATGGGGGGTCGCCCGCTGGAGTCCGGAACCACCGAAGATTCTGGTGCAGTGTTCGGCTAGGGGCCAAACCTGGAGCCCATGGGAGTCTAGCTCCCTTTGCGCTTAGGGTCCGAAAGGTCACCTCGAGGCGCCCCCAGGACTGCCTCCCCTTGGCCTGGTGCCTGGTGAGACAACACCTCAATGTTGTCCGCAGGGCAAGGGGTGGAGGCGGTCGGAAGAGAACCGCTGTTCATATTCGACGAGTTCAATGAACCGCTCGACGGAGATACGTCGAGATGAGCTCGGGACGGACTGCATAATCATGTTCGGCATGAGGAGAAGCAGTGCAGTAAAACATACTATGAATTACTATGGTGTCCGGATACTTACGACTTCGCCAGGGGCTTGACCCTGGGTAGCCACTCGTCGCCGCTGTAGGCGGCCGTCGTGGAGCAGTCCGGAGGGAGGGTCCTTCCCTTCTTGGACCCTTCGGCCTCCCCGGTTGGGTCGGCCTTCCTTTTCTTGTCTCCCCCGGCTGGGGGGGGGGAGAACTTTCCTCTTCCTCCTCCTCGTCTTCGTGGGAGGAGGGCGCGTTAGAGTTATCGGACGATGAGTCCGATACAACCTTGCGCCAGAGACCCTTTCGAGTCCCCACGGCCTTCTTCTTGGCCTTCTTCACCGGCACCTCGTAAGGTGTCGGAACCAGCATCTCCGTCAGGAGAGCATCTGCAGGATCTTCTGGCAGGGGGCGGGGCAATCGATCTGCTCCGCTGTCTTCACCCAGTCCTGTTAAAGGCATGGAAGGCTTAGATCCCACACATGATTAAATTGGGGCAAATGGATACCCTGTGAAATATAAAAACTTACCGGATTGGCGCGGCGCTTTGCGCTGAGTCCGCGGTCCTCGGTGAGGGAAGGAGGTACCTCGGCGCCCTTGAACAACACCCTCCAGACATCCCCGGGTCGAACTCCCACAAGTTGAATACCCGTTGTTGACACGGAAGAATCCGAAGGAAGAGCATGACCTGGACCACGTTGACGAGCTTGATTTTCTTGCTCATCATGTTCTTGATGCAGGTCTGGAGTCCAGTCAGCTCTACCGAGGAACCCCAGGACAGGCCCTTCTCTTTCCAGGAGGTGAGCTGTGTGGGGATTCCGGATCGGATTTCGGGGGCCGCCACCCAGTTGGTGTCGCGCAGCTCGGTGATGTAGAACTACCCCGATTGCCATCCCTTTATCGTCTCCACATAAGAGCCTTCGAGCCAGGTGACATTAGGCATCTTGCCCACCATGGCGCCTCCGCACTCTGCTTTCTGGCCGACCACCACCTTCGGTTTGACATTGAAGGTCCTCAGCCACAGGCCGAAATGGCGCTTGATGCGGAGGAAGGCCTCGCACAAGACGATAAACGCCGAGATGTTGAGGATGAGATTGGGGACCAGATCATGATAATCCAACTCGTAGTGGAACATGATCCCACGGACAAACGGGTGGAGAGGAAATTCCAGTCTGCGGATAAAGTGGGTAAGAAAAACTACCCTCTGATAGGGTTCGGGCATTGGGATGATCTGCCCTGCATCTCGCAGCCGGTGCGCGATATCCGCGGCCAGATATCTGGCTTCCCGTAACTTTATGATGTTCTCCTCCGTGACGGAGGAGACCATCCACTTGCCTCCTGCTCCGGACATGCTTGGAGTGGTTTGAGAAGAAGAACACGAGCTTGGGCGCTAGAGCTCGAGTGTGCGGGAATGGGTAAGCAAGGAGGAAAAAGGCATGGGTGAAAAGAGTGAATCTTTGTCCCTTTATAAGGGCGGAAGAGGCGATGCGCCTCCCCACTTGCCTGGTAAAATCGCTTATTCCCCAAGCGCCGTAATTGATGGCGCGGTTGGGTCACCCACGTCCGTATGGATGAGAATCCCATAATAAGGGGAACACGATCTCTGCTTTGACAAGACATGTCAAGAAAACCGCCTCTCGATATGTGCGGTGCTGGTTGAGAAAAACGGTTTGAATAATGACCGGGCCATGGCGTGATGTCATGCTGTCAAAACGTGTCAGCATATTAGATTTATGGAAATATTATTCTCTCTACGGTGGTATGTGGAACTTGTTTTGCAGTGCCAGACACCATCCTTCTGTTCAAAATCTTCCATGGAGTATTCGTAGGAGGAACCCGCCTTGCAATGCCGAAGACAATACTATGCGCCGGACTCGTCGTTATTGAAGCCTGGTTTAGGGGCTACTGAGGGAGTCCTGGATTAGGGGGTCTCCGGACAGCCAGACTATATCCTTTTGCCGGACTGTTGGACTATGAAGATACAAGATTGAAGACTTCGTCCCGTGTTCGGATGGGACTCTCCTTGGCATGGAAGGCAAGCTAGGCAATACGGATATGTAGATCTTCTCCCTTGTAACCGACTCTGTGTAACCCTAGCCCCCTCCGGTGTCTATACAAACCGAAGGGTTTAGTCCGTAGGACAACATACAATCATACCATAGGCTAGCTTCTAGGGTTTAGCCTCTACGATCTCGTGGTAGATCAACTCTTGTAATACTCATATCATCAAGAACAATCAAGCAGGATGTAGGGTATTACCTCCATCAAGAGGGCTCGAACCTGGGTAAACATCGCGTCCCCTGCCTCCTATTACCATCCGTCTTAGACGCACAGTTCGGGACCCCCTACCTGAGATCCGCCGGTTTTGACACCAACAACACCCCTACCTGGAGCGCCAAATGTCGGATTCGCGGTTCCGCAGACCCTTCCGAGGTTCGAACACTAGGGTGCGTGCGAAGAACTCTCCCCTCCCAGCCTGCCTACTCGATGATTCCACGACCTTGCTCGATGAACCCAAGGGACAAGAGACATTGCGATTTATCCTGGTTTGGACCACCTTGCGGTGTAATACCCTACTCCAGCTTTGTGGTGGATTGCCTCGAGGGGCTGAGGATAAACTAGTACAGTGGTTGAACAACCTCAGGAGGTGAGGTGTTCTTAAGCTCAATGAGCTGGTGAGTGAGAGGGTGACCTGAATGATCCGTCCCGTCTATGGTGATGGCTAAGTCCTATTTATAGTATTCTTGGTCCTCTTCCCAAATGTAGGCGGGAAGGGATCCCACAAAAACCAAATTTGAAGGGGGAAAACTAGTACAAGCTATCCTGACAAAAGTAGTCTTCGCCTGCAAAAGGCTCTAGTGGTGACACCGCGGTGGGCTCCGCGATGACCTTTATCCTGCTGTGCTGGCAGTCTTGGTCTTGTTGCACCGATATGGAAACCTTTGCTTGATTCCTCAGGACTACGCACCTGCCCTTGCCTCCTTAGCACTAAAGAGGAAAGTGGTACACTGCGCCCGCTGGCGCCCGCCTGGCCTTGGTCGTCATGGCTCACATCATGTGAACGTCGCGAGGTGCACCCTGCCTTGATATCTCTGCTCCTAGGGAGCCAGCCACGTGAGCCCCCCCCCTAGGGAGGTCTTGGTGTCGTTCGCCTCGTGAGTCTTGGCCCCTCGCGAGGGTCTTGGATTGTTGTTGCTGAAGTTGGGCCATACCAGGCCGTTGTCGGAGCCATGTCGTGGGCCGCAGGAAGGCAAGTCGGGGTACCCCCATTCCCAGGACGCCGACAGTCTGGTGACGGTGTTGCGGATCGACCACAACATGGACTGGAGCTTGTCGAGCCAGCCCCTGCCGCAGGGCTCGAGCTTCTTCTTGAAAGTTCTTGTCTTGAGGCCTCTTAGGACCTCTGCGTTGGCGCGTTTACCTTGGCCGTTGCTCCTGGGGTGTGCCACCGAGGCGTAGCATATCTGCGTTCCAAGGTTAGCACAATACGTTTTGAAGAGGTTACTAGTGAACTGCGAGTCGTTGTTAGTGATGATACGATTAGGGACCCCGAAGCGGCTCATGAGGCCCTTGATGAACTTGACTGCCTAGCCGGCCAGGATGGTGCAGACGGCTTCCACCTCCTCCCACTTGGTGAACTTGTTGATGGCGACGTAGAGGTAGTGGTAGCCCCCGGGCGCTCGTGGGAACGGAGCCAAGATGTCCAGCCCCCAGACCGCAAACGACCACGAGAGGAATGGTCCAGACGCCTTGAGCAGGCTGGTGGATCCTAAGTGAGGAAATAACCAAAGCCAAAGTAACTGAGCATCACTGAAGAGATTGATCTGTGTGATCCGATGCATGTTACCTTTGAAGACTGTCATTCTTCCAGATGGTTAGGCGTCAAGTTCTGAGTACGCCAAGAGTCATCGTGGTGTGCTAGTGAACAAGTATGTGAAGGTTTGGGAAGTCTACCTTGAAGACTTACCACGAGTGATTGTGCGAGGACCAAGTGACCTTAGCTCAAGATGAATACAGTGAGGACTGTATGTCCTCTGAGTTGCGACTCAGCCGTCTCAGCCAGACGTATAGTTGATGTAGCAACAGGAATTGGTCTACCAAATTCCATTGTCTTCATCGAGCCTACCTGGTTTCAAATTCCTCAACCTCTCTTACTTTATTATGCCGCTGAAGAATTTGTGAGCTATGCTTTGACGAATTTGAGCTGAAGAATTTCATCACGCTATCTTTCGTTTCCTTAGTTCATATTCTTCATGCGTGTATCAACGTAGATTGCATGTTGTTCACTCTTACATATTCTAATTGCATGTACTCTGATTCTATGACGATTTAGTTTCCCTTGTGTCTCTATTTCTTCACTTCGATCTTCGTCAAATTCATGAGTTTGACGAATTTCTAAAAATCTCCCATTCACCCCCTCTGGGTGTAAACCTGCGCTTTCCGTGTCTGGCCCCTACCCATGTGATACGCAGAGGGAGATCGTGAGCACGTGTGCCTCCTGAGGGAACTTCATAAAAAGCATTTCTAATACTTAGAAAATGAAGCTTTACTGATGCATGAAATGATCATTACATAACAAAATATACATGCTGCCATGATGGGCATGGGCAGCTTGAGGATGTGATGGCCAGGAGGCCCCTTAGGTAGTCGTCCCACCATGACTGCACATGGGGTTCCACTATGTTATGGGCGGGATCTCTTATGGCCAATGGCAACGCAGAGGAGGCTACAGAGCGTGTACAACTCCACTTTGCTCGTATCCATGAGGTCACATAGAACTTGCGGAGGTGTTGGATGTTCCATTTGTTATGTATCATAACACCCTCATCCTTTTCCAGACGCGCCACACCAAGTTGGGAAACGTGCACCACCATGAAGGGGCCTTCCCACATGGGTGGGAGCTTGTGGAGTCCTTCTTTGGAGAGGATCTGTCACAGGACAAGATCACCAACTTCAAGCATACGGGGGCGTATGTTGCCACCGTGGTAGCGGTGCAACGCCTGCTAATATCGTGCTGCTCAGATGGCAGCCTCACGGCATGCCTCCTCGAGGAGGAGCAAATCAGCTTCCTGTAGTCCGTTCCGCTGAGCCTCGTCAAAGGCAAGGACTTGCAGGGACCCGTGCTTGAGCTTGGTGGGGAGGACAGCTTTAGCCTCGTAGATGAGGAAGAATGGTGTTTCACTGGTAGGCTTGGTGGTGGCCGTGCGAATTGACCACAATACGGAAGGAAGCTCGTCAAGCCAGCCCTTGCCGCGGGCCATGATCTTTTTCGTGAAGCTCCCTGTCTTGAGGCCCTTGAGGACCTCAGCATTAGCACGGTCGGCCTGGTCGTTGTTCCTTGAGAGTACGATGCTGGTGCAATATGACTTGAAGAGGCGGCTGGTGAATTACGTGCCATTGTTAGTGATGATGCGGTCGGGGACACTGAAGCGGCAAACGAGGCCCTTGATGAACATGACTGCCGAGCCTGTTGGGATGGTGCGGATGGGCTCCACCTTAGCCCACTTGGTGAACTTGTCGATGGCAACGTAGAGGATGCGGTGGCTGCCAGTTGTGCAGGGGAAGGGGCCCAGGATGTCCAGCCCCCAGACCACAAGGGGCCACGAGAGGGAGATGGTTTGGAGCCCTTGCGCTGCTTGTCGTGGAACTGGCATGCTTCGCATGACTAGACCAGCTCGTTGGCATCGCGAAGCATAGTGAGCCACTAGAAACCGCTGCAAAAGACCTTGTCGGTTAGTGTGCACGATGAAGAGTGGTGTCCGCAGTTTCCTCCATGTATGCCGGCCAGTAGGTCGCGCCCTTGCTAGGCAGGGAAGAAGCACGAGGCGAGTCCATTAGGGTGCTGGCAGTAGAGCTCGCCATCCTTCAAGCAGTAAGGCCCAACCTGGCATGGGAGGGCACCGCTCCCCAAGTAGGCCTTGATCTTTGCAGCCCAGCTCTTGGTTTGTGGCTCAAGCTCCATCAGCAGGTGAGCGCCTAAGGATGGGCCATAGTTGGGTGCACCTGAGGCGGGTCTGGGTGGGAGTTCCTCATGAGGCCTTATGACAATGGCCTCAGGAGGTGCTGCAGATGGCCTCAGGAGGCGCTCCTCGAAGACACCTAGGACTTGAGGCTCGCGACGGGAAGCCCGCTTGGTGACCTCGTCTGCCTCCTTGTTACCACTGCGAGGGATGTGCTAGAGCTCCATGCCTAGGAAGCACTTCTCGAGCTTGCGCACTTCCTCCCGATAGGCAGCCATGTGCTCGTCCTTTGGCTTGTATCTTTTGTTGGAGAAGTTGATGAGGAGCTGTGACTCTCCCTTGATGGTGATGAGCCTGATGCCGAGGGCATGAGCATTTTTTAGGCCAGCGATGAGGCCCTCGTACTCGACGATGTAATTGGATACCTTGTCGCTGGGCTTGAAGTAGAGTAGCACAACATAGTACAACTTGTCCCTTGTTGGTGAAGTGAGCATGACAGCATCCCCCACGCCCTGTCGTGAGAACACGCCATCAAAGTGCATGGTCCAGCCGACAGGAACACCATCGCCAAGCAACATGGATACTTCCTCGTGCGCTCCTCCTAGTGAGTGTCCCTCCACTCTATCGTAAAGTCCACCAGGGCCGCGCCCTTGATCATCCTTGTGGTATGGAACTCCAGCACAAAGAGCTGCAGCTCGATGTTCCATTCTGCAATGCGACTGGTGGCGTTGGGGCTATGTAGTACTTGCTCCAGCGGGTAAGACATGATCAGCTAGACGGGATGGCCCTGGAAGTAGTGATGCAGCTTCCTCAAGGTCAGGAGGAGTGAAAGGAGGAGCTTTTGCTGCATGGGATAGCGCCCGCGGGCGTCCGACAACACCATGCTGATGAAGTACATGGGGTGCTCGATGAGGCATATTGGTGCAGGGCCCTCGACGCAGGGTGTGGTAGGCTCGCGAGGCTGCTCCTTAGGATCCTCTGTAGGAGGGGCCTCGGGAGGGGCCTCCAGAGGGGGTCCTTGGGAGGCGGCTGGGCAGCCTCAAGAGGCTCGGGCACGGTCTCGGGAGGCGCAGGCACTACAGTCTTCTCCTTGGTGTGGGCTTGTTCTTCTCAGTCCGTGACCAGGGCCGCGCTGACCGTTTAGGGGGTGGCCGCCAAGTATAGGAGCAGAGGTCATGAGG
>NC_041384.1:305354436-305380263 GCF_002162155.2 Triticum dicoccoides
CCAGGATGGGAGGGCTTGTGAGGTACCTCTTGAGGCCTTCGAAGGCCGGGTCGGCCTTAGGGCTCCACTTGAAGGGGCCCGGCCTCTTCATGAGCTTGAAGAAGGGAAGGGCCTTCTCGCCAAACTTGGAGATGAAATGGCCAAGCGACGCCATGCATCCCGGCAAGTGCTGCATCTCGTTGAGGTTTGGGGCTCGGTGCATCTCCTTGATGGTGATCGTCTCAGGTATAGCCTTAACACCGTGGTGGGAGACTAGGAAGCCAAGCAACTTGCTTAAGGGGAATCCAAAGACACACTTGGCGGGCTTGAGCTTGAGGTTGATCTTGCGCAAGTTGGCGAATGTTTCTTCAACGTCTGCGATGAGTGAACTTGCCTCGCTAGTCTTGACAACGATGCCATTGACATAGGACTACGCATTCCTTCCCATCTAGGGACCCAGGCTGATGCGCATAAGCCTCATGAAGGTGGCGCCTGCACTCTTCAGGCCGAAGGGCATGCAGATGTAGCAGAACAGTCCACAGGGGGGAGAAGGCAGTCTTCTCCTTGTTCCCCTCTGCCAACTTGATCTGGTGGTAGCCAAGGAAGGTGTCCAGGAAGCACATCAGATCACACCCTACAGTAGAGTCCATGATCTGGTCGATCCGTGGGAGGGGGAAGGGATCTTCGGGGCAGGCCTTCTTGAAGTCGACACACGATTGCTGGCATTGGCCTTGAGGACGATGATGGGGTTGGCTATCCACTCGGGGTGAAGCACTTTCCGGATGATGCCTGCCTCTTGTAGCCTCTCGACTTCCTGTACGATGAACTCTTGTTTCTCGGGTGCCTGGCGCTGTACCTTCTGCTTCATAGGGCATGCGTTGGGACACATGGCTAGGTGGCGCTCGATCACCTCCCTTGGTACACCGGATATGTACGATGCTGTCCAGGCAAACATAAGAGCATTTTCCCAAAGGAAGGCGACGAGCGTGTCTTCCTATTTGGGGGAGAGGCCGACCCCAATGGTGACGAAGGGGCTCGAGGTGGTGCCATCCAGTGACACAATCTTTGTCTCCGCGTGGACCTAAGAGAACTGTGGCTTCTTCTTCGCGAGGGAGGCTTCAAAAGGCCTAGCCTCTTCTTCCACTATCGGGTACGCGGTGGCGACAGCCTTGTAGGCATGCACGAGGGTGTGCATCATGTCCTTCTCATCATAGTGGATGGTGATAGTCATGCTGCAGCCCGACATCTTGACAGTGTTGTAGGAGTGGTGGGTCACCGCCATGAATTTGGTGAGTGCGGGGTAGCCGACATTGTAGGGCAGGCCAATATGCGCCACATCAAAGTTGATGAGCTCGGTGTGGTAGACGAATATGACAATGAGGTGCACCTGCCCCAGGGGCGTCGTGGAACTTTCAGTCGCGCCTAAGAAGGGCCTTGTTTTCATCAAGCACTCGAAGGGCACCTAGAGCTGCTCAAAGATCTCCACAGAGATCACATTGAGGCTGGCGCCGACGTTGATGAGCATCTTGCTGACTGCCACGTTGTTGATGGTGGGCATGCACAGAAGAGAGATGGTGCCCATGGACTTGTAGACTTGGGGTGACCAGTGTGATCGAAGGAGATCCCGTACTGTGACCACTTGAGGGGCATGGAATCTGCAGTCTCTGGGAGGGCTGCATTCACCTCGCGAGAAAACTTCTTGAAGTGGTGGTTGAACGAAGGAGCTGGAGCTCCACCAGGGAGGCAGGACACCTTGCGAGGTTCCTGGTAGCCCTAGGCGTCCCCTTCAAGTTGGTTGTCATTGTTCCTGTTGGGCGCGGCAAGCCTGGTTGGCCTGCTAAGGGTTGTCCTTGCGAGGGTTGGCCTGCCGAGGCTAGTCCTGCCAACCCTGGCAAGAGTTGTTGTCGTTGTTGCATTCCTTCTAGTGTCCACCCATGTGGCTGCCATTGCGGCTTAAGCCGTAGTCGCGTGGACGCTATGCTTCTTACGCTGGTCGTCGCGAAGCAGCTTGAGCTCGTGGTATTCTTTGTTGGCATGGGAGTGCTTGTTGTGATAGGCGCAGAAGGGATACTTATCCTTTCGGGCCTTGTCGCGGTCGTGACCGCGGTTACGCTCGGGCTCCACCGCAATCACGATGGGGCCCTTGTATTTGGTGTCCCTTCCTTCGGCTTGGCGACGTCGAGGTCGGCGTCAGGGTCATTGTGGGTGAAGAGGTAGCCCTCCTCAGCCTTGGCGTACTCGTCGGCGAGGTCAAAGAGCTCAACCACGGTGTCGAGCTTGTTGTGGACGGTGAGCTTCTTGTGCATCCTAACGTCCTTGACCTCTCTGTAGAAGGCCGCGATGACCATGGCATCGGAGGTCTGCGAGATGCTGTTGCACCCCTAGCTAAAGCGCTAGATGAACTTGCGGAGAGGCTCATCAGGGTGCTGGTGGGTGGCGCACAGGTTGCTGAACGTGGAGGGCGGTCGGTCGTGCCCTTCAAGTTGGCGACAAACTGCTGGCATAGTGTCAGTGTCAAAACCGGCGGATCTCGGGTAGGGGGTCCCGAACTGTGCGTCTAGGATCGATGGTAACAGGAGACGGGGGACACAATGTTTACCCAGGTTTGGGCCCTCTCTATGGAGGTAATACCCTACTTCCTACTTGATTGATCTTGATGAATATGAGTATTACAAGAGTTGATCTACCACGAGATCGTAATGGCTAGACCCTAAAAGTATAGCCTAACTATGATTATGAAGATCTATCTACGGACCTAGCCCTCTGGTTTATATAGACACGGGAGGGATCTAGGGATACACAAGGTCGGTTACAGAGAAAGGAATCTTCATAGTTGGTCGCCAAGCTTGCCTTCCATGCCAAGGAGAGTCCCATCCGGACACGGGTAGAGTCTTCGGTCTTTGTATCTTCACGGCCCATCAGTCCGGCCCATGTCCAGAGGCCAATCAGAGGAATGGGAACGGCAACGGCAATGGAAGCTCAGCAAAGAAGCCCAACCCTTTTCCTCGTGCTCAGGTGAATCACATTGACGTGGAGGATGTCTATGATCAGCCAGAAACTGTGGTTGGTAAGTTTTTATTAAATTCACATCCAGTATTGGTACTCTTTGATTCCGGTGCAACGCATTCATTCATATCAGGGGTAGTTATCGAAAAGTATGGGTTGCCCACTAGGACCCTTAGAACCCCGATCCAAGGTACTTCTCTAGGAGGAGAGATGATGGCAGGCTTAGGCTATCATTCAACCCTCAGCATCGGAAATCATGATTTTCCCGTAGACCTCATAGTCTTAGAATCCCAGGGATTGGACGTGATCCTAGGCATGGACTGGTTGACGAAGTTTGAAGGGAACATCGACTATGCCCGCAAGACAATTTTGCTCGCCACCCCGGAGCAGAAGAAGATCAAGTATGTATCCAGACGCACACCGATAAAGAAGCGGGTGAATTTCCTCACGGGAGTGGTTCAGGAGGAAGTACCTGTAGTACAAGATTTTTCGGATGTATTTCCGGAGGAATTACCAGGAATGCCACCGGATAGAGAAATAGAATTTATGATCGAGTTATTACCTGGCACAACCCCAATATCCAAGAGACCTTATCGGATGCCCCTGAATGATTTGGAAGAGATCAAGCAGCAGATCAAGGAATTATTGGAGAAAGGATATATTCGCCCAAGTTCGTCACCTTGGGGAGCCCCAGATCTTTTGGTAGAGAAGAAGGATGGAACCCTGAGAATGATTGTAGATTATCCTTCATTGAATGATGTGACCATCAAGAATAAGTACCCTCTACCGATGATTAATGATTTATTTGATCAGCTAGTCGGAGCCAAAGTATTTTCCAAGATTGATCTTCGATCAGGGTATCATCAGCTGAAGATTCGTGAACAGGATATACCCAAAACAGCTTTCACCACTAGGTATGGTTTATATGAGTGTACCGTCATGTCATTCGGATTGACTAATGCCCCTGCATATTTCATTAGCATGATGAACAAGGTATTTATGGAATATCTGGACAAGTTTGTCGTGGTGTTCATCGATGACATCTTGGTTTTCTCCAAGAGCGAGGAAGAGCACAAGGAACATCTGCGTCTAGTCCTGGAGAAACTCCGAGAACATCAGTTATATGCCAAGTTCAGCAAATGTGAATTTTGGTTGAAGGAAGTCGGATTCCTTGGACATGTTATTTCAGGAGAAGGAATAGCAGTTGACCCCACCAAGGTTGAATCGGTCACCAACTGGCAATCCCCCACCTCAGTCAAGGAGATCCGCAATTTTCTCGGACTCGCAGGATACTATTGGAGATTTATTGAGAATTTCTCCAAGATTGCTAAACCCATGATCGAGCTGTTGAAAAAGGAAACAAAGTACATTTGGACCGAGGATTGTGAAGCCAGTTTTCAGGAGTTGAAGAAACGTCTGGTTACAGCCCCAGTACTCATTTTTCCGGACATACACAAGGATTATCAGGTGTATTGTGATGCTTCTCGTCAAGGACTCGGAGGAGTGCTCATGCAGGAAGGAAAAGTTGTAGCTTATACCTCCAGACAGCTACGACCTCACGAGATGAATTATGCCACACACGATTTGGAGTTAGCAGCCGTAGTGCACGCACTCAAGACCTGGAGACATTTCCTTGTCGGAAACAGTTGTGATGTTTACACAGATCATAAGAGCCTGAAGTATATCTTCACGCAGAAGGAATTGAACCTCAAGCAGAGGAGATGGCTTGAATTGATCAAGGACTATGACATGAGATTGCGTTATCACCCAGGGAAGGCAAATGTTGTAGCAGATGCCTTGAGCCGCAAAAGTTATGTAAACACCCTCATAGCTGGAGGATTACCTCAGAATTTAGCCGACGATCTCAGAGATCTCCGATTGGAAATAGTACCAAGAGGATTTGTCGCCACCTTGGATATTCAGTCCACTCTGACCGAAAAGATCTGTGAGGCCCAGAAGACGGACAAGGAAATTGCAGAGATAAAGGAAAAGATGAGTAATGGAAAGGCTAAAGGTTTCCGTGAGGATGAACACAGAACTTTATGGTTTGAGGATCGCATATATGTGCCCAATTACCCAGAGGTCAGGAAGTTAATTCTTCAGGAGGCCCATGATTCACCATACTCGATTCACCCAGGCAACACCAAGATGTATCTGGATTTGAAGGAAAGTTTCTGGTGGACAGGTATGAAGAAGGATATTGCCGAGTACGTAGCAGTATGCGATGTTTGTGAGCGAGTAAAGGCTGACAATAGAAGCCGGCAGGGTTACTTCAACCACTGCCGATTCCCGAGTGGAAATGGGAAAAACTTGGAATGGACTTTATCACAGGATTACCCAGGACCCGTTCAGGTTATGATTCTATCTGGGTAGTGGTTGATCGCTTGACCAAGGTAGCTCATTTCATTCCCGTGAAGACTACATATACCAGCGCTAAGTTAGGCAAGATATACATGACCAGGATCATATGTCTGCATGGAGTTCCGAGGAGTATCGTGTCAGATAGAGGAACGCAATTTACCTCAAAGTTTTGGAATCAGTTGCATGAAACTTTGGGTACGAGGCTGGAGTTCAGTACAGCTTTTCATTCGCAGACAGATGGACAGACCGAGAGAGTCAACCAGATTCTGGACGACATGTTGAGAGCCTGTGCGCTAGACTATGGGTCTAGCTGGGATGACAATCTGCCATACGCAGAGTTCTCGTACAACAACAGCTATCAGACCAGTCTGAAGATGGCCCCTTTCAAAGCTCTGTATGGAAGGAGGTCTAGAACACCATTGCTGTGGGATGGTGTTGGAGACCGAAAGCTTTTTGGTCCCGATCTTATCAGAGACTCCGAAGAGAAGGTCAAGCTGATTCGAGATAGACTCAAGATAGCCCAGTCGAGACAGAAGAGTTATGCTAACAGTAAACGCAAGGAGGTAACGTATGAAGTTGGAGACCGAGCCTATCTCCGTGTGTCCCCACTTCATGGAATCAAGAGATTTGGTGTTAAAGGAAAGTTAGCACCCCGTTTCATTGGCCCCTACAAAATCCTCGAACGCAGAGGAGAAGTTGCATACAAGATGGAATTGCCGGAAGGATTGTCAGGAGTTCATGATGTCTTCCATGTTTCCCAGCTGAAGAAATGCCATGCTGAGATGGCCGATATTCCTTTGAGAGACACAGTGCCCCTAGAGGCCATACAGCTCGACAGTGATCTGACTTATGAGGAGAAACCCGTCAGGATTCTTGAGACTGTGAACAGAGTTACCCGCATCAAGATCATCAAGTTTTGCAAGGTTCTGTGAAGTCATCATTCCGAGGAGGAAGCCACCTGGGAGCGAGAAGAAGATCTCCGTCGAGACCACCCGCACCTATTTGCTAGCCAACCCGAATCTCGAGGGCGAGATTCATCTTAAGGTGGGTAGGTTTGTAACATCCCAAATTTTCAATTTGGAATGTTTTACAATTATTAGTTAAGCATCTATGCATTTTGTTTGAATTGAGTGGCATTTGGAAATTTTCAGAGGCTTTTGAATTTTTGTTGAATTTGGATTCAACTTGGCATTTAAAAAAACATCTACCTCACTATCCCTGACAAATACTTGAGAAAAAGTATGAGAGGAGCTAACATGACACTTCAAAAATGTCAGAAGAAAATATTGCCAAAAGGTTTGAATTCAAATTTGAATTTTATTTGGAGTTTGCAGAAATTGTTTTTTTTAGTTTCTGTTTTGTCTCTATAAAAATGTCCACGCTATAGGATTATTTCCCCTGAGAATTATGATATATATATATGTCCTATATAAAAATATTATAGATTTCTCTTATTTTATTTTTTCTCTCTGCCGTAATTCAAAAAAAAGGAAAAGGCCCAGGCACGAGCCAGGCCAAGCGGCCCAGCCGACGCCTAGGCCAACCAGCCCAGCAGCGCTGAGCCGCAGCCCACAAGCACCCGAGCCGGCCCAGCCGACAGTAGGCCAGCGCGCCCGCACCCGAACCCCTCTCCCCTCGGTCGCCCGCTCGCCCCCTCCTCTCTCCCTCTCACTGACCCGGGGACCCCACCCCTTCTCTTTCCCCTCGCCCATGCTATGCCGTGCCAGAGCGCGTTCGACGCTGCCGCCGCGTCCGAATTCAACGGGATCACGATCCCGAGTCGCCCCCTGCTCCAAGTTGATGCCCTATAAATAGCCCTACCCCTCCTCTTCCGAATCCCCCTAAAACCCTACTCCAAAACCTACCATAGCCCCGACACCATCCGAATGCATCTCGCCGCCGCCGCCTCAGTTCGCCGCCACTCCCGACACTGGTGAGCCCTCTCTTCCCCTCCCCGCACCTTCACCCGAACCTCCACTACCTCCCGCACCTCTTTGACACCTTTTCATCGCCCGGGAACCGCCGAAGCCGTCGCCCCCGAGCTCGACCGCCGCTCGCCGGAACTGCAGCTCACCAGGGAGCAGTCGACGTCGCCCCGACCACCTCCGTCGTCCCCGAGCTCCCCTAACTCCATCCCCGACCTCCACTCGAGCTGCCGCACCCGCCCGACGACTCCTCCGCCGCCCCGGACCACCGGAGCACCCCCGCCACCGTCGCCTGAGCCGTCGTCATCCCTCGTCGCCGCTGTAAGCCACCGGACTCCCTCCACCATTCGATCCGCATTGCACGGCTTAGATTAGACTAGAGAAGGTGTACAGTTTATTTCATATAGATCGGTTAGTTACGGGTTAGATCGGTTTATTTTTTAATTGTGGTTTAGTTAGACCGGCCCGATCGGTTTATTTCTGTTAGCCCGTGGACGCAGTGGTCTATTCAACGCATGAGCGCTGTTTAGTTTTAGAACGCCCATTGTTCGGCCCATTAGCGCATTAGTTTTTGTTTAGTTTATTTTAGTTTCTTTTTTTAAAACAGAATAGTTCCAGTTTTGTAAAATCTATATCTTTTAAGTTATTTAATATTTTTAGTTGATTCTTTTTGCTCTAGTTTGTAAATTTCCTATAGTTGCTGTAGAAGTTAGATTCGGCCATGTTTTGGTTTTTAAAAAAATTGTTTATATTAGTTTTAGTCAGATTAGTTTTTCTGCTATAAATTGAATTAGGATTTTTTTAGTGATTCTTTTTGTCACTGCTTTGTTTTGACTTTGTCTAGCAGTAGGAATTTATTTGGGCATTTTTAGTCTTTATTAAAACTAGATTTTATGCGAAAACAAGCTTTTCTAGTTTATTTAGCTTGATGTTGTTTTCTGCTGTTCTAGTTATTTTTAAGTTTTATTTTTCCTATGTTATAATTTATTTTAGATTAGTTTCTGTAGTTACACAGAGTGAACATTTATTTACAGCAAAATAAAAAGTTTTATTTTATTTTCTTATTAGTTTTGTTTTAGGTATAACAGGAGTTCTATAATAGATATTGGTTTGATTCTTTTTGCACCTAGTTTGTATGTTGTTTTCCTTTATGTTAGTTAGTAAAACCATTGTTTTGGTTCTGTAAAGAAAAGTGTTAGTAGGTTAAAACTATTTCTTTGTTGTTGCTTGATGTGATGGAAACCTTGATTTTGTTTTCCTCGAGTTTTCTTTGATTTTGGTTTGAGTGATTGTGTGTTTTCCTTCAGTTTGCTGATATGTCATTAGTGCAATACTTATTTGTGCTATTGTTTGACTCGATAGAATTTCCGGAGTGCGAAGCTTGCTATCTCGAGTCACTAGCGTTTGAAGACCGTCAGCCAGGCAAGTCATTTGATCATGTTTTTGCAATACCTATGAATTTGTTGCATTATAATTGTTCCTCCCTACCATGCATGCAGTAGGAGAATTTTAAGTTATGTTCTTGAGTAGTATCATGAGGTAGGATGAACCCAATTCCCCTTGTTACCATTGCCCGGGACGATGTAGTTTATTTTGCTATGCTCGTAGACGGGGTTGGTTGAGTGATTCATAAGGGAGAAGTGAGAGTCAAGATGATGACAACCCCATGACTTCAAGATCAAGATGGAGTTCAAATTCACTACTGGGTGGATGACGGCTGACGGGCACCCTGGAGAAACCAGCGGATGGCCGGGATGCATGGAGAAGCGCCATGACATCTTGCGGAAAGCTTCACCCAGCCACGAAGAGACGGATGGATACCCCTTGACCGAAAGCTTACCTGTGCAGCCACAAGCCATTATGGGCTCTGGCTGGGTTGACCCTAGGCGTGACTCAGGACGGACGGTGCCAGCAGATGTAGAAGAACGATAGGACATGGATGGGTACCGGCAGTGCTCAGAGAAACTCTACGGAAGACCCTGTTTCATTCATCCCGTCTTCAAACACCAGGCAGTGCGAGGACATAAAGGAGGGAACGATTCTTGTGGGTAAAGTGCACAAGACTCTGCAGAGTAACAACCTAATCGATTAGCCGTGTCCCCGGTTACGGACAAATGAGCCTCTGGAAACTGGAGTATTTCGGAAATCTCAACACCGAACTAATAAATTAATGGAGGGGTTATTTAATAATTGGGAATGAGACGATGGTTGGCGGAACCATCTCAATAACAACCAACATTTTGTAGTAATTGCAAGCAAGTCCTTTGTTGTAGGGAAAAATTGGCTTTTTTGCAAAAAAACATAAAAACTTAGAGCCCCACAGCCAAATTGCATATAGTGTTAGCATTATTATTGTTATTCTATCTATGACTTGCCGGCATATTCAAAATGCTGACCTACACGGCTGCAACGTCTTATGTTGCAGAGGAGTTTTCCGACCAGGAGTGAGGCTACGATCTACGCTTGGCGAATTGCCCTATGGAGTCGGATGGACTCGCTATTCGTCTACGCTTCTGCAGCTTTATTTAGTTTATTTCTCATGAGTTGGCCTTCGGCCGAATTTATTCTATTGTAATAAAGACTCGATATGAGAATCGTGTAATAAATTCAGGTGTGATTGAACTTTGAATCTTTTCATCAATGTACTGTGTGTGCCAGCATGATCTTGGGACGGTACAGCTACACAGAGACTTGACCGATTTTGGGTCGGGTCGCTACAATATATATATATGTCCAAAAATACCACTCGCTCCTACAAAAATTGGCATAAGAAAATAAATTGGCTTAGTATTAGTTTTAAAACAAATGTCAGAAATAGAAAACAGAAACAAAATAGAAAAGAAAGCTTACCTGGGCCGACCTACCTGGCACTGTGCAGCCCAGCCGGCCCACTGGCCCAGTGCCAGTCGTCGTTGTCCTCGTGCTAATCGGAGAGGCGTGTGGCCGACGCACGCGCACGACCGTGCCGCCATGCCACCAGCCTGCCTGCCCTCTCCCTTGCTAGTGCGACGCGTTGGGCGACGTCGCGGGTGTTGTCCCGATCCGGTCGACCTCCTCACTTTTCCCCTCGCCTTCTCCCTCGCTTGCCGCAGCCATGGCCGAGCACCATCCTCGTCGCCGTTCGCCTTAGTCGTCGCCAAAGCCACCCCCTTGCTCCTCTGTCGTGCCCAAGAGCTCCGCTCCGTCGTCCTGCATCGTCTCCATCAGCCACGCATCGGTGGACGCCCTGTGGAGCCGCCTTCGCCGTCGTCTTCAACATCCACCGCCAGAGATCGCCACCGCCGCCCCGTCGACCTCATACGACTTCCCCGGAATCGCTGTGAGCCACCGCGTCGACTCCCCCTACTTCCCAGATCTTCCTCGCCCCCTGGCCCCTCCTGCCGCTCCAGCCGAGCTTCGGCCGCTGCCGCGAGCTCCGCTCCGGCAAGCTCCGGTGTCCCTGCTGTGTCCCACCTGCCGCCCTGGATGCGGGCGAGTCCGGACTGTGCCCCGGTGCTCTCAGTCGCCGCCCCCGTGCCTTGCAGTGCGGACTCCGCCGTGACCAGAGGTCACCGGGGACGACCTCGCCGGCCTGACATGCGGGCCCGGCCTGCCAGGTGATTAGCTTAAGGCTAATCACCATTTAACTAAACCTTGTCACTGACAGTGGGTCCCTGCGCCCTAATCTTTTAATTAGATTAGTAATAACCCCCCTGTTTAACATTGTGTCACTGACGTGTGGACCCCACAAGTTAGGTTTGACTCTGGTCAGCGATGTTGACTTGCTGACGCAGGCATGACGTAGTGCTGACGCAATTAACCATTTTCTGGATTATTTCTATTTTGGAAATTCCAGAAAATTAGCAAAACTTCTAAAATTCATAGAAATTCAACCGTAGCTCAGATTGAAATAATTTATATATGAAAAATTATCAGAAAAATTCAATCTATCCATCGTACCAGTTTCATGCATGACAAACCAACGTATACATGCTATATAAGTGAAAACACATAAAGGGCATTTCAAATGCTTAAGTTTGGAGTTGCATTTGAATCCTTGATTCAAATGAGCTCCATTGAACTTGTTGCTGGTTACATTAGTACAAACAACATCACATCTAAATGCCGTGATCATGCAACATATTGTTGCATATGCTTGTGTATTGATTGTAGCACCGTTCTTCTCGATAGGTCCTGCTCCGGAGAGTGTTCGAGAGTACCTGTCTGAAGAGTAGTGCTCTACTATCGATTTATCAGGCAAGCAAACCCGCCTTGTTCATTCTGATACAATCCCACTCTCTCGCTCCTGCTCTCTTTTATTGCATTAGGACAACAACGACTCAAATGCTACTTTATGCTGCGGTAGTTGAACCCATTCCTCTGCATGACCTGTCATTGCCACAGTAAATAGTTGAAACCCACTAGCATGTGTAGGAGTAGATTGAGTGTGACGCCCCGAGACCGATGTGCCAGGTGTCTTCCAGTTTTTCGCTGTTTGTTGTTGTGTCATTCGCTTGCATGTTGCATATTGCCATATTATCATGTGCATTGCATCATCATGTTTTCAGAACTTGCATCCGTCCGGGTTCCCACAGTTCCGTCTGTTGTCCGTTCCGAGCCCAGACACACTTGCACGCGCCCGCGGCACGTCCGAAATATTATTTTATAAGTGGCGGGGAAATGTTCTCGGAATTGGATGAAAGTTGGCATGCGGTGTTGTTTTAGTGTAGATAGGCCGCCTGCCAAGTGTCATCGCATTCGGAGTCCGTTTGATGCCCCAACCGTTAAACTTATAGCCGCAATATAGTCAGTTTATTCATCGGACGTTTCGGTCTCCGAAACAGTCGCCGGGCCTCTCTCTCTCTCTCTCCTCTCTTCTCAGTCTATCTCTCTAACACAGCCCACCTAGCCCCCCACTCCGACCGGTGCCATCGAATCGTGATCGGAGGGCACCGGAAGCCCCCGAATGCCCCTAACCTAGTCCATGTGTATATATATAGACCTTCCCCTTCCATTTTTGGAACCCTAAACCCCCTCCACCTACTTCTAGCCTCCCCCTCGGGATCCCCGTAGTCGTCAGTCTCATCCTCCTTGATTTCAGCACCAGCAAATCCCTCCGCCGCCACATGCCGCACCCCCATCGGCCAGCCCCGTAGCCGGCGACGCGCATAGCCAACCAGGCGCTCGCACATAGCGCCCAGCGCCCCCAACCGGCTCCCACCGCCGCGGCACGCCAGGCCCAGGCGCGGCCCACCCAGGCCTGAGCGGCAGCCCGAACGCCGCCCTTTGTCCCTCGCGCTAGCCCGTTCCTCCTCCCGCTCGACCCCGAGCTGGATCGGGGGAGCGTCGCCATCGTCCCTCCCGCCGGCGAGCCGACGCCGATGAGCCTCCTGCCGGTGACCAGCAGGTCACGTCGTGCCGCCTCTACCTTCCTTCTCCTTCCTCCTGTCTCTCTTTCTCTCTCTGACTTGATCTCTCCCAGTCACTTGGACAGGGCCTCCAAGGAGCTTGCCGCCTCGCGCCGGCGTGCACTGCCGGATGCCGCCACCACCGAAAACGGGCACCTCGTGCCCGGATCCGTGCCTCTCCACCCGGATCTGCTCCCTCCCACCGGATCCCTGCCTCACCTCGTCATCCCACCGCCGCCATGGCCTTCTGCTCACCTGGAGCACAGGAGGAGGTCGGGCGAGCCCCTCTGACGGGCCAGCCCCCCACGGGGTTCATGGGCCAGCAGCGCAAAGGCCCATCCCCGCCAAAGCCCACCTCCGATCCGGCCTGCTGCTTCCTCCTCCATGCACCGGGCCAAGCCCATGGGTGAGCTGACCCCAGGGCCCCTCTCTTTTTTTCCTTACTGCTAGGCCAGCTCAGTTCAGCCCATGGTCATTTTTTTCCTTGTACGTTTTGCTAAATATCCTGGACATGCTTATTGCAGAAATGCCATTTTCTTGCATTGCTCATAATTAAAAAACCATGGATCGGAATTAATTAAACTTTATATGTAAAATGCTTAGAATTTTGTCTAGTTTCATAATATCCAACTTTCAACCATGTTTAACATTTTTAAAATGATTTTTGCTTTATTTTTCTTAAATAACATTCTAAAATGATTTAATTCATAATTTAATAACCGTAGCTCCAAATTTAATAAACTTTATATGTAAATGGGGTAGAAAAATGCCTAGTTTAACATGGTGTATTTGCTTTGCATGTTTAACAACCCTAAAATATGGTTTATGGCAGAACAGTACCAAACCAAAAATATGCACATGAGGAGTTTTCGGACTTGTTGTTCCGGCCTCATTTAAACTTGCCTAGATAGGTAGTTTTCTTTTTCTTCACCTCTCGCCATGTTAATAAACATTTAATATTGTTAGGCACATAAACGAGATCGAACTAAATAACTTGAACGTGGTGTTTCGTCAGTATGCAACAGAGTTGCATATTGAGCTCCACTTAATTTGTAGTATTGTTTGTGCACTTTGCCATGCCATGCCTCATTAAACAGGACATGCATCATACTTGGTTGTGCATCATGCCATGTTTATGTGATGGTTGTTTACTATGTTGCTTGCTTCTTTCTGGGTTGCCTCTCTCGCTAGCTTCGGTTTCGCTCCGGAGTTGTGAGGATCCGTTCGTCTACGCCCGTTTGTCTTCTTCATGGACTCGTTCTTCTTCCTTCCGGGATTTCAGGCAAGATGACCATACCCTCGACATGACTTCTATCTTTGCTTGCTAGTTGCTTGCTCTATTGCTTTGCCGCGATACCTACCACTTGCTATATCATGCCTCCCATTTTGCCATGTCAGCCTCTAACCCACCTTTCCTAGCAAACCATCGATTGGCTATGTTACCGCTTTGCTCATCCCCTCTTATAGCATTGCTAGTTGCAGGTGAAGATGAAGTTTGTTCCATGTTGGAACATGGATATTATTGGGATATCATTATTATATCTTATTTACTTTAATGCATCTATACACTTGGTAAAGTGTGGAAGGCTCGGCCTTATGCCTGGTGTTTTGTTGCACTCTTGCCGCCCTAGTTTCCGTCATACCGGTGTTATGTTCCTTGATTTTGCGTTCCTTACACGGTTGGGTGTTATGGGGACCCCTTGACAGTTCGCTTTGAATAAAACTCCTCCAGCAAGGCCCAACCTTGGTTTTACCATTTTCCTCACCACCACCTACTTTTCCCTTGGGAGTCACGCTCCCGAGGGTCATCTTTATTTTAACCCCCCCGGGCCAGGGCTTGTCTAAGTGTTGGTCCGAACCAGAGCACCGTGCAGGACCGTCCCTTGGCAACTTAGGTTATGTTGGTACCTGTACGCTTAGCTTATCCGGTGTTGCCCTGAGAACGAGATATGTGCAGCTCCTATCGGGATGTCGGCACATCGGGCGGTCTTGCTGGTCTTGTTTTACCATTTTCGAAATGTCTTATAACCGGGATTCCGAGTCTAATCAGGTCTTCCTGGGAGAAGGAATATCCTTCGTTGACTGTGAGAGCTTGTGATGGGCTATGTGTTGGGGAACGTATTAATTTCAAAAAAATTCCTACGCACATGCAAGATCATGGTGATGCATAGCAACGAGATGGGACAGTGTGATCTACGTACCCTCGTAGACCGACAGCGGAAGCGTTATGACAACGCGGTTGATGTAGTCGTACGTCTTCACGGCCCGACCGATCAAGCACCGAAACTATGGCACCTCCGAGTTCTAGCACACGTTCAGCTCGATGACGATCCCAGACTCCGATCCAGCAAAGTGTCGGGGAAGAGTTCCGTCAGCACGATGGCGTGGTGACGATCTTGATGTTCTACCATCGCAGGGCTTCGCCTAAGCACCGCTACAATATTATCGAGGATTATGGTGGAAGGGGGAACCGCACACGGCTAAGAGAATGATCATGAAGATCAACTTGTGTGTTCTAGGGGTGCCCCCTGCCCCCGTATATAAAGGAGCAAGGGGGAGGAGGTCGGCCCTAGGAGGGGCGTGCTAGGGAGTAGGATTCCTACTCCTAGTTGGAGTAGGTTTCCTCCTTTCCTAGTCCAACTAGGAGAAGGGGGAAAGGGGGGAAGAGGGGAAGGAAGGGAGAGAGGGGCCACGCCCCAAACCCCTTGTCCAATTTGGACTGGGCTTGGGAGGGGCGCGTGCCACCTCCTGGTCCTTTCCACTAAGGACCATTAAGGCCCATTGCTTCTTCCTCGTATTCCCGTAACTCCCCGGTACCTCCGAAAATACCCGAATCACTCGGAACCTTTCCAATGTCCGAATATAGTCGTCCAATATATCGGTCTTTACGTCTCGACCATTTCGAGACTCCTCGTCATGTCCCCGATCTCATCCGGGACTCCGAACTCCTTCGGTACATCAAAACTCATAAACTCATAATATAACTGCCATTGAAACCTTAAGCGTGCGGACCCTACGGGTTCGAGAACAATGTAGACATGAACGAGACAAGTCTCCGGTCAATAACCAATAGCGGAACCTGGATGCTCATATTGGCTCCCACATATTCTACGAAGATCTTTATCGGTCAGACCGCATAACAACATACGTTGTTCCCTTTGTCATCGGTATGTTACTTGCCTGAGATTCGATCGTCGGTATCTCAATACCTAGTTCAATCTCGTTACCGGCAAGTCTCTTTAGTCGTTTCGTAATACATCATCTCGCAACTAACTCATTAGTTGCAATGCTTGCAAGGCTTATGTGATGTGCATTACCGAGAGGGCCCAGAGATACCCCTCCGACAAACGGAGTGACAAATCCTAATTTCGAAATACGCCAACCCAACATGTACCTTTGGAGACACCTGTAGAGCTCCTTTATAATCACCCAGTTAAGTTGTGACGTTTGGTAGCACACAAAGTGTTCCTCCGGCAAACGGGAGTTACATAATCTCATAGTCATAGGAACATGTATAAGTCATGAAGAAAGCAATAACAACATACTAAACGATCGGGTGCTAAGCTAATGGAATGGGTCATGTCAATCACATCATTCTTCTAATGATGTGATCCCGTTAATCAAATAACAACTCTTTTGTTCATGGTTAGGAAACATAACCATCTTCGATTAACGAGCTAGTCAAGTAGAGGCATACTAGTGACACTCTGTTTGTCTATGTATTCACACATGTATTATGTTTCCGGTTAATACAATTCTAGCATGATATAAGGAAATAAATAATAACTTTATTATTGCCTCTAGGGCATATTTCCTTCACTATGTTGGGACACCCCTGCAGGGTTTTGAACTTTCAAAAGCCGTGCCCGCGGTTATGGGCAGATGGGAATTTGTTAATATCCGGTTGTAGAGAACTTGACACTTAATTTAATTAAAATGAATCAACCGCATGTGTAGCCGTGATGGTCTCTTTTTGGCGGAGTCCGGGAAGTGAACACGGTTCTTGTGTTATGCTTGAACATAAGTATTTTCAAGATCACTTCTTGATCACTTCTAGTTCACGACCGCTGCTTTGCTTCTCTTCTCGCTCTTATTTGCGTATGTTAGCCACCATATATGCTTAGTGCTTACTGCAGCTCCACCTCATTACCCCTTTCCTACCCATAAGCTTAAATAGTCTTGATCTCGCGGGTGTGAGATTGCTGAGTCCTCGTGGCTCACAGATACTTCCCAACAGTTTCAGGTGTCGATGATACCAGTGCAGATGACGCAACCGAGGTCAAGTGGGAGCTCGATGAAAATCTTGTTCGTTGTGTTGTTTTGTTTCGTGTTGATCAGTAGTGGAGCCCAGTTGGGACGATCGGGGATCTGGCATTTGGGGTTTTCTTCTTTTATTTTGGTTTCGTAGTCAGACCTTGATTGTATTCTGGATGATGTATGTTTAACTTGTATTTGTGTGAAGTGGCGATTGTAAGCCAACTCTGTATCCCTTTCTTATTCAGTACATGGGATTGTGTGAATATTACCTGTAACACCCCGGATATGATTTACCTAATATGTAATCCAACTCTTCCGTTTCCGGCGTTAAGTTATTATATTTTCTTGGGTTCGGGTTTTTTTCTCCGTGTGTTGTTGTCGTTGTCATGCATCTCATATCATGGCATCATGTGCATTGCACTTGCATACGTGTTCGTCTCATGCATCCGAGCATTTTCCCCGTTGTCCGTTTTGCATTCCGGCGCTCCGTTCTCCTCCGGTGGTCATTTCTACCTTCTTCTCGTATGTGGGTATTAAACATTTCCGGATTGGACCGAGACTTGCCAAATGGCCTTGGTTTACTACCGGTAGACCGCCTGTCAAGTTTCGTACCATTTGGACTTCGTTTGATACTCCAACGGTTAACCGAGGGATCGAGAAGACCTCGTGTGTGTTGCAGCCCAACACCCCTCCAATTTGGCCCAAAACCCTCTCCATCATCTAGAGCGTTCAATCATGATCGCGTGGCCGAAAACCGCACCTCATTTGGACTCTCCTAGCTCCCTCTACCTATAAATATGTGCTCCCCTCCCGAAATTCACGGATGAACCCAAGCCTTCTTCCACCTCCCACCGCCGGACGTGTCCGTCCTGGGCCGGACGTGTCCGCACTGCCATCCCCGGCGAATCCCGCGCTGCCACGTCACCTCTCTCTCTCCTCCCGCCGCCGCAGCCCAACGGACCCAAATTCGGCCCGCCCCGGGCCGAACCGGGCCGCCTCCCTCACCGCGCGCGCCGCCCGCGCCCTCGCTCCACCGCCTTCGTCTGCCTGCCGCCGCCCTGTACCTCCTCGACGCCAGCGCGCTGCCGCCCTCTGCCGGTGCTAACCGGGGCCGACGCCCGAGGCGCCCGCGCCCTCAACTCCGGCGCCGCCCGCCGACCGACGCCCGGAGAGCTCCTCCCTCTCCCTCGATGCTCCGGCCGGCCCAAGTCCCCGACGTCTCCGGCCACCTCGTTCTCCGGCAAACAATGCACTTCAGCGATCTCCCGACCATCCTCGAAGTCCGTGCCATGAAACCCTAGATCTGTTCTCGGAGTGGTAATTTCTACTAAGTCCCCGAGATTTCCATGTTTCAAATGCCCTTGTTCATCTTGTCATAACTTTGCATCTGTAGATCCGTTTTCAGCATATAGCATATCAAAATGTTCGTCTCAGAGAGCACATCATTTCTTCTCATTGCATCATTTTCATTTGAGCTCATCTTGATGCCCGAAATGCTGTTGGAAGAGTGCTATTTGAGATAATTGTCAGATCTGCTGCTCCAAATAGCTATTTGTCATTTTTCCCATGATTAATGTGTGCATGATATGCCCATGAGCTCTACATATGTTTTGTTGTGTACTTTGCTATCTTTCCAGAGGTGCCATCCATGTATTTTTGTGATGTGTGTGGTGACTAGCACAATCTTGAAAAGTGGTGCATTCGTTAATGCTGATTTCAGGGACTTAGCAATTCCACTAAGTCCTTGGACTGTTTTTATCAATATGCCATATGTTCATGTTGTTTCCTAGTGATCCGTGCCTCTTTTGAGGATGATCAGTAAGGATTATTTGTTAATATTGTAGTGCTATATCCATCCATGTCTTTGTTTGCAATTATGGAGCAACCTAGCTTGAGTCAATCGAGCTCTACTTTTGCTATTTCGTGAATCTGGGCAGATTGTCTACTTGTTAGCGATTTTGCCGAGGATGTTGTAGTTGATCCATGCATGCTATGTTGTTGTTCTTGCCATGTCTAGCTTGTATAATGTGTATTCTTAATGGGTGTATCCTTAGATTGTCATGCCTTGCTCTGTAGTGAGTGCATTGAGCTCGTAAACATGCCTACTTGATATCTGATTTGTATGCTCCAGTTTTTCTCTGTCTTGTGATCTGTTTATGTTTTTGCCATGTTCACATGCTTGCAATTTTATTTTCTGATCCCTTTTGGCTCAAGGTCATTAAGGGACTTTTGTTAAGCTCTTTGAGTAGCTCCTTGCCATGCCTTACTTTGCCATGTTAAGTTCCTGTAGCATATAGTTTTCTTGCTCCAAAGTGTGCTACCTGATCTGAAATTCCAGACAAGTGTTAATTTCACTAAGTCTGAAATCTGTTAACCAATTGCACTTTTGCCATGCTTGTTTGAACCTGTTAATGGATGAATTGGCCGTAGCTCAGTGTTCATCTTTTGTTAAGCATCATGAGTGGATCCCTGCCATGTATTTTTTTGCCATGTTTGGGTGCTGTAGCATGTTTAACTTGTTGCATTTAGATGGCTACTTGTTGTATATCGTAGACCGGTGCCATATTTGAATTGCTTGCCATTTCCAAACCGTGTCTCCGATTCCGGTGTTCTTTATATCGGTTTCAACCGAAATCACCTCACCTTTCCAGTGGCACACTTGGATTTCCAAGTTGAGGCCAGGTTCTTTCATTCCTTGTCAAATCTTGCATATGCATCACATATCGCATCCCGCATAGCATACCATGTTTGCATCATGTTGTTTGAGTTTTGCACGTGGTTGATTGTGTCCTTTTTGCTTGTTTGTCTTGTTTGGGTAGAGCCGGGAGACGAGTTCGCTAACGAGGAGCCCATTGAGTTTGCTTTCGAGGATCCAGTCAACTCTGATAACTTTGCAGGCAAGATGATCATACCCTCGAAATCACTTCTATCTTTGCTTTGCTAGTTGCTCACTCTTTTGCTATGCCTATGCTACGATGCCTACCACTTGCTTATCATGTCTCCCAAATTGCCATGTCAAACCTCTAACCCACCATGTCCTAGCAAACCGTCGATTGGCTATGTTACCGCTTTGCTCAGCCCCTCTTATAGCGTTGCTAGTTGCAGGTGAAGATTGGAGACCGTTCCTTGTTCGGAACATTATTTACTTGTTGGGATATCATTATATTATCTTGTTATCTTAATGCATCTATATACTTGGTAAAGGGTGGAAGGCTCGGCCTCTCGCCTAGTGTTTTGTTCCACTCTTGCCGCCCTAGTTTCCGTCATATCGGTGTTATGTTCTCGGATTTTGCGTTCCTTACGCGGTTGGGTGATAATGGGAACCCCTTGAGAGTTCGCCTTGAATAAAGCTTCTCCAGCAATACCCAACCTTGGTTTTATCATTTGCCACCTAGCCTCTTTTTCCCTTGGGTTTTCGGAGCCCGAGGGTCATCTTATTTAAACCCCCCGGGCTAGTGCTCCTCTGAGTGTTGGTCCAAACTAGAGTCCTGTGCAGCGCCCCCTCGGGGAAACTCGAGGTTTGGTTTTAGTTGTATGGAGCACTCATCTGAGTGTGCCCTGAGAACGAGATATGTGCAGCTCCTATCGGGATTTGTCGGCACATTCGGGCGGTGTTGCTGGATTTGTTTTAACTTGTCGAAGTGTCTTGTAGAACCGGGATACCGAGTCTGATCGGAATGTCTCGGGAGAAGGTATATCCTTCGTTGACCGTGAGAGCTTGTCATGGGCTAAGTTGGGACTCCCTTGCAGGGATTTGAACTTTCGAAAGTCGTGCCCGCGGTTATGGGCAGATGGGAATTTGTTAATTTCCGGTTGTAGATAACTTGAACCTAAACTTAACTAAAATGAATCAACCGTGTGTGTTACCGTGATGGTCTCTTCTCGGCGGAGTCCGGGAAGTGAACACGGTGTTGGAGTAATGCTTGCCGCAAGTTGTTCTCTAGTTCTTCGTTCGCGCTTTGCCTTCTCTTCTTGCTCTCTTTTGCGAACAGGTTAGCCACCATATATGCTAGTCGCTTGCTGCAGCTCCACATATTACCTTGCCTTTACCTATAAGCTTAAATAGTCTTGATCGCGAGGGTGCGAGATTGTTGAGTCCCTGTGGCTCATAGATTACTTCCAAACCAGATGCAGGGCCTGATGACTCCATTCAGATGACGCGCTTGAGCTCAAGTGGGAGTTCGACGAGAACTCATGCTGTTACTATGTGTCGTTCCTTGATGATCAGTAGTGGTGCCCAGTTGGGGTGATCGGGACAGTGTCGCATGTTGGGTTGGTCTTTTATTTTGGCACCGTAGTCGGGCCATGAGTGATTGGATGATGTAATGCTATTTATGTACTTTGTTTGACGTGGCGAGTGTAAGCCAACTATGTACCTTCCCCTTTTTATTATCTATTTACATGGGATGTTGTGAAGATTGCCTTACTTGCGACATTGCTTTCAATGCGGTTATGCCTCTAAGTCGTGCTTCGACACGTAGGAGATATAGCCGCATCAAGGGCGTTACATTACCCCTCTTGCGACAAACCTACCATGCGGCTATGCCTCTAAGTCGTGCCCCGACACGTGGGAGATATAGCCGCATTGTGGGTGTTACAAGTTGGTATCAGAGCCATCCCCGACTTAGGAGCCCCCTGCTTGATCGAACCGCTGACATTGTTGAGTCTAGAACAAAATGTTTTGAGTCTTAGGATTATATGTATCAGAGAGTAGGATTCTTTTTACTCCTCAGTCCCTTCGTCGCTCTGGTGAGGCCTCCTGACATAGAAGTTTTGACTCTCCTCTTCTCAAATTTCACAAAAAAAATTAGGATCACGCGGGTATCTTGGAATCGTTCTGATGGTTTTGTGACGAAAACATTGTTCTTGGTGCCTCCTGACATTTAGGGGTTGTGGCAGTGTCCCGGGGAGTTGAGCTCCGTGTTGTTGTCATCACAATTATATCGTTGCAGTTCTGGAATACCTGAGTTCGCCGACATCAAAAATATCTTTTATGCAGTTGTTGGTGAGATAACCTCGACGCCACCCAGTACTGGGGCGGGAGTATTGCCATAACTCATATAACGGATGCTTTTTGAAGGTTGAGGTAAATGATTTACGGAGGTTTCTTGGTTATGTGTTGAAGGATGGATACAGCTGGATGTAGGATTTGCTAGTTTTGGCTGAGATATTATGCTTCCCATGTATCCCCAACACCTGATTCCATAACCAGAAAGTTTCGGGAGTTTATAAGTGGGAATTCAAGTATCACGTAGGATATCCTTCCAAAAGAGACATGATACGATATGGGGTCTATCATATGTTTGTTTCCGGCTTATTTTGCAAGCCAATCCTTTGTTTTGTTTTGAGTTGTGGTATTCGAGTTGCTTCAATGTCAAGTGTTTATTCCATACCTTCCCTAAGCTGTGTTCTCATATTTCTATGTGAATACTAATCCTTCATGATAATCGAGATTGTCATGTTAATCCTTTTCAATTGGCGTGCTTCTCTTCAAGTGGATCCGATCATTTCAACATCTGCAAGATCACCTCTCAGTTTTCCCAATGTTGTTCGTTTCATCTGTCCCCAACATGCCTTTGTTTTCCCGCCCACCCATCCCTTTTTCATTCAAGGACTCAGATTTCTTAATCAAGTATCTATTTTATGGATGTGAAGTCTCTCCATTCTTTTCCGTCAATGTTCTTATCCGATGATTCTCAGGAAGATTCTAAGGGAGCTTCAAGTTCATCATTCTTCGTTCTCTTTCTTCTCCGGTGGATTCAATTCAAGCTTTGTCGATCATATCCTTTTCCTCGTTTCAAATGTTTTCTCATGGCGGTGCACCTCTTAATTGTTCACCTCTCTCTATTCATTGTTCCGGAGTGCGAAGATATCTCAGAGGATGTTATCTCATTCAATCCGTTCAAGCTATTTCGAGGTTGTTATCTCATTCAAGCCATTTAATTCAACCGGTGCAATCTCTCTCTTCAAATCATTTCAACGGTGTTTCTCTTGAGTGGGCCCTAACCCACAGGGTTTTTTCCAGGATCTTACCTGACTCTTCTAATCTTCCCGGAGTTACTCTCAAATTCTTTTCCAAGTTTGACGTGAGAATGAGTTATCATCAGTCAAATGCCTTCTCCAAGATCTTTCACATTCCTTTCATCGTTGGTTCAACCTTTCTAATTTTCATTCTGGAGTGTCTCATGAATTATCATGGTGGTGTGTATCGTCGTCATTCTCGGATTTGAAGACCGAAGAGGAGTTCCTCTTAAATCCTTACCCGTTCTTCCAAAATTCCATGGTTCTAGCGTTATGCCATCCTATCATAATTGTTTCTGATTGTGAGAATTCATTTCACCCATCCGGAGCAATTCAGGAGTCTTTTTAGTTTGATTCTCTAGAGCCCATCATCTCAGAATTATTCATTTCAACTCTCAGCTCTCATTCTCAAAATCTTACCGGTGCTTCGCTCAAGTATTCGTTAATCAGTTCAAGATCTCTTCATTATCTTGTATCTAATTTTCGTCAAGTATAACCTTACGTTTTCCAATTCATACCGGTGATTCATCCCTTTTCTTCGTTAATTTTCAATTCTTACGGTGGCTCTTCCAAGATTCTTCTTCCTTCGTTTATCATATCAATTTATTTGTTGTTTCAATTCTTACGGTGGTTCGTTGAAGACCTTCTCAAGTTTAAGCTATACCTCTCTTTAATCCTTTCTACGAGAATAAGTAGTATGCCAAATCTGTTTCTTGTCATCAATTTAAATTGGTGAAGGATTAGCATAATGTAATTCTTATTCTTGTTTCATCGTGTAAATTCAATTCCTTATTTCGGAGGTTCATCAAAATTTTCGGTTTCAATTGTTTCATATTTTCTTCTCGGAGTTCCAAGATCTTTCAATTATATCATCGCGAAGCTCCATTTATTCAATTCAAGGGTTCATCTTATTCTTTTCAAGCTACATTTCTTTGCAACCATCTTTTATTTTACCGGAGTTCTCACGATGGCTCAACTTGGTGGTTCGTCAAGGATTCCTTTCATCCTTCATTTGTTCTTCAAGATTTCTCTCGGAGTTAAGATTCACCAAGCTATACTCTAAAACAAACATGGTGCTCAATACATGTTTTGTCTTGAGGAGTTTAAGTATTCTTCATCTTGCATTCTGAAGTGCAATTCTTTCTATCTTATCTTTTCAGGTGGTGTTATGTCATTTTGACAATTTCCCTTCGTGTTTCATGATTCACAAGTTATCGGGAATGACATATTGTAAACCCATCATTTTCAATTCGTTCATGAGATCCTTTGCTACACATCAATCTCTTCATTGGAGTTATCTTTGGTTAGATTTCACCTAAAGCTTTCCCTAAGGATTGTTGCTATTTATGGTGCTTATAAATGACTCAAGTTCTTCATTTATCCTCCCGGTGAAATAAGTTTCTCGTCTCCTTGTTCATATCAATTCAATCTTTTGCTTTTCGTTGGTGGCAGAATTTCACCTCATAGTTTTGACATGTTCTTCATAAGCCCACTACAAGCTTGTTCTTTTCATTGTTGGTTTTCCAACAACTCTGTCATAAGCTTCTTGGAAGGGTGCTTTCCAAGACCAGTTGTGGCAGAAGTTGGCTTTTTCTTCTCCATTCTTTTATTCCAATGATATATCTTTTGTTCTTCCTTCTGGAGGCATTGTGAGGTTGCTCTTTTCAATCATCATCTCGAATTGCGAGGATCGTGTTCTTTTCGTTCTTATCCATTTAACCAGAGTGTCGTGCCCTCTATTCAAGTCCTCTCATCTTATCAAGTTTCCCATCCCTTCTCAACCGGAGTGCTATTTGAAATTGTTCTTACCCCTTGTGCCATTCTTTCAATAGTTTCGGAGGCAGTGTGTTGTTGATTTCATCAAGTATCTTCTCATCTTGTCAAGTTCTTGTTAATTCCTTCCATTTTCAATTGGAGTGCTGCCCAAATTACATCATTCTTTTCCCCTCTCTATCTTGTTTTAACCGGAGTGTTGTCGTAATTGATCCTTATCGTTCCTTGTACATCTCGTCTATACCGGAGTGCTTGCATGTAGTTTTTGTCCATTGCAACCCTTCTCTTATGTCTTTCAACCTACAAGGCTCTAGTAAGGTTCCTTGTTCCTCTTTTCTAACGGAGTGTTTTCAATTTCGATCATCTCCGTTGTTTTCTTTTCTCAAATGGTTTAACCTCTCAAGGTTCTTTGGTTTCACTCATTTGTACAAGAAGCAACTTAGTTTACCTCTTCTCTTCCTCTTCCTCTTCCGTTTCTCTCCGGTGTCATTCTAGATCTCGGGACGAGATCCTCTCGTAGTGGGGTGTTGTGACGCCCCGAGACTGATGTGCCAGGTGTCTTCCAGTTTTTCGCTTTTTGTTGTCGTGTCATTCTCTTGCGTGTTGCATCTTGCCATGTCATCATGTGCATTGCATCATCATGTTTTCAAAACTTGCATCCGTCCGGGTTCCCACAGTTCCGTCCGTTGTCCATTCTGAGCCCAGACACACTTGCACGCGCCCGCGGCATGTCCGAAATATTATTTTACAAGTGGCCAGGAAATATTCTCGGAATGGGATGAAAGTTGGCCAGGAAATATTATTTTATAAGTGGCCAGGAAATATTATTTTATAAGTGGCCAGGAAATATTCTCGGAATGGGATGAAAGTTGGCCAGGAAATATTATTTTATAAGTGGCCAGGAAATATTATTTTATAAGTGGCCAGGAAATATTCTCTATCTTGTTTTAGTGTTGATAGGCCGCCTGCCAACTTTCATCGCATTCATAGTCCATTTGATGCGCCAACCATTAAACTTATAGCCGCAATATAGTCAGTTTATTCGTCGGACGTTTCGGTCTCCGAAACAGTCGCCGGGCCTCTCTCTCTCTCCTCTCTTCTTAGTCTATCTCTCTAAC
>NC_041384.1:305380706-305429715 GCF_002162155.2 Triticum dicoccoides
GCCCCCAAATCCCCATAACCTAGTCCATGTGTCTATATATAGACCTTCCCCTTCCATTTTTGGAACCCTAAACCCCTCCACGTACTTCTAGCCTCCCCCTCGGGATCCCCGTAGCCGCCAGTCTCCTCCTCCTTGATTTCAGTGCCAGCAAATCCCTCCGCTGCCACTTGTCGCACCCCCATCGGCCAGCCCCGCAGCCGGCGACACGCGCAGCCAACCAGGCGCTGGCACATAGCACCCAACGCCCCCAACCGGCTCCCACCGCCGCGGCACGCCGGGGCCAGGCGCGGCTCGCCCAGGCCCACGTGGCCGCCCGAACGCCGCCCTTTGTCCCTCATGCTAGCCCGTGCCTCCTCCCGCTCGACCCCGAGCTGGATCGGGGGAGCGCCGCCATCGTCCCTCCCGCCGGCGAGCCGACGCCGATGAGCCTCCTGCCGGTGACCATCAGGTCACGTCGCACCGCCTCTGCCTTCCTTCTCCTTCCTCCTATCTCTCTTTCTCTCTCTTACCTGCTCTCTCTCAGTCACTTGGACAGGGCCTCCAAGGAGCTTGCCGCCTCGCACCGGCGTGCACTACCAGATGCCACCACCAACGAAAATGGGCACCTTGCGCCCGGATCCGTGCCTCTCCGCCCGGATCTGCTCCCTCCCACCGGATCGCTGCCTCCCCTCGTCATCCCACCACCGCCATGGCCTTCTGCTCACCTGGAGCAGAGGAGGAGGTCGGGCGAGCCCCTCTGACGGGCCAGCTTCCCACGCGGTTCATGGGCCAGCAGCGCGAAGGCCCATCCCCGCCAAAGCCCACCTCCCGATCCGGCCTGCTGCTTCCTCCTCCATGCACCGGGCCAAGCCCATGGGTGAGCTGACCCCAGGGCCCCTCTCTTTTTTTCCTTACTGCTGGGCCAGCTCAGTTCAGCCCATGGTCATTTTTTTCCTTGGACGTTTTGCTAAATATCCTGGACATGCTTATTGCAGAAATGCCATTTTCTTGCATTGCTCATAATTAAATAACCATGTATCGGAATTAATTAAACTTTATATGTAAAATGCTTAGAATTTTGTCTAGTTTCATAATATCCAACTTTCAACCATGTTTAACATGTTTAAAATTATGTTTGCTTTATTTTTCTTAAATAACATGCTAAAATGATTTAATTCATAACTTAATAACCGCAGCTCCAAATTTAATAAACTTTAAATGTAAATGGGGTAGAAAAATTCCTAGTTTAACATGTTGTACTTGCTTTGCATGTTTAACAACTCTAAAATATGGTTTAGGGCAGAACAGTACCAAACCAAAAATATGCACATGAGGAGTTTCCGGACTTGTTTGTTGTTCCGGCCTCATTTAAACTTGCCTAGATAGGTAGTTTTCTTTTGCTTCACCTCTTGCCATGTTAATAAACATTTAATATTGTTGGGTACATAAACGAGATTGAACTAAATAACTTGAACATGGTGTTTCATCAATATGCAACAGAGTTGCATATTAAGCTCCACTTAATTTGTAGTATTGTTTGTGCACTTTGCCATGCCATGCCTCATTAAACAGGACATGCATCATAGTTGGTTGTGCATCATGCCATGTTTATGTGATGGTTGTTTACTATGTTGCTTGCTTCTTTCTGGGTTGCCTCTCTCGTTAGGTTCGGTTTCGTTCCGGAGTTGTGAGGATCCGTTCATCTACGCTCTTTTGTCTTCTTCGTGGACTCGTTCTTCTTCCTTGCGGGATTTCAGGCAAGATGACCATACCCTTGAAATCAATTCTATCTTTGCTTGCTAGTTGCTCGCTCTATTTGCTATGCTGCGATACATACCACTTGCTATATCATGCCTCCCATTTTTCCATGTCAGCCTCTAACCCACCTTTCCTAGCAAACCGTTGATTGCCTACGTTACCGCTTTGCTCAGCCCCTCTTATAGCATTGCTAGTTGCAGGTGAAGATGAAGTTTGTTCCATGTTGGAACATGGATATTATTGGGATATCATTATTATATCTTATTTACTTTAATGCATCTATACACTTGGTAAAGTGTGGAAGGCTCGGCCTTATGCCTGGTGTTTTGTTGCACTCTTGCCGCCCTAGTTTCCGTCATACTGGTGTTATGTTCCTTGATTTTGCGTTCCTTACACGGTTGGGTGTTATGGGGACCCCTTGACAGTTCGCTTTGAATAAAACTCCTCCAGCAAGGCCCAACCTTGGTTTTACCATTTTCCTCACCACCACCTACTTTTCCCTTGGGAGTCGCGCTCCCGAGGGTCATCTTTATTTTAACCCCCCGGGCCAGTGCTTGTCTAAGTGTTGGTCCGAACCAGAGCACCGTGCGGGACCATCCCTTGGCAACTTGGGTTATGTTGGTACCTGTACGCTTAGCTTATCCGGTGTTGCCCTGAGAACGAGATATGTGCAGCTCCTATCGGTATGTCGGCACTTCGGGCGGTCTTGCTGGTCTTGTTTTACCATTGTCGAAATGTCTTGTAACCGGGATTCCGAGTCTGATCGGATCTTCCTAGGAGAAGGAATATCCTTCTTTGACCATGAGAGCTTGTGATGGGCTAAGTTGGGATAGCCCTGCAGGGTTTTGAACTTTCAAAAGCCATGCCCGTTGTTATGGGCAGATGGGAATTTGTTAATATCCGGTTGTAGAGAATTTGACACTTAATTTAATTAAAATGAATCAACCGCGTGTGTAGCCGTGATGGTCTCTTTTCGGTGGAGTCCAGGAAGTGAACATGGTTCTTGTGCTATGCTTGAACGTAAGTAGTTTCAGGATCACTTCTTGATCACTTCTAGTTCACGACCGCTACTTTGCTTCTCTTCTCGCTCTTATTTGCGTATGTTAGACACCATATATGATTAGTGCTTACTGCAGCTCCACCTCATTACCCCTTTCCTACCCATAAGCTTAAATAGTCTTGATCTCGCGGGGTGTGAGATTGCTGAGTCCTCGTGGCTCATAGATACTTCCCAACAGTTTCAGGTGCCGATGATACCAGTGCAGATGATGCAACCGAGCTCAAGTGGGAGCTCGATAAAGATCTTGTTTGTTGTGTTGTTTCGTTTCGTGTTGATAAGTAGTGGAGCCCAGTTGGGACGATCGGGGATCTAGCATTTGGGGTTTTCTTCTTTTATTTTGGTTCCATAGTCGGACCTTGATTGTATTATGGATGATGTATGTTTAACTTGTATTTGTGTGAAGTGGAGATTGTAAGCCAACTTTGTATCCCTTTCTTATTCAGTACATGGGATTGTGTGAAGATTACTCCTCTTGCGACAAACCTACCATGCGGCTATGCCTCTAAGTCGTGCCCCGACACGTGGGAGATATAGCCACATTGTGGGTGTTACATTGAGCCATGTTGTGTTCCTACCATGCCATGCTTGCTATTGCTTAGAGTGTGTCAGGTCTGATTCATTGGGAATGAATTGGAGTGGTATGATATGTTCTGGTGCTGAGAGTTAAGTGTGTGAACACGATTTGGTAAAGGTAGCGGTGAGAGGCCATGTAGGAGTACATGGTGGGTTGTCTCAGTGGAACCGTCCTTAAGCACTGAGTTATGTGTATGTTGTCCAATGACTAGCTACTACCACACATTGGAATGCTTAAGTGCCCCTCTCGACTTATTAACCAACTTGATCTCTGTCCAGGAGTTGCAATTAGTTTCTGGTGTTTGTAGGTACTGTTAGTAGTCTACCAAGTGGCACCCAGCCAGGTGGGCTTGGGACAGACTAGGCACAGTGGCATGGTGTACCAAGTGGCACCCGGATGGTGGGCTTGGGAACCCTGCTCACATCATTTGGGGCCATGAGCGACACCCCGGCCGTATCTGCTTGCAGATGGAACCCGAATAAGCGATAAACCTGGACTAGAGTCTTGTGTGGTTAGTTAGGTCATGGCCGACTCCCTCGCCAGGCTTCCACTTGAAGGTTGTCGAGATACACGACGTGTACATGGTGGTAAGTGGCGAGAGCGTGTGTGAAGAAGTACACCCCTGCAGGGTTAACATGATCTATTCGAATAGTCGTGTCCACGATTATGGACTTCTTGGATGCTTACGTCGTACATAGACAACTTGAAGTGGATACTCTAAAATGCTCAAGACAAGTGTGAGTGCTACGGATGGCCTTCTCGTAGGGAGATGGAATAAATCCATAGTGGTGTATTGATGTGGTGATTAGTGGACTCGTGTGTGCTTTCTTACCTCAAAGAAGTTACTCGTAGTCGTAGAATAGGTTTGCCACTAAGTCAAAGCTGGCTTGCTGCAACTGATCCCCACATCACCTCCTTGATACTAATGCATGTATGATAAGATTTGATGTAAGTCTTGCTGAGTACCTTTGTACTCACGTTGCTTAATTAATGTTTTTGCAGATGAGACTTCTGTCTCAGTAGTAGTTCTGCATGGATTTCGACGACTAGCTTGTTACCTCAGCTACGATCTTGTACCCTTGGGAGTGTATTGTAGATAGTCAGGCTTCTCAGCCTTTTTCTTTTGTAGTTGTCTGTACTCAGACATGTAATGCTTCTGTTGCTTGTATGCTCTGAATGATGGGTCATGAGACTCTTGTTTGTATTAAATGCTATGTGGCCCTTCTGGGCCTTTATCTATATGCGTTTGAGTTATGTTGTGATGCCATGTTGTACATCACTTGCATGTTATGCGTACGTGTGACGTGTATTGCTATGTGTGGGATTCAACAACCTAGTTGTCTATCCTTGGTAGCCTCTCTTATGGGGAAAAGTCTCGTGCTTCCACTGAGCCATGGTAGTCCACTACAGCCCGGTTCACCGGAGTCCTGCTAGCCCAGCACTACTACTCCGAAACACTTAGACTGGCCGGCATGTGATTCACATCGTTCCTGTGTCTGTCCCTTCTGGGAAATGTCACACGGTGACTTCCAGAGTCCTACTAGCCTGCTATAGCCCAGATTCCCGCAGTCCTGTTAGCCCAGTTGCTACAGCCCGGATTCACACGCTGATGACCGACATGCTCGATGTTGTTTCATGTATGCATGTCCCCGTAAGTTAGTGCCATTTTGGGTTCACGACTAATCATGTCGGCCCGGGTTATCTGTCATATGGATGCTAGAGACACTATCATATACGTGAGCCAAAAGGCACAAACGGTCCCAGGCCAGGTAAGGCGACACCCGTGGGAATACCATGCATGAGGCCGCAAAGTGATATGAAGTGTTACATGCTAGATCAGTGTGACTTAGAATCGGGGTCCTGACAGTAAGCAGGCGCTTTGTCTCATCCACGTGATGGTTGGTCTAGTCCGTCAGCGTGATTATATCTTGACGGTACTCGCTCAAGGGCCTCGTCATCGAATTGTGGCAGTAGCAGATGCTTCAGATAACTCTTTGTTGGGCGCTCGAGGCCGTATTCCTCGGCAGCTAGGACCTAGGTCCACCCATCGTTGAGCGTATCCTGTTTGGCTTGAAGTTGTTGATGTTTCTTTTTTAGGCTCCTCCCAGTTGCATTAGCTGCCGCTTAAAGCGTTCTTGCTCGAGGGTTCCTCTGGCATGATGAAGTCTTCGTTGTTGAGGCTGACATCCTCCTCGGAGACTGGTAGATAGTTACTATCCTCCGAATCCTCATTCCCGACAGGGTCGTCGGGGTTAACTTGTCCCTCCTCCCATTCATCTTGTTTGGACGCAAGCTCGGCAGGGTCTTCGTGATCTTGGCATCATCCAGGGTGTTGTTGTCTTCGTTGCCGATTTTGAGTGGCGCCGCTGAAGTCGATGTTTTGATGGTGCCTCAACAGGCTTGTCCTCAATCGGGTCTTGCTTGCCGTCATCGTCGTCCTTTTTAGGTGTATCTACTATATACACATCGTATGTTGAGGTGGCCATCCAGCGCCCGGTGATAGGCGGATTCTGGCCTGGTTCATCTCCGACATTGTCGTCCATACCGTCAATGTTTTCGAAGGCGTAATCTAGCATGTCGGTCAAGTCTTTGATGGTAGCTATTAAGTGGGTGGTGGGTGGGACATAAAATTGCTCGCTCTTAGCCCCTAGTCTGGGCTGGGCGTGGTTCAGAGGTGATGCTTCTGTAATGGTGAGAGATCGCATTAACTCCAAGGCCTCGTTTAGGAGCGAAGGCCGGACGGGGAACTGGGGGCCTACGGAGCTGGGCCTGGTAGACTCTACCCAGCCGTGCTCGTTGGACGCAGACCTCGAGAGTTCGGAGTTGGCATCCAGAGGTGAATACGGCTCTCCGATGATAGGGAGAGTCCTGTTTGATTCTAGGTTTGCCAAAAACACAATCGCCTATGGGTCTCCGGCAGAGAGCTCCATAGTAGCAGAGAGTCCGGTGGGATCCAAACTCCCATCTTCGGATGAGGTCGTCTGATCCGGATCTAAGGCCATGGCAGGGATGATAGTTGTTCCTTGAGCGGTGTCGGAGGATGGATCCGACGGGATTCCTTCTAAAAGGCGAGGAACATCGGTCGAGGCCATGAACCCTTCGAAGATCAAGTCTCCTTGGATATTGGCGACGTAGTTCAGATTTCTGAACCTGATCTGATGACCAGGGGCATAGCTATCGATCTGTTCGAGGTGACCAATTGAATTGGCATGCAGAGTGAAGCTGCCAAACACAAAAAGCTAACCAGGGAGAAATTTTTCCCTGGAAACAACATCGTTTTTTATGACCGAACGTGCCATCGAACCTTTTGCCGTTGAAACAGTGGAACTCTCAATGAAAGGAACAATGTCGGTGTCAAAACTGGCCGATCTCTGGTAGGGGGTCCTGAACTGTGCATCTGAGCATCGAGGGTAACAAGGGACGCGGAGAACACGATGTTTACCCAGGTTCGGGCCCTCTTAATGGAGGTAAAACCCGACGTCCTGCTTGATTGTATTTGATGAGTATAGGGTTACAAGAGTCGATCTACCTCAAGATCGTAATGGCTCAAACCCTAGATGTCTAGCCTATATGAATTTAGCCTCTACAGACTAAACCCTCCAGTTTATAAACACACCAGAGGGGCCCATGGTTGTACAGAGTCGGTTTGCAGAAGAAGGAAATTACATATATGGATGCCAATCTTGCCACCCACGCATAGGAGAGTCCTATCCGAACACGCGCTAAGGTCTTCTACCTTGTATCTTCACAGCCCATCAGTCCGGCCCATATCACATAGCCCGGACAACCGAGGACCCCCTAATCCAGGACTCCCTCAGCAGCTCCGGCTTGAACTTCGCGGGCCACACCACGCGACAGAGCTCGTGCGTGAAGGCCATGCAGCCTCCGATGGTGGAGACGATGCCGCCCACGAGGGAGGTGCGGTTCTGGCGCTTGTTGGCTGCGACCTCCTAGATGGTGCTATTTTGGCACCTGCGCTGCCTTTTGAGGAGCACGCATGCGTTTGGGCGCGCGTACTAGATGATTTGCTAGCTCGGGTTGTCGTCATGCGGTGGGAAGGAGCCGTGGGAGGGCTCAGGCAAGCACTCCCGATGGTGATGTGGCACACCATCATTGCGCAAAGGAGGTGGAGGAGGGGTGTCCTGCCACGCCCGTCCATCACGCGACGATGGAGGCAGCAGGGAGTGAGATGGCACTAGGGCATCGCTGATAATGTTGATGAGCTTGGTGATGCGGGTGAGCCAGGCATCTTAGCCGTCGTTGGTGTGGTGGTAGTGCAGCAGCTCGTGCGACATGAGGAGTGCAACCTGCGGAGCCGGAGGGTCATGGTGGGCAAGCGAAGTCACCGTGGCCGTGCACGCGGGAGGTCGGTGATCCTACTGCACAACCGAAGGATGCTCGAAGGGGGTCTCCACCTCCATATCAATGCCCATGTTGGCGGCGCAAGCATGGCAGACATGAAGGACAATTATGTGCTCCATCTAGACGCACTTGGCGCGGTGTTGGGTGCGGCGAGCTCGGTCATCTACCATGGCAGAACTGAAGCTTGAGGCATAAAACCAAGCCCCTACCTGGCGTGCTAAATGGTGGGGGATTGATTCTCAGCCACGGGAAATCCTTCAAAAAACCGGGTTCGAGCTCTCGGGGCTTGGTTTTGCGTCGACGAGGCCACAAGCTTAGCATGCAAGGAGACAACAAGCTATCCATGTTCGGGCCACCTTGAAGTGTAATACCCTACTCCTGCTTCGTTGTATTGCTTGTGGATAGTGCTCTTGGAGCTAGAAGGTGATCCGGAGCTCTTTGGTGATAGCAATGGCGCTAGGGCTTTGGGCTGGAGTCGATCGGTCGATCCCTTGCTACAGTGGCCGCCCTGTCCCTTCTCTAGATGCCTTGGGCCTCTTCCCCAATGTCGGACTCTAGGATCTGTGTGCAAGAAACTCTCCATGAGCAGCGCGACATGCGGAGTGGGAGGGTCGCATCGTGCGAGCGAGGAGGCGGTGGCAGAGCGGCCACGTGCCTGCTCCTTCACCGACGGGGGGATGGAGGCCACCCGCTCCCCAACGGGCTCGGTGGCGGTGCGAGGGCGCCGTCTGGGGGGCACCACACGCGGCGGGCACTACGTGGACCCTAGCGGCAGCCTGGGGCGCGACATGCTCTTGGCGAGCAGTGGTGTCGTCCATGTAGATGTCGATGTCGAGGTCGAAGGCGCAGGAAGGCCCCCTACCTGGCGCGCCAAATGCCGGAGTCTAGGATCTGTGTCCAAGAAACTCTGCAAGAACTAGGGTTCAAACTCTCAGGGGCTTTCCCTGGCAACCTACGACCCCGTAAAGACTACAACAAGATCATGACGAGAATGCTCACTCACACCAGACACGACAACACTAGTAGGGAAAAGCCTAGTAGTAGCGCATGTATTTGGTGTATCAGTAGCGCGGGTACCCACGCTACTGATAAGGCGCTACAGATAATGTTTAGCAGTGGCGTGTTTTGACACACGCCACTGCTATACCTACTTAACAGTAGCACTTTCCATACCAGCATTACTGCTAAGTGCTTTAGCAGTAGCGTTTTCCTGTCCAGCGCTAAAGAGCGCTACTGCTATGTATTCTCATATCTTTTTTTGCTACGTATTTGTGATGTTTATGTACAGGTTGCATACAATATTCTAATCATATCATAAACATGCAATATGCTCATCATATCATACACATAATAGTCTCATCATATCGTCCAACACAAATCATGTCGTCACATCATAATCATGCGATATAGCTATACAAGTTACATGACACATGTCTCATCATACATAATGTAGTACTTCTTGAGGCATCGGTTCATATCCCTCTCTTGCACTAGCGTGAACCTAAACCGGTACACCTGGACCTGACAATCCGGCCACTCATCATATACTCTTGGCATAGCACTTCTTCGCCATCGATGATCTATGCACCCGCATTGTCACATGAGTTGATGATATGCAACATAGATAGTTGAGCAACAGAAAGAGACAGACTTGAAAAAATAGAAGCAACATATCATAAGCATAAATAACAAAGTTCATCGTACCCAAAATGCCCTAACTAGAGTGATCTTCGCTAGTTGAGGAGGATGGTTTAATTACATCACAAATAAAGTTTTGTCATGTATAACTCAAAGTGTCGTCATACAGAAAGTATGGACTAAACGAACACATTGTCATATATCGTCAATCACTCCAACATTTCATGCCATCCATCCAAGTCAGGGAGATAGTCCCCGAGCCTAGTGAAAGGCTACGCGTGTTTGGACGTCTTCCTGCGACATTTTCCCTTCTTCATAGAACATCACTGTTTTTTCAAGGACCACCTTCATGATGATTTGGGCAAGTACACGCTGGATGTGATAGAACTCAGCTCGAAGTCGATGATCCAGGATATCTCCTAGGTTCTTTACCCAATGCAGAATATGGGCATTGCCGGATGTAAGTGAGATGTGAAGGTTCTGCTGATCCTGTCTGTACTCCAGCATGTGGTGTATGACATAGAATCCATCACTAAGAGTACCACTCAGTTGCTGGATGCAGGAGAAGTCGGTCTTGTGACCGAAGGCGGGCCTGCGTTTCCTTCTCTTCCTTGTCTTGATCTCTCCACCCCGTTCGCCGTAGATAAAGATAGCACTGTCGAGAACAAACTTGATGTGGCTGTAATCCTTTTTGTTCATGTTCTTCGACGAGTCCAAGTAAAGAGCGTGGGAGAATCATGGGTAAAGGATGATGAGGACGGCACGCCCGTGGCTGCACAAAATAAGTACACCTGAAATTAGCCTCCACCGTGCAAATGAGTGATTGAAATCAAAGGAAGGATATCCGCGCGGATGACTTACATGGGATGATAAGGCACGAGAATCGTCTCCTTGTCCTTATCGGCGACCATGAAATCGGAGATGTAGTCCCTCGCATATTGACGGTACTCTGGGAAGACTGCCAAGAAGCCCTCATGCATGAAGTACGGGTCAGCGACACAGATATAAGGTATTTTCTCAATCCCGATGATGTAGTTCATGTACAAGGCAAAAAGACGGACAAACGCAAAATCCATCTTTTTCAAGTGAAACATGTCAAAGATGTAACTGAATCTAAGGAAGAACTTCTCCACGGGGAATGTATCGACGTACAACTTTGCCACGACACGTTAGCCGATTAGGCTTTTCTCTCTCCACAGCACATCGTCATGAAGTCTCCTTAGATTGCCATATATGGCCTCTACTATTGCCTTAGGTAGGATCGGATGATCAGGGATATGACATTTTGCTGCACCGGGGATAGCTATACAGTCTTGAACCCGAGGCTGCTGAGGCTGCTGGATAATAGAAGCAGCTTTGTTGCCTTTCCTCGATCTCTTCCTATGCTTCTTTGCTACTAGAAGGTTGTCTATAATACTTTCATCCTCCGGAAATTCAGGCACCAACTCATGACTCTCAAACCCTGAGTACTCATACTACTGAGCCATCAATCCTCTGTCGTCATAGGCACTAGTATTGAGATACTGTAGAGTGTCATCGTCATCCTCATCCTCATCGATGGCATCGATATCATGCATTGCTTCTTCGACGATGGTGACGTCATTAGTGACTAATGGAGCCTCTTCCTCACCCCGTCCGCTATCACCCGGCATGACAGGCGACGCTAATTGGGTAGGTGGGGTGTTGATGTTCATACCTTGCTGAGGCCGCGTGGTCGTGGGTGTGCTCTCGACCGCCTCCAGACGAAGCAGACTCTTTGGCCACAACAGGACCCACCTCTTGCAATCACCAAGCTGCCGTGGGGTCTCGTCGTCATCTCCCACTAGTACCTGAGAAGCCAAATTCTCGTGGCCCAGTTTGACACTGGCCACGGAAACCTTGAAGATGCCAGGGGGGATCAGCCGGTTGTGGAACAATTGTTCCTTCGGCTTCACTATCATTGCCTTCCCCACGTCCACCTTCTAGCCGCTGATGGTGTACAATATGGTGCATGGGGTTACATCTTGTGGGGACCCCAACTCATAAGTCGTGATCATCGAATGCACGTGTACAGTGATCGTAGAGATCAATGCTCACTGAACACATAGAAGCTGAATAACAAGAGTCTTACATCCATATGTACCGTCTTACACAAATTATGACCATTATGGTCAAGTCTTACATTGCTAAAGCCTTAAGGGATGAACACCAGATAAAACTCAAGCAGTGGAAATCTTCGTTGATAAGTAGAACCCGTGCCATCTGCCTTAACCCTACAGGCATTCTGACTGGGAAAGTGTCTTTGTTCGCATGTTCGTCACCAAAGAACTCTTCTTCGAACTCCTGCTCTTCCATGCCTGGCCAATAAAATAACCAGTGGAAAGCTAATTAGTACTTTGAATGTACTCGCAAGCAACCCATGTTTTGGAACAAGGTACGACAATGCATGATGCAGGTAAATTTTTGCAGAAAGCTAGTTTTGGGTGCTATGACATGTTCAACAACTTGTAAAGCATGCATCATAAGAATTTTAGCAACCATGAGGACAGGATACATATATCAAGATAAACAGTGTTTGGATCAACTCCTGCTTAATCAACAAGTCAAGTATTTTGACTTGACCCAAGTAGTTCTTTCCAGTCATCCATACACACACACCAGGTTTGGTAAACATTTGGACATAGCCCAAGGGCGGTTACCCAACTGTCCTTGACCGTGGACACGGCTATTCGAACAGTTTTACACTCGGCAGAGGTTGCACACTTTACCCACAAGATCCGGGGAACTTCCGTGTCTTCCACGACCTGCTGCGGGAGTCCTGGATTAAGGGGTCCTCAGGTATCCGGCCAGTGTATTATGGGTCGGACTGATGGACCATGAAGATAAAGAGTAAAAGGCTTTCCACCATGTCTGGATGGTATTCTCCTTTGCGTGGATGGCAAGATTGGCGTCCGGATGTATAGATTCCTTCTTCTGTAAACCGACTCTGTACAACCCCAGGCCCCTCTGGTGTGTAAATAAACCCGAGGGTTTATTCCGTAGAGACAATCAGAATTAATATAGGCTAGACATCTAGGGTTTCCGCCAACTTCAATATCATAGTTTTTTCATGACTGGCTGAATGGGGTGGCACCTCAGACAGCTGCACAAATCAGAGTCGGAGCATGTGCGTTGCTTTGGGCGATATGGAATTGTCGGAATGATGTAGCCTTTAACAGACAAAACATTACTAATTTTTTGCAGGTCATCTTCAGAGCGTCTACATGGATCCATTCGTGGTCCTTGCTGAGCCATATGGACCACAGGGCGCACATGGCTATTGGGTGCAACCGATGGGAAACAGTTGCACGGGATACATACAACTGATATGGATGGCGGTCCAGTAATAGGCTAGGTGTGTAGACATCTTCATCTATTATAGCTGGTTGTGGCTTTTTTATTTTTGGCCGCGTGTGGCATTTGTTCCTTCATGACCAATTGAGACCACTTGAGGAGACTTTTGGACCTCTTTTCTTAATAAAATGGCTGTGTGCATCAAATGATGCAGAGGCCGGGGGTTAACCTCCTTTAAAAAAAAGACATCTAGGGTTTAGCCATTACAATCTCGAGGTAGATCAACTCTTGTAACCCCTATACTCGTCAAAGTCAATCAAGCAGGAAGTAGGGTTTTACATCCATCGAGAGGGCCCGAACCTGGGTAAACATCTTGTCCCCTTTGTATCCTATTACCTTCGATCCTCAGACGCATAGTTTGGGACCCCCTACCCGAGATTGGCCAGTTTGGACACCGACATTGGTGCTTTCATTAAGAGTTCCTCTTTATCATCAATGGAAGGATCGATGGATCGCCTTGTCATTAATGACAACATCACCTCTGGAAGGACCCTGGCTCCAGGACATGTCCTCCAGCTCGGCGGCTCCACCAGGGCGCCCGCTTGGCCGTTAAGCCAAAGGCAGCCCCGCGATCGCCAATCATCACCTCCTCATCAGCCTCGAACAATCCGAGAGGATGGATCCGACAGATGTCTCATCCTTGAACGAACTGCTAGATCGCATCGCCGCCCTCGCAGTCGTAGTGGATTATGATCAGATTGGGCTTAAAACCGACCAGTGGGAAATCAAGTCCCCGCCGACCACCCATCTGGTAGCGGTCATGGAGGAGCAAGCCGAGGATACTTCTCCTCCCAAGTTAAGAACAAGCTATGTTTGGATTTCCATGCCCTGTGTGCCGGATACCCGTCTTCGGGAAGAGACTGTATATCCTTCGAACACGGAATCATGCATCAAGCCCGAAAGTCTACAGGACCCTCCGAATCCTGGACTAGTGACCTCGGAGATGCTTCAAGCTCCAGATCCAATGGCGGGTCAGGGTTCGGATTTTAACCCGCCCACCAAACACAAGCAATATTCCCCAAACATTTCAGGTCCTCCAGACGTATGTGCCCTAATGTACGTACAACAGCAGCCTCAGGAAACGGTCCATCACTTCTGGGCCAGGTTCCTCCTTGTTAAAAACAAAATTAAAGATTGCTGCAACGACGATGCGGTTTCAGTTTTTTACTGCAACTGTATGGACTAGGGAATCCTCAGTGCCCTCAACCGCCACCACATACTACACTTTGCAGATTTGGCACACATAGTACAGAAGTACTGCACAATGGAAAGCGCTTGGAAAGCCCAGACAGCCCGATGGGATCCTCCTGCCTTTAAGCAGCTCATCGGACGGGCTAAAAGGATGCACCCTTACGGGGCACCCAATCATCACCTCATTGACAAGAGAATCAAATATTTCATAGGGCATAGAACTGTCCTTGACAAACTGCTCGACAAGCCCTGTTAGATACACACTACGCCGAATACCGAACCAACACATGACCTTCGGGCATGTTGGGTGCTCCGACAAGTGGCTAAGAGCGGCGAGGCCATCCTCACCAACACCACCCCGGAGACGCACTCTTCGAAAGAAGATGATCTCAATGTCTTTACGGACTTCGAGACTTTTTCTTCAAACAATTGGCGCAAGAGGGAGCACCGGGACCTCGCCGAAGTCAACCAAGTAGCCACAATAAATCCTTGGAACAATACGCCAATAAATTTTACTGTCGACAACGAGCCAAGGACCAGATCAGTCCGAGCACCTATCGCCTTGGTCTTAAACCCAATTGTGGATGGTTTGAGGCTCACTAAGGTGCTCATGGATGGTGGCAGCGGAGTAAACCTCATCTATAAGGACACGCTCAATAAAATGCAAATGGACAAGAGCCGCATCGAGCAAAGCAGTACCACCTTTCGAGGCATTATCATCAGTCGAGAAACATGATGCTCAGGAAAAATCAAACTTGATGTAGTATTCGGCACACTGGAGAACTACAGGTCCGAAGAGTTACTCTTCCACGTGGCACCTTTCAACAGCGGATATCACGCCCTGTTGGGGCGTGACGCCTTCACATGCTTTCAAGCAATACCCCATTATGGGTACATGAAGATCAAAATGCTAGGGCCCAACGGAGTTATCACTATTACCAGTGATCCGAACATAACACTCTGCGCCAAAAACAAAACTACATCCTTGGCCCTCGAGGCACTATCTGATGCCCTCGTGGCCGAGGAGCTAACCACTCTGCGGTCCATAATAGACAAGGACGATGTAATCCTCGATAAGAGGCCCAAGTCCACTTCTTTCAAACCAGCAGACAAAATAGTTAAATTTCATGTGCACCCGACGGATCCTAACAAAACAGCCTCCATCGGAGCACATCTAGATCCGACAGTCGACGTCGCCTTGTGAGCATTCCTGCGTGAGAATTGGGACATCTTTGCCTGGCATCCTTCGGATATGCCAGGAATCCCATGGAGACTAGCCAAAAACAGCCTCAACATAATAAAGGGGTTCAAACCAGTCAAGCAAACGATGTGACATTCCAAACCCAAATGACAAGCTAGGGGGGAGGAGCTAGCAAAGCTACTTGAAGCCGGGTTCATTAGAGAGATCAAACACCCGGACTAGCTGGAAAACCTGGTCATGGTGCCAAAGAAGGATAAATCCTGGCGCCTTTGTGTCGATTTCAAGGACCTCAATAAGGCTTGCCCTACTGCCTCGCATTGACCAAATCATAGACGCAACTGCAGGACACAACTCGTTGTGTTTCCTCGATGCATACTCCGGATATCATCAAATTAAGATGGAGTCCGACCAGGTTGCAACAACATTCATTACCCCCTATGGGCCTTTCTGCTTCAACACTATGCCTTTGGGGCTCAAAAACGCTGGTGCCACTTACCAACGCATGACTCAAACATGAATGGGAAAGCAAATTGGGACGCCACCGGCCGCATCGCCAAATGGGCAATCGAGCTCTTGCCTTTTGAAATAACATACATGCCACACCGAGCTATTAAATCTCAGGTGTTGGCCGACTTTATCACCGAATGGACAGAAGCTGAGCTCCCTAAAGAGTACATCACATACTCTAACTGGGTGATGTACTTCGACGGCTCTAAAATGTCAGCCGGATTGGGGGCCGGTGTCATCCTAACATCTCCTACAGGGGACATAGTCTGTTACTTGTTACAAATCATGTATACGGACTCCAACGTTGCAACCGAATATGAGGCACTTTTTCATGGTGTCCGAATGGCTGTTTCTATGGGTAAACAATGCCTCGAGGTGCATGGGGATTCGAACCTTGCAATATCCCAAATAAATGGATATTTCGACACAAAAGATCCAAAGATGGCAGCATACCGCAACGTCATACTCAAAATATCAGCTCGGTTCGAGGGGCTCGAGTTTCATCATGTTGCTCGAGAAAGTAATCATGCAGCGGACATCCTTTCTTGAATGGGCGCTAAACGCGACCCCGTCCTACCTAACACCTTCGTGGAAAGGCTCTTCAAGCCATCCGTGGTATGACAGGACGGGAGCGGTAATACCAGTCTGGAGCCGATCATACTCTCAGATGCCGAACACAATCCTGATATCATCGGGGGCTCGGACACTGAAATGACACCTTCCGCCCATGAAATCATGGCTATCATTGCTCCATGGACCGAACCCTTCCTAGCCTACCTTAATAGGTGGGAGTTCCCTGATGACCAGAATGAGGCCCGTTGCATAGTCCGACGCTCGAAAGATTACAAAGTTCATGAAGGAGAACTCTACAAGAAAAGTACTACTGGAATTCTTCAAAGATGTATCTCTAAAGAGGACGGGCGGCAACTCTTGGCCGAAATACATGCTGGTCTCGTGGCCACCACGCCGCAGCTCGGGCCCTCGTAAGTAAGGCCTTCCGAACAGGTTTCTTTTGGCCGATGACCCGAGAAAATGCACAGGCCCTTGTACAAAGCTGTGTCGGGTGCCAACTGTTTGCCAATCAAAGTCATATGCCGCCCACTGCCCTAAAAACAATCCCCATTACTTGTCCGTTCACGGTTTGGGGGCTTGATATGGTCAGGCCACTTAAAGGGGTAAGCCACAAGAAGAAGTATTTGCTGGTTACGGTGGATAAATTCACTAAGTTGATAGAGGCCAAACTAGTCAAAACAGCTAAAGTTGGGCCGGTGATCGACTTTATATCCGGCGTTGTACACCGTTACGGTGTCCCGCACAGCATTATTACTGATAATGGCTCCAACTTCACAGCTGATGAGGTGAAAAACTAGTGTGCTGATCTAGGCATTAAACTCGATCACACGTCAGTATATCATCCCTAAACAAATGGTCAGGTCGAACAGGATAATGGCCTGATAATGAATGGCATTATACCCAGACTAGTGAGATCCCTCGGGAGTCATATAAGCACTAGGTTGAGGAACTTGATTCCGTACTCTGGGGATTGCGGACAATGCCCAATCAAACGACCGGATACACACCCTTCTTCATGGTGTACGCCGCAGAGGTTGTTCTGCCCTGTGACATTATTCATGACTCACCTCGAGTGCGCATGTATGAAGAGAGAGAGAGAGAAGCTAAGCTTGATCGGCAGGATAACCTAGATGGCCTGGAGGAGGAGCGCGATGTTGCAAAAGCCTGTTCCGCATTCTATCAACAATAGGCTCAGAGATACCAAAGTAGAGAAGTGCAAGACAAGACTTATAATATCGGTGAACTCATCTTACGCCTCCCGGAGAAGAAAAAGGACAAACTCAAACCAAAATGGGAGGGTCCCTTCATTATCGATGAAGTTCTCATAGGAGAAGCTTACCGCCTTCATAATGCAACGGATAATCGCCTTGAACCGAATCCATGGAATGCTGCTCGGCTCCGAAGATTCTACGCATAAGTTCGGGCATACTTCCTTTTTGTTCCTTCTTCTCCTTATGTATTTTTTGTTTTCTCATTTTCGTACGATTTCCATGATGTGTCCGGATAAGCCGAACACTTGAGGGATACACATCCTTAAATGTATATATCCCACCATGACTGGGGGCTTCTTTAACCGAAGCTTATTATTATTCCGAGCCTGGAGCTCACAATATAAGTGTCGTTTTATGATATATATCCTTTTTGCCATTAGATGAACCCCTATGACTTTAGTTTTTGCCAAGCTAGGTTGGTTGGCTCTTGTGTTTATGCCCTACGTTCCCGATTGTTTGGCTAGGGCATAAAGGGAGCACCTCTATGATTGTTATAACCGGGTCACCGGACATGTACCTCAGACGGGTGAAGCCGAAAGCTAGCGTTCTTAAGAGAATAAGGGGTCGGCAATCAAACGATAGTTATTACATTATTGTAACCACTCCGACACTGCGGCACGCGTAATCACAGTATGCCAGCCCAAGGAAAGGAACCTTTAACGGAACTATTTTCCTCTGAAGATGTTTCTTACATATATCATATAACATACAACTCGAACTAAAGCTTTTTGTCTGTTTGAGCACAATGACTAGGTTGCCTAGTTTCCTGACATAATGGATGCTTATTTTCGAAAGGTATCCAGAAACACTCCACCATTTTTGGGTTCGGAGGTTAAAGCTAAAAGCCTGCGATGACAAACTCTTTACATGTTCGGATAAAGGTACAAGTTGATTAATACACTCAATCATAAAACTATCCTTGTTTATTCCATCTGTAAGACTGTCTAATTTACAGTCTTCCTGCGAATACTTCACAGCTACCATTACTTGGTAACACACCAAATTCACATGAATTTCTTTCCTGCCTGATCCTTGTGATCCCACTCGGGCCATATGATTTGGATTCAATTTGGTGAAACGTGTCTTCACCATGGCCCAGGCTTCTTGTGCGCCTTTGCGGCAGGCGGATGTCTTCCATAGCTTGAACCGGCGCCGGGCACCTTTGAACAGGTCTGTCAGGCCCTCCATACTTTCCGGAGGGGTATCAGACGGCCATAAAGCCTTCACCATACTTTTCATGGCTTTCCGGGCCCGAGCATGTTCCACAGACAGCTCCATCAGCATGTCGCCTTGAAATTCGGATACTTCTTCCTCCGGTTGATCAATCAATAGGCATGCGGCAATAGAGTCATGACATTACGAATTAAGGGATTACACATGAGCACCTAGGATGGTTCTAAATAAGAGAGGAAGACATACCGAACATGTCGCCTTTCAGCTTCTCATTTTTCTTCTGAACGGCCGATAACTGAGCCTTTAACCTCTTTATCTCTTCGGATAGTTTGTCTTTTTCCCCGTCGTGTTTATTCTTCCCAGATGCACTCATTGCGACCTTTTTCATTTCCGCCAACTTGGCGGTGACAGCACTTAACTGTGTCTAATTCGCTTCTAGCTCCTGGGATAGCGCGGTATTTTTCTCTTTGAGAACCTGCAGGTCATAGTGATCCTTAAATCGGTTTACCTCACCGCTTCAAGTCTCGGGGCCTACTGGCACATGAGTATCAAAAATTGGGTAAACTTTTACATGTATATCCTTCGAGAACAGCTGAATGACTCTGACAAGTCCATTTCGAGTGGCTCGGAGATATACATCCACCGAACTGAGTGTGGTAAACTCTTGTTTGGAAAAGGCCGGAGCCTGCATAGCCTCTTTTAATCGATGATGATTCATCACACTCTCCACTTCGGAATTCGTGACGGATATGTCATCCGAATCTTCTTGAGAAGGCGTAACTGGCATTGCATCAGCTCGCGCCCTGGTTGGCGAGTCTGGCGCTGGATCGGTAGCCATTCGACTAATCGGGCATTTTCCCACCTTCTGCTGTGTACTCCTCCTGATGTCAAGGATAAAAGGATACTCTTAACAATCCGTACTTATGCCTAGGCATATCTTAAACAAGCTTACCTCTTAGAAGACTGTGAGGCCTCTGCGGCACTCCGGGACCCTTTTAAGAACCCTCTGAATACTCATGATACATAAGGGATAGAGGCGTGTTTTGTCACAGCCCTAGCTCAGCCCCTGTTGTCTTTGTTTGATCATCATGTCATCATGTTTAAAATTCAAAAGAATTTGAAATGGGGACTCTTAAACCCTAGCAGCAAATGAAATTCAACTAGGGTCAAAATTAGATCTTTTCAATTAACCCAAAATGCCCTTCATAAATGTTCATCATTTTTGAATTGGTCTAGAACCTCTGCCAAAAATGGTGCACACTTCTCTAGGACAGTCTGGATTTTTTTGAATTAAATCATAAGTATTTGAATTTGGACATTTAAATTCTATAAAGTATTCTAAATGTTCAAATAATCTTGAAAGCATTTGAGGGCTGTTGGAAATAATACTACAGGAGCCCACAAATATTTCCAGGATTTTATGAGATGATTTAGTATTTTTACTAAATCAAAACGGAGCAAAAAAAATAGAAAACATAAAGAAAATAGGAGAGAGAGAGGGCACTGACCTGGCAACCCACTTACCTGGCCAGCTTGCGGCCCGGTAAGACATCCCAGCCCACCAGGGCAGGGGCGTCTTCCTCCCCGCGCCAGTAGGATGCCGCGCGCGTGGTCGCCGCACGCCGGCATGCGTCCGAGCTACCTCCTGCTTCAGCCGACACTGGAGTCTAGCTGGAGACGCCACGCAACCTCCCCGACCGCCTCGCACTCTCCCCGTGCTCCTCTCCCCTCCTTTGCGCTCTCCCCGTAGCGCACTCGAGCGCGCTCGCCGCCACTGTGCCACCGGCCACCATATGCCCCATCGACGCACCAAGAAGCTCCGCCACGGCGCCCTCTTCCTCCTCGTCGAGCTACGCTTCACCGGGAGCTCTGCATCACCGTCCCGCCATCGTTTTCCTCCTCGGATCACCGGAGATCGTCCCCACCGTTCCGCTCACACCGGACCTTCCCCGAACCGCTGAGACCTCCGCCGGCCTCGCTGTGAGCTCCTCCTCCTCTTCCCCTCGCTCCCGTGCTTAGCTTCTCGCCGTAGCCCTCATTTCGACGATGACCGAATCGCGCCGCCGCCTGAGCTCCTCGCCGTCGTGACCACGATCACCATAGCCTCCAACCGAGCTCACCCACGTGCTCGGCGTGCCGTGTAGGTGCCGTGGGAGCCAAGCACGCAACGCCACGGCCACCATAGCCTCGTTCCTGAGTGTGCCCGAACTCCGGCCACCGCCGAGGTCAACACCGCGCTCAACTCTGGTCGTTCCAGCCCCTCTCACTTGCACTGCTAGATGCGCACGAGCCTCAGCTGCGCGTAGCACTAATCCGCCATCCAAATAGTCGCCTATGGGAGATTTCCGACGCGCTCTGCTGCGTCTGGACTCACCATGTCGAGCCGCCGGTGGGTTTGACCTACTTTGACCCCGGCTGGACCCCACCTAAGTCCATGAGATGTGGGGCTAGCCCCTAACTGAATTAGTTTAGGTTTAATTAGTGTTAATCACCACTATTAGGGGTTAAACACCTCGCTAACTAACTCTGTGTCATTGACATGTGGCCCCAGGCCCTTAACTAACCTAGGTTAGGATTAGATTAATGTTAATTAACTTGGTTAATTAGGTTAGTCACTGACCAGTGGCCCCCACTGGTCAAGTTTGACCTGGAGCGGTCAATTGACCTGCTGAGCTCACCTTTGGTTCAAACCAACTTCATTTAATATGGTTGCTAGTTGCATTAGCTCAATCGACAACATATTGCGATGTCATGATCATGCATCACATTGTTGCATTGCATTGATTGTGTTCCTTCTCTGTTGCCAGTATTTGTCCCCTCTCAGTAGATGTGGCTCTGATGATGAGTTTGATGACACCGATGAAGAGCTATTACTATCTTCAGAAGTGCCAGGCAAGCAAAACCCCCTTGTTCATTCTGATACAATCCCACTCTCTTGCTCCTGCTCTCCTTTACTGCATTAGGACAACAACGATTCAACTGTTACATGCTGCGGTAGTTGAACCCCTTTCCTCTGCATGACCTGTCATTGCCACAGTAGATAGAGGAAAACCACTAGCATGAGTAGGAGTTGTTTGAGCCCTGTTGTGCCTGCTGATTCATGCTTGTTTGTCCTGCCTACTACTGCTTAGAGTTGAGTCAGGTTCAATTCATCGGTGATGAATTGGAATGGTGATGAACATGTTCTATTGTGTGTGAGCTAAGTGTGTGAACATGATTTGGTAAAGGTAACGATGAGAGGCCATGTAGGAGTACATGGTGGGTTGTTTCATTGGAACCATCCTTAGGAACTAAGATCTGTGTATGTGATTTAAGACCAGCTACTACCACGCGTTGGGCCCGAAACCAATGGACCCTCTCGACTTATTAACTGCCCTTGTCCTCTGTCTAGGAGTTGCAAGTAGTTTCTGGTGTTTGTAGTATGCTGGAGGCCATGCGCAGCACTGACCCGAGGGGTGGGCTGTGATGCGGTAGGCATGTGGCCTGGTGTACCAAGTCGCCCGTTTTGCCCGTTTGGTGACCCAAGAACCCTGTACACATCGTTTGGGGCCGTTGAGGACACCCCGGCCGGATTTCCTTGTGGATGGAACCCGAATAGGCGATAAACCTGGACTAGGTAGTTGTGTGGTTAGTCAGGTCGTGGCCGACACCCTCGCTGAGCTTCCCCTTGAAGGTTGTCGAGTACATATCGTGTAAACGACAATAAGTGGTGAGAGCGTGTGTGAAGAAGTACACCCATGCAGGGTTAACATCATCTATTCGAATAGTCGTGTCCGTGGTAAAGGACTACTTGGTTGCCTATACCGTTCATAGACAAGTGAAAGTGGATACTCTAAATGTGCAAGATAAGCGTGAGTGCTATGGATGTCGTTCTCGTAGGGAGACAGGAACGGATCCATAGTGGTGTATTGATTTGGTGAATATGCGGACTCGTGTGCGCCACCCCAAAAGAGTTAGTTGCAGTCATAGTACAGGATAGGCACTGAGTCAAAGATGGCTTGCTGCAGTTAAACTCCACCACCCCCTTTGTTGATACTAATGCATATGTAGCTAGTTCTGATGTAAGTCTTGATGGGTACATTTGTACTCACGTTTGCTTAATTTTTTTTGCAGAGAGACTTCAGTCTCACTAGTAGTTCCGCGTGGACTTCGACGTTTAGCTTGTTACCTCATCTATGATCTTGTGCCCTCGGCAAGGTCTTGTAGATACTCAGCCTTCTCAGCCTTTTTCATTTGTAGTTGGCCAGTAGTCGGCTTCTCAGCTTATTGCTTGTATGACTTGAATGCTGGGTCATCAGACCCATGTTTGTAATATCTGGCTCTTTGGAGTCTAATGAATAATACATTGAGCCGTAGAGTTTTGTTGTGATGCCATGTTGTATTTGCACATATCGAGCATATTATGTGTATGTTATTGAAATGCTTGGTTTGTGTGGGATCCGACAACCTAGTTGTCTATTCTTGGTAGCCTTTCTTACCGGGAAATGTCTCCTAGTGCTTCCACTGAGCCATGGTAACTTGCTACTGCTCCGGAACACTTTGGCTGCCCGGCATGTGTCCTTCTTCGTTCCTGTGTATGTCCCTTCGGGAAAATGCCACGCGTTGTTCCTTTAAGTCCTTGTAGCTTTCTACGGTCACGTTCGTTGCTGGGTCAGGTATGCCTGCCCCTATAAGTTAGTGCCACTGTGGATTCATGACTAGTCATGTCGGCCCGGGTTCTTTGTCATATGGATGCTAGCGACACTATCATATACGTGGGCCAAAAGGCGCAAACGGTCCCGGGCTAGGTAAGGTGCACCTGTGGGAATACCATGCGTGAGGCTGCAAAGTGATATGATGTGTTACATGCTAGATCGGTGTGACTTAGGATCGGGGTCCTGATAGGGGTAGTCGGTGGTGACGGATGGCTAATTCTGAGCCATCAAGGCTCGCTTGATAAAATACCCCATCATCGAACTCTCTATATATGTCCAGGTCCTTGCAAAAGCCGTGGTCTTTTTCACAGTTGTGATCCTCTAGCTGGGGAGCGGGACAGTAGATGACCCCGGTCATCTTCCTCCATGACTGTTTGTGGCAACAAAGGGCAGGTTTGGTTAGAGTCTATAATGGCAATAAAATAAACACAGATGATAAAAATCTTACCCATTCGATAGGAGTGTACATGGAATAGCCCTCCTGGTAGTTTAACCGAAGAAAATCTTCTTTCTCGCCCTTATACAGTTCGGCCAACATTATGGCCAGTTCGGTTGGGGTATCTGGGCCCTTCCATCTGTAATGGGACATGTCGTCTTCTCCATTGTAACACCATAAGGCTGAACGCACCTCTTTATTGCAATCGCCATGACCTCAACTATCAAGAGTGCGGTATGGGCTAGCAACCTAACCTTGATGACCAACCTCTTTATCTCTGCACTGTCCTCTTCCTTGGGGCTTCGAGGGCGCCAGTTGGGGCACTTCTTTAAAGGAGCACTGGAAAATTCAGGGAGGCCACACCGACTAGGTCCGGCAACGGAACATCGTCTATGTAGAACCATTCTGAAGACGATTGCAGGTATAACTCTTTGGGAGTTCCTATGAGGTATCCGGATCCGGCTATACGCCATACTTCGGCACCACCCACTTCAAATATGGAACCTCCTTAATGGCGGGGAACAAGGCAAAAGAACTTCCTCCATAATTCAAAATGAGCCTCGATGCCTAAGAATAGCTCGCAGAGGGCAACGAAACCTGAGATGTGTAGAATCAAACTTGGGGTGAGGTTGGGTAGTTGGATGCCGTAAAATTCCAATAAGCCCCCGAGGAAGGGATGGATTGGTAATCCTAGGCCTCACAACGGGAATGGAACAAAGGACACCCTCTCCTCCTTATTGGGGTTGGGGAAGTTCTCAGCCATCGCGTCGTTGCCGGTTGAGTACAATCCAGCTCGAACGAAGTCTAGATTTGCGAGGGGGAGGTAACCCTGCGTCTGGAGTCGGCTCAGATGAAGATGAGTCACGGAGCAACTCTACCACTCACCCTCTTGAGGGCCATGGGGGCATGAAAAGGAGCCTGGGGCACTGGCCATGATGGAAGGTTGTGTTCGTGGCTAAAACATGGCAGTTTTCCTTTTTGCACGATGTGGAATGGCATAAGGGGATCTACATCCCCTTATATAGGTGCCATCCGAGCGTGGTGAGGGGCCTGTTTGCAAAAAAACATGGACCATTTGTATTCACAAGGTGCACAGAAATCGAAGCGACAACAGGGAGGAAGCATAAGAGGCAGGAGCATTAAGGTCACGGGCGGACTATCATTGGTCCGAAGTATAATGAAGAACCCGCCTTGCAAAGCCAAAGACAGAATCCGGATAATACATCGTCATTGAAGGCTAGTTCAGGGGCTACTCAGGGAGTCCTGGATTAAGGGGTCCTCAGGTATCCGGCTCGTGTATTATGGGTCGGACTGATGGGCCATGAAGATAAAGAGTAAAAGGCTTTCACCCATGTCCGGATGGGATTCTCCTTTGCATGGATGGCAAGATTGGCGTCCGGATGTATTGATTCCTTCTTCTGTAAACCAACTATGTACAACCCCAGGCCCCTCTGGTGTCTATATAAACCGGAGGGTTTAGTCCATAGTGACAATCAGAATTCATATAAGCTAGACATCTACGGTTTAGCCATTACGATCTCAAGGTAGATCAACTCTTGTAACCCCTATACTCGTCAAAGTCAATCAAGCAGGAACTAGGGTTTTACCTCCATCGAGAGAGCCCGAACCTGGGTAAACATCGTGTCCCCTTTGTCTCATGTTACCATCGATCCTTTGACACATAGTTCGGGACCCCCTACCCAAGATCGGCTGGTTTTGACACCGACCCCTGCGACACCTCAAGTACTTGGGGTAAGCACCCGATAACTACCTTTCCCTAGTCGTGACTAACAAGGGGTCCACTCAATTGGTAGCGGCCCCGGGGACAAACATTGTCACATAATATTTTTTTGCGGAGCCACGCTCCCATATTCATCACATAACACAAGCACAGGGTACCAACGGTGTGTCTGGTGCCCTGTAAAAATAGTCATGGCCGCCCTACCTGGCACGACCCCGTCCCGAGAGTGACCACGCCACTCCCGTCACTAGTAATGCAGGCATCCATGGTAGGACGAACTAGGTAATCAATAATGCCCTTGCACATATAAGGGTAGAGTGGTTGCGCATGTTTGGTTGGAGTAACGGTTGCAACTTAAACCAATCTGTTTTAAAAAAAAACACTCACTTGCCTCGGTACACCACTTCTTTATCAAGTGGTTACCTAACTCAACATCTCCCTCAGGCATTAGTGGCACCCAACATGGTTTTCAAAAAGCCTTTAAAAATACTTTTGTTCCCATCACCATGCATACACCCGTCCCATTTGCCTAGCAACTACTTGAGCATCCTATCTACTCCCATCCGCAAAACCCTCATAGGAAGGTACTGAAGGAAATATGCCCTAGAGGCAATAATGAAGTTGTTATTTATATTTCCTTATATCATGATAAATATTTATTATTCATGCTAGAATTGTATTAACCGGAAACTTGAACATGTGTGAATACATAGAAAAATAGAGTGTACCTAGTATGCCTCTACTTGACTAGCTCATTAATCAAAGATGGTTAAGTTTCCTGACCATAGACATGTGTGGTCATTTGATGAACAACATCACATCATTAGGAGAATGATGTGATGGACAAGACCCATCTGTTAGCTTAGCATACTGATCATTAAGTTTTATTGCTATTGCTTTCTTCATGACTTATACATATTCCTTTGACTATGAGATTATGCAACTCCTGAATACCAGAGGAACACCTTGTGTGCTAACAAATGTCACAACGGAACTAGGTGATTATAAAGATGCTCTATAGGTGTCTCCGAAGTTGTTTGTTGGGTTGGCATAGATCGAAATTAGGATTTGTCACTCCGAGTATCAGAGAGGTATCTCTGGGCCCTCTTGGTAATGCACATCATGATAAGCCTTGCAAGCAATCTATACCTCTACTAATTCTAGACTTCCAAAAAATTCCCACGTAAATTAGATTTTACAAGCCGTTAATCTGGTGGGACCGAATTATTACGGTGTAGAGCAACTCATGAATTCCATCATAAACCAATCTCAACCGCCAAAAAAATAATAATAATAAACAATCTTACGTATCCATCTCTCTCATGTCTCTGTTTGGCAAAATCTCACGACTCCTAGAAAAACAAAAAAGAAAACAATTTGTATCCACCTCTCTCTCACATTTCTCTCTAGCAATCTCTCATGACTCAAGTCTTTCTAACCTTGGACTCTCCTGCTTCTTTGGGAAAGAAGATGCATAGGAGATCTGAACGTCCCCCGCTAACCATCCGAAGTTGTTTTTCTTGGGAAAAAGACTTGAGCAAATCGTTTTCACCTTGCACTCTCACCGTTTCCTTGAGAAATAAGAAATATAGGAAATCTGAGCGTCCTCTCCCAGCAATCCCAAGTTGTTTCCTTGAAAAAAACATTCATAAGTTGTTGAACGCTAGATCCTACAGGTATTGTCATTCTTTTTTCCCGCACATGGCCCCGCTTCTTCGTGTGAATAATGAGTAAGTTGCGGGATGATGCATTATGGAACGAGTAAATAGACTTGCCGGTAACGAGATTGAACTAGGTATGAGGATACCCACGATCGAATCTCGGGCAAGTAACATACCGATGACAAAGGGAATGACGTATGTTGTCATTGTAGTTTGACCGATAAAGATCTTCATAGAATATGTAGGAACCAATATGAGCATTCAGGTTCCGCTGTTGGTTATTGACCGGGGATATGTCTCGGTCATGTCTACATAGTTCTCGAACCCGTAGGGTCCGCATGCTTAACGTCCGATGAAGATTTGTATTATGAATTATGTGTTTTTGTGACTGAAGATTGTTCGGAGTCCTGGATGAGATCACAGACATGACGAGGAGTCTTGAAATGGTCGAGAGGTCAAGATTGATATATTGGAAGATGGTATTCGGACACCGGAATGGTTTCGGAGTGGTTTGGGTATTTTTTGGAGCACCGAGGGGTTACCGGAACCCCATGGGGAGGTAATGGGCCTACATGGGCCATAGGGGAGAGAGGAGGCAGCCCACAAGGGGTGGCCGCTCCCCCTTCGATGGGGAGTCCGAATTGGACTAGGGGAGGGGTCGCGCCCCCCCTTTCCTTCTCCTCCTCCCTCTCCCTTCCCCTTTTCCCCTCCGTAAGAAAGGAAGGGGGTCGAATAGGACTTGGAGTCCTATTCGGTTTCCCCCATGGCGTGCCCCCTAGGGCCGGCCGCCTCCTCCCCTCCTCCTTTATATACGGGGGCGGGCGGGCACCCCAAAGCACAACAGTTGTTCTCTTACCCGTGTGCGGTGCCTCTCGGTGACAAAACCGGCGGATCTCGGGTGGGGGGTCCCGAACTGTGCGTCTAAGGTCGATGGTAATAGGAGACAGGGGACACAATGTTTTACCGAGGTTCGGGCCCCCTCTATGGAGGTAATACCCTATGTCCTGCTTGATTGATCTTGATGAATATGAGTATTACCATAGTTGATCTACCACGAGATCATAATGGCTAAACCCTAGAGGTCTAGATTGTATGGCTATGATAATGTCTATCCTCCGGACTAAGTCCTCCGGTTTATATAGACACCAGGAGGATCTAGGGTTACACAAGGTCAGTTACAAAGAAAGGAATCTACATATTTAGTCGCCAAGCTTGCCTTCCACACCAAGGAGAGTCCCACCCGGACACGGGTGCAGTCTTCGGTCTTTGTATCTTTACAGCCCATCAGTCCGTCCCATGGCTAACATGCCGGACGCCCGAGGACCCCTCAGTCCAGGACTCCCTCAGTAGCCCCTGAACCTAGCTTCAATGACAAGGTATTCGGCGCGTAGCCTGTCTTCGGCATTGCAAGGCAGGTTCCTCCTTCTGAACTCCAAAATAGTCTTCGGACGTACCGACGTGTCTGGATCTGTAACACACACCACACATAGTCGCAGAGAGAATATAATTTTACACGAGTCCAATCTACTGACAACTTTTCGTAACATGACATCACATCTGTCCGGTCATAATTTCGAATCGTTTTTCATCTGCCGCTCCACATTTCGAGACGCGGTTGCCATTGACATGTCCTGTCAAAGCAGAGATCATGTCCCCTTATTACGGGATTCTCATCAATATGGGTGTGGGTAACCCAACCGTGCTGTTTACACAGCCCTTGGGAGTATGCGAGTTTTAAGGCGAGTAGGAAGGCGTTTGACATTTGTGGCCTTTATAAGGGGTTAAGGATTCGTCCTCATTAACCCCCGCCTTCTCCTTCCTCTGCCCATCCATTCTTGAGCTCCAGCGCCCAAGCTCTAGCTTCCCCCGCCGGAGAAAGCACTCCAACCATGTCCGGATCCGGAGCTGGTGGCATGTGGATGGCCTCCTCTGTTAAGAAGAAAGACATCAAGGAACTCCGAGAGGCCGGATACCTGGCCAAGGAGATCGTTCACTGTCTCCCGGCCGAGGGACAAATCATCCCTACCCCAGAGCCCCATGAAAGGGTTGTGTTTCTCACACTTTTCGTCCGCGGGCTAGGATTCCCTATCCACCCGTTTGTCCGCGGACTGATGTTTTACTATGGGCTGGACTTCAATGATCTAGTCCCCAACTTCATCCTCAACATCTCGGCATTTATAGTCGTTTGCGAGGCCTTCCTCCATATCTCACCTTACTTCGGCCTATGGTTGAAGACCTTCAATGTAAAGCCGAAGGTGGTGAGAGGCCAACAAGCAGAATGCAGAGGCGCCATGGTGGGCAAGATGCTCAACGTCACATGGCTTGAAGGCTCCTTTGTGGAGACAGTGAAGGGGTGGCAGTTGGGGTGGTTCTACATCACCGAGCCACGCGACACCAACTGGGCGGCATCCCCCGAATTTTGATCCGGAGCTCCGCTGCGGCTCACCTCCTGGCAAGAGAAGGGCCTAACCTGGGGTTCTTCGAACGAGTTAACTGGGCTCTAGACGTGTGTCCAGAACATGATAACCAAGAGAATCAAACTTGTCAACATGATCCAAGTGATGCTCATTCGCCGGATCCTTCCGTGCAAATGCCGGACTTGCTATTTGTGGGAGTTCGATCCGGCCAAGCACTAGATGCTGCTAGAGCTCTTCGGCACGACGCACAAAGACATATGGAAAGTTCTCTTCAAGGCCGGCGAGACACCACCACCTACGACCGAGGATCATGGGCTTAGCCTAAAATACTAGGCTAATTCGGTAAGTTCTTTCATGTTTTCAAGGTATAGCCTTTACTGGCATATTTTGAGAAGGAGTCTAAGCCTTCCTATCAATTTTTTAGGCCTGGATTGACATAGCGGGGCAAATTAACTGTCCGACTCCGCTACCCGAAGACCAAGAAACCCCGCTTCTGACGAAGATGCTATTTCTGGCGCCTTATGATGTGCCGGAGAAGAAGGCCAAGAAAACGGCCAAGGGGGCCCGGAGTGGCCTTCGGCGAAAAGGCGCTTCGGACGTGACGTCCGAAGACGGTACTCACTCTTCGGCCGCCGAAGATGACGACGAGGAGGAGGAATAAAGCGACTCCCCAAATTTGGAGGCGAAGGCACCCAAGAGCGGGAAGGGCTCCCTTGCGGATAACTCCGCGTGGGATGTCGATAGCAGTCCGGAGCGAATGCCCCGGACCAAGCCTCGGGCCGTCTCGTCAGTACCAAAAACCTTATGGACATCCAAATGCCTGGCCTCTCCATTTTGTAATATTAATATGTTTAAATTATGCCATCGCAGCCCAGGCCGCGATAGCTCCCCGCGATCCTCGACAGAGGGTTCGCTAGATTCAAAGGAGATGGATAGCATGTCACCGCCTCCCGCTCACTCTGTCTCGGCCAAGGGTGATGATGAGGTGGTGTCCCAAAGGACTTTCCCCAACCGGGGGGAGGTTCCGGAGATCGTCGGGGTGGCGCCCAAGGATGACTCCTCGGCCGTCGGACACATGGGGGAAAAAGCCCTAGTGGGGATTGGTGATGGGGGTGAAATCCCATTCGGTCCCCAGCTGAATACCATTCCGGATACCTACACGGCTCCGGAGTCCAGCGAATGGCGTTCCCCGAAAGGAGGAGGTGTGCATGTTCAGTCGGTGACCTCTGTCCAACCAGAGGCACATGATAATCTACTGAAAGCGCTACGAGGCGCTTCCATTGTGGATGAACACCGTGTCCTTATGGGTACGGTGATCGAGAAGGTTCACTCGGCCAAAAGCGGATTGACCGAAGCCTGCGCTAGCCTTTTAACAGGCTTTGAGGTAAGTAATGTAATTGTAGAAAGGATACCACAGTGTAGACAGTAGCCCCTGATGCTCTGTTCGGTGTTCGGAAAGAAAAAGCTGAATAGAGGATCAAAATAATTTTCGAAGGAGTCTAACATAAGATGTCTATGTGAATAAGCACGTGTCACTGCTGGCTGCTGCCGCTCATACTGCGGAGGTCTCCGGCCTGAAGCAGAGCCTGGAGCAGGCCGAAGAAGAGTTCGGTCTCATGAAGAAGCAGCTAGAGGACAGCCAAGGTATGCAGTGACCTGCACCTGAATTTAGGAAGGATGAATGTTTCGTGCTGACTAAAGTGTCATGAATTTTATTAGGGGACACAACCGAGGTGACGGCCCTCAAGAAGGCGTTAGCCAAGGCCAAGGACAAAGCGGCCAAGGAGCGCGCCGCGCGCGAGAAGCACGAGGCCCGGGTCGGCGAGGTCCAGCAAGAGCTCCAGGACGCCGTCAAGAAGTACGAGTCCTTGGAGCGTGATTCTGAGACGCAAGCATCCAAACTTGCGAAGGCCCGCCAGAGCGCACAAGAGGCTTGAGCCGAGGCCCAGAGCGCCGTTCAGGAAATCCAAGCGGCCAAGAAGATCGCGGCGGGTAAGGCTTTCATTATGCAAAGCAAGTCTGTGAAGGAAACGTTCCTTTTACTTACCCGAATTTGGAGCTCTCCAGGGGCGCTTACGGATTTGCCGCATAGCGTATCAGATGCTGCTAAGTTCTATCGAGCCGAAGAAGGGAATTCTACAGAGAAGCCGTTCTGGTCTCAATATCTTGGACTAGAACAGCTGGTCGAGCTGCACAAGGCGGCCGAGCTAGCCATGAAGGACCTGATAGTCCGACTATGGCCTACCGCGCTAATACCCAGCAGCTACTTCGGACTTGTGAAGCGGCTTGTTAGTGACTGCCCATGGCTTGAAGTCATAAAGTGATCGGTCTATATTGAAGGTGCCCGGATGGCCTTTGCCCGTGTCAAGATGCACTGGGCGAAGATGGATGCCAAGAAGCTGACGACCGAGGGGCCGCCTGAGGGCAAGGAGCACCGCCGACCCGAGTTATATTTTGATGGTGTCCTGGAGGGATCCCACCTTGTGGTGGAGCAATGTGCGAAGGATGTTATATTCCCATGAAAATATTCATATTATCATGTCCTGTAACATGAAACAATGATGTTATGTAATATAATGCTTGTTATGTTTTAACTTTTTTCCTCCTATGCGGTCAAGTTATATGAAATCTGAGGGGTTTGCCAGTCGTGAGCTTCTGCCCCCACGTAGTTAGTACGGGGGTGTTAGGGATGGAATCCAAACAATCTTGATCCAATTATATGGTCCTTGAAGGAGTTGTTTAGCGCAACAAACCAGGCAACCAGACTATGCGGCTTGAACGCCCTCACTTAGCCATATGAGTTTTACAATAAAAACATGGGCGCAGCCCCTAGTATCCGAACTAGAGTGCTATAAGCGTCTGATCGGGAAGTACCAATCCTTCGCGTAATATGGAAGAAATCTCCAACGATTTGTAACCTCCGAACAGCTGACCGGCTCTCGACGCACCATGACAGTTAGTTTTCGGATTTCTCTACTGAGGTGCTCCTTTGGATAAACTAAGGCATAATCACAGTAGTTCTCCCTTTACTACCTTAGCCGATATAGCGGAAAGTAAGGTAGCAAGAACAGGAGCCAGGCAACCCAACTATTGACCAAAGACATGATTCGGACCCAATGCATATAATGATAAATTCGGGGTGCCGAACTATACTTATAAAAAGTGTTCAGACTTTTGTTACTGTAATGTGGGGTGCTATGAAGCCCCTGGCAAACATCAAATGTACCAAAGTGTACGGGCGCTACCTGATAGGGTTATCCACGGGGGAGCTGAAAAAAGAGAAAGAAAACAGAAAAGGTACAAAGGTAAAAAGTTGGGGTCCTAAAGCTCCAGCTGCAAACTGTTCTCATTGTAATTTAATTATTACGTCAAGGCGCATTGATACAGGTAGTGTGATAAGCAATAGGCTATTTGACATGCCGAACCCAAGGGAGAGCTGCATGTGGGTCCTGAAAAACAGGTAGAATTATCGTTTAACGGAATCACCTAAAAAGTCCCCATTTGTCTGCGTTTCTTGTCATCTTGTTGTGTTTATCCTTCAAGAGGACCGATGACCGGACCACCAGATGGGGCATGTGTGATTGAGACCTAAAAAGGAAACAAGTAAAAGTGAAAGTGTGTGTGTATCCGATGTCGGTTTAGCCGTACTATGGACCACAAGCTAGCTATGCCTCCGTCGATGCCCATGGGATTTTGAGTGCATAGTTATGTACACGTGGCACGAATGCGACCACTTTATCGGGACTGAGACGGAGGCCCGATTGCTAGTCGAGCTCCTGACGAGCCAAGGTCTCCTGCTGCAGAGTAGTTCGGACCCTCTTAACGGTGTCCGTGGGCTCGGCAACCGAGTTAAGGTTCTGCTTAAGAAGGCCGCTCTGTACTTCTGCTGCTAAGGCAGTTGTGTGCTCTTTTGTACGGAGGGAGCGTTTCGTATTTCCGTTGACCATTATGAGGCCGCGTGGACCAGGCATCTTGAGCTTGAGATAAGCATAGTGTGGTACTGCGTTGAATCGAGCAAACGCAGTTCGTCCGAGCAGTGCGTGATAGCCACTGCGGAAGGGGACGATATCGAAGATTAACTCCTCACTTCGGAAGTTGTCCGGAGATCCGAAGACAACCTCTAGTGTGTTTGAGCCCGTACAGCGGACTTCTACGCCTAGTATGACTCCTTTCAAGGTAGTCCTGGTGGCCTTGATCCGTGATGGGTTAATGCCCATTTTTCGCGTTGTATCCTGATAGAGCAGATTGAAGTTGCTACCTCTGTCCATAAGGATGCGAGTCAGGTGGAACCCGTCAATTATTGGCTCTAGGACCAGTGCGGCTGAGCCACCGTGATGGATACTGGTCGGATGATCCCGGCGATCAAAAGTGATCGGGCATGACGACCATGGATTAAATTTTGGGGCGAATGGCTCTATCGCGTAGACGTCCCTGAGCCCATGCTTGCGCTCCCTCTTGGAGATGTGGGTAGTGTATGTCATGTTCACCGTTTTGACCTGTGGGGGAAACTTCTTTTATCTCCCTATGTTCGGTTGCCGGGGCTCTTCGTCATCGTCCTCGCTTTGCGATCCTTTTTCCCTGTTCTCGGTGTTTAATTTGCCGGCCTGTTTAAAAACCCAGCAATCTCCATTTGTATGATTGGGTGGTTTGTCCGGGGTGCCATGAATCTGGCACGGATGATCAAGTATGCGGTCCAAGCTGGATGGGCCTGAATTGTTCTTTTGGAACGGCATCTTCCGCTAACCGGACTTAGAGCCACTGAATCCGCCATTGACCGCCGTATCCTCGGTGTTATCACTGTTGTTTCGATGCTTGTATCTATTGCGTCGAGACTTGTCTTTGTTATTTTTTACTTCAGGGGTGTCGGCGTTGCTTGCATTTTTTTGCTACGGGCCAACCAACTGTCCTCGCCTGCACAAAAGTGGGTCATGAGTGCCGTGTGGGCCGCCCTGGATTTTGGCTTTTCTTGGCCGAGGTGGCGAGTGAGCCATTCATCACGGATGTTGTGTTTGAAGGCTGCTAGGACTTTGGCATCCGGACAATCGATGATTTGGTTCTTTTTTGTTAAGAACCTAGTCCAGAATTTCCTGGCGGGCTCTCCAGGTTGTTGAACTATGTGTCTTAAGTCATCGTCGTCTGGTGGCCGGACATATGTACCTTGGAAGTTGTCGAGGAAGGCTTCTTCCAAGTCCTCCCAGCTGTCGATAGAATTTTCAGGTAGGCTGTTTAACCAGTGCCGAGCTGGTCCCTTGAGTTTTAAAGGGAGGTATTTGATGGCATCGAGGTCATCGCCGCGGGCCATATGAATGTGGAGAATGAAGTCTTCGATCCACACCATGGGGTCCGTGGTTCCATCGTATGATTCTCTATTCACGGGCTTGAACCCTTCCGGGTATTCATGATCCATGACCTCATCAGTGAAGCAATGAGGGTGTGTGGCGCCTCTATATCGGGCCGTATCGCGATGTAGCTCTGATGGACTCCGTCTGCGGTTTTCAGCCCGCGCATGACTAAGTTTGTCATGTCCAAATAGGTGGCCGTCGTCGCGTGTCGAGGTACGTCCTCGAGATCCATAGATTGATCTGGTATGTCCTGCTTTATTGTTTAGGTTTTGCCAAAGGTCATATGTATGGCCATGGGCTAATTTACCTCTACCTGTGCGATGAGGCTGTGCGGGCTGGTGTTTGGCGTGAGATGTCGTTTTGTCCCGACCACGTGGTGGTCGGTCAGCCGCATTGTACGATGGTGGTATGTATTCCGGTGCCTCCTCGTCAAACTGAGGTAGCAATTTGCGCCTTGGGTAACTGTTGGTTGGGCGCTTGAGGCTGTATTCTTCGGCTGCTAGGACATCGGTCCATTTATCATTGAGCAAATTTTGATCAGCTTGAAGCTGCTGCTGCTTCTTTTTCAGGCTCCTTGCAGTGGCTATTAGCTGGCGCTTGAAGCGCTCCTGCTCAAGAGGTTCCTCAGGCACGATGAAATCATCCGTGCCGAGGCTCATCTCATCCTCGGAGAGCGGGAGATAACTTCCGTCCTCCGAGTCTTCGTGTGTGGCCTGTTTACCAGGGCTAACCTGCTCGTCTTCCTATTCATCTTGTTCATTAGCTGTTTCAACGGGGTCTTCGTTGTCTTTGACACCTTCTGGAGTGTAATCTTCTCATGTGCCGGTGTTGCTGTTTTTACTGGGGCGTGACTTAGAGCAGCGTTGCTGGCGCCGGCGCTTGGATTGTATTTCGGAATGTTTATCATCAGCTGGATTTTCCTTGTCATCGCCGCTGTTCTCCTTTGGTGCATCCACCATGTATACATCATACGAGGAAGTGGCCATCCGGCGTCCGGTGAACGGCGGGTTCTGGGCTTCTTCTTCTCCGGTATCGTCATCCATACCATCGATGTCCTCAGAGTCGTAATCAAGTGTGTTGGTTAAATCCTCGACCGTGGCTATGAAGTGGGTGGCGGGTGGGGAGCAAAATTCTCCATCGTCAGCCCCTAGTTCGAACCGGATATAGTTCGGCTATGAGTCCTCCACCAAGGACAAGTTCTTTAATGAGTTTAGCATGTTGCTCAAAGGCGAGTGCTGGAACATGTCTGCGGCGCTGAATTCGAAGATCGATAAAGGATCAAGTTCGGCGTCCGCGGTCTCACATGGTTTGGAACTTACGGCTGAAAACGAGTCCGGAGTTCCGGTGGCATAGGTATCGTGTGAGATCAAGTCTATGTGCGGCTCCAACGCCGTGGAATCTGTGGCCTCTGTGGTGGGGTTGATCCTCCCGTCCTTGGATGGTGTAGTCTGCTCTGGATCTAGGGCCAGAGCGGTTATGGGAGCTGTCTCCTGGATGTAATCCGATGACAGATTTAGGTCATGTCCCTCGGGGTGACCAAGAGTGGTAGCCGCGGTCTCGAATCCAACAAAGATCAAGTCTCCACGGATGTCCACAACGTAGTTCAAGCTCCTAAATATGACCTGATGGCCAGGGACGTAGCTTTCGATCTGCTCCAGATGGCCAAGCGAGTTGGCCCGCAGAGCGAAGCGGCCGAAACGAAGATCTATTTGGGGAGAAAGACTCCCCCTTGGGCAGCATCATTGTAGATGGTTGGAGGAGCCACTGAACCTCTTGATGACGGCACAGTGGAACTCTCAATGAAAGCACCAATGTCGGTGTCAAAACCGGCGGATCTCGGGTAGGGGGTCCCGAACTGTGCGTCTAAGGTCGATGGTAACAGGAGACAGGGGACACAATGTTTTACCCAGGTTCGGGCCATCTTTATGGAGTTAATACCCTACGTCCTGCTTGATTGATCTTGATGAATATGAGTATTACAAGAGTTGATCTAACATGAGATCATATTGGCTAAACCCTAGAGGTCTAGCTTGTATGGCTATGATAATGTCTCTCCTTCGGACTAAGTCCTCCGGTTTATATAGACACCGGGAGGATCTAGGGTCACACAAGGTCGGTTATAAAGAAAGGAATCTACATATTTAGTCACCAAGATTGCCTTCCACGCCAAGGAGAGTCCCATCCGGACACGGGTGCAGACTTTGGTCTTCGTATCTTCATAACCCATAAGTCCGGCCCATGGCTAACAGGCCGGACGCCCGAGGACCCCTTAGTCCAGGACTCCCTCAGTGCCCCCTCCACAGTTTACTCCTCCGGTCATAGCATCGTAGTGCTTAGGCGAGGCCCTGCGCGGATCACATCACCATCACCATCACCATGCCGTCGTGCTGACGAAACTATCCCTCGACCATCTACTGGATCAAGAGTTGGAGGGATGTCATCGAGCTGAACGTGTGCTGAACTCGAAGGTGCCGAACTTTTGGTACTTGATCTGTTGGACCGCGAAGACGTTTGACTACATCAACCGGATTAACCTAGCGCTTCCACTTTCAGTCTACGAGTGTACATGGACACACTCTCCCCCTCTCGTTGCTATCCATCTCCTAGATAGATCTTGCGTGATCATAGGAATTTTTTTGAAATTTCATGCTACGTTTCCCAGAAGTGGCATCCGAGCTAGGTTTCTGCATAGATGATATGCACAAGTAGAACACAAAGAGTTGTGGGCGATCATAGTCATACTGCTTACCACCAATGTCTTATTTTGATTCAGTGGTATTGTTGGATGAAGCGGCCCGGACCAACCTTACATGACCTCGTTCATGAAACTGGTTCCACCGACAGATATGCAACTTGTTTTGCATAAAGGTGGCCGGCGAGTCTCTATTTCTCCAACTGTAGTTAAATCAAATTTGACTACGGCTGGTCCTTGTTGAAGGTTAAAATAGCACACTTGACGAAAAACCGTTGTGGTTTTTATGCATCGGTAAGAATGGTTCTTACTAGAAGTCCGTAGCAGCCACGTAAAACTTGCAACAACAAAGTATAGGACGTCTAACTTGTTTTTGCAGGGCATGTTGTGATGTGATATGGTCAAGGCATGATGAGATATATTTTGATGTATGAGATGATCATGTTTTGTAAAATTTATCGGCAACTGGCAGGAGCCTTATGGTTGTTGCTTTATTGTATGAAATGCAATCGCCATCTAATTGCTTTACTTTATCACTATGCGTTAGCGATAGTCGTAGAAGCAATAGTTGGCGAGACGACAACGACGCTATGATGGAGATCAAAGGTGTCAAGCCGGTGACGATGGAGATCATGTCGGTGCTTTGGAGATGGAGATCAAAGGCACAAGATGATGATTGCCATATCATGTCACATATTTTGATTGCATGTGATGTTTATCTTTTAGGCATCTTATTTTTCTTAGTACGGTGGTAGCACTATAAGATGATCCCTCACTAAATTTCAAGGTATAAGTGTTCTCCCTAAGTATGCACCGTTGCGACAGTTCGTCGTGCCGAGACACCACGTGATGATCGGGTGTGATAAGCTCTATGTTCACATACAACAGGTGCAAGACAATTTTGCACGTGTCGAATACTTGGGTTAAACTTGACGTGCCTAGCATGTCCAGACATGCCCTCGAAACACTAAGACCGAAAGGTCGAACGTTAATCGTATTGTAGATATGATCAACATAGAGATGTTCACCATTGAAAACTACTCTATCTCATGTGATGATCGGACATGGTTTAGTTCATATGGATCACGTGATTAGTTAGATGACTCGAGGGATGTCTATCTAAGTGGGAGTTCTTAAGTAATATGATTAATTGAACTTGAATTTATCATGAACTTAGTCCTGATAGTTTTTGCATAACTATGTTGTGGATCAATGGCCCATGCTACCGTTCCCTTGAATTTTAATGTGTTCCTAGAGAAAGCTTAGTTGAAAGATGATGGTAGCAACTACATGGACTGGGTCCGTAACTTGAGGATTATCCTCATTGCTGCACAAAAGAATCATGTCCTTGATGCACCGCTAGGTACGAGGCCTGCTGCAGGAGCAACTCCTGACATTATGAACGTCTGGCAAGCTAAATCTGATGACTATTCGATAGTTCAGTGTGTCGTGCTTTATGGCTTAGAATCGAGACTTCAAAGATGTTTTGAACGTTGATGAGGACATGACTACCTTAGATACGACCAAAAATATTACATACATGCATATTTGTCAGGTGATTTCTAATGCAAACTATTCAATAATCTATTTATGTTATCCAGAATAAAAATACTTCACACACTTTTGTGTTTTGTCTAATTGCAGGTGTATGGGACATTTGTACAATCCACATATGAAGATAAGGGAAAAGGAGAAGTTTAGGTTGTGTTCAAAAAGTCCTCTCACGTCACTTTTGGGGCAAGAGAAGATAGAGTCCAAGTCTCTCACGTTCTGGATTCAGATTCGGACTGCACAGACATACCTGACTCAAAACACCAACAACTTTTTCATACGGACTTCGAATTGGGTGATTCCTTTTTTGTTGGAAACTAAATTTCGTGCTCTTTCCAACCCAATTGGATTCACCTTCAAATTCGTCCGGAGCGTTGAGTTACGGACGAAACAATCTAACGTTGCAGCAGAATCCGAGTCAAACTACAAGTCCAAAGGTGTTGCATCACATCCACTTGGGCCCATGAGCCTTGTACGACCTAGGGTTAGTTTTAGGCTGCCTTGGGACGTCCTCCCACCTCCTTGGCCGCCACCCCTTGCTCCTATATAAGTAGATACATCTAGTAGCTTTTTCCTTGGGATTTGTTTAGTTAAAAGTTAGCCATTGCAACTTCGTGTACTTCGTTTGTGTCCAACGACCAGACCAAGACCGCTTCCGGATCCCCACCATTATCAATACTTCATATATATTTGCAATATTCAGATTGCTTTATCATATTCTTGCTCGTTCTTCGATTGCTAGTAGGAATAGACCTTCGTGGTCAGGCTGACCGCGCTTCCAGCATCGTCAGTAACCTCAGGAGATTGGTTTAGCGATTGCTAAGGCGCAACGTCGTGCACGTTTGTAGTCGGATCGTCAAAGTCGTCTCCACCAAATCGATAGTTATCATCTCATCAAAAGATCGGGACCTTTGCTGAACGTCATGGAGAATATGAGATGTTCCAGGAGTTGAAGTAAATATTTCAAGAAGATGCCGGAGTTGAGAGATATGTAGTCTCCAACAACTTCTATTGCTGCAATTAATTCAATGGGTGCACTCAAAATGATTAAACATTGGTTCTTTTGCATCAACAGTTAATTCAATGGGTGCACTCAAAATTGTTGATATTTTAGTTGTTTGATCACATGACGCATTCATGACAGTAAAAAGAGTCTCTAAAATAGGTGGTGTGCTCAAATCAACAGGTAACTCAACACATGATGCATGCAAGTTAACTAGGCATGCTTCATTCTCATGTGAAGTTATATCATCAGACCTTTACTGTTACCTCGCAAAGATGTAGCTGATGTAGGTACGGACATTGACAATGTACCATACTCTTGAGATGATATCGCGCTCACAATCCGAGGTGGGGCTGCTCTAGTAGGTGCAATAGTGGAGTAACCAACCGGCGGTGGTGAGCATGAACTGAAATAGTAGTTGTTGTAGTCACCCAATGCATCCTCCTGTATCTGTCTCTCAAAGGTACAAGCACGGACATACATACCAGTAATGCAACGAGGAATATACTGAAATCTTGCATGAATATCATGGTTCAAACCACCAAAAAATCTATTCATTGTATCATCCTCAGATTCTTCTATGTCACAATGATGCATATAAGATTTGAACTCTTGGTAGTAAGCATGAACAGTGTTACTGCCTTGTTTTAATTGCTCCAATTTGCGATGCAATTCACGATGATAGTAAGGAGGAAAAAATTGTTGTCTCACTACAGCTTTCAAAACTTTCCAAGTTGTGGGTTGGTTATCAATATTTTTCTTACAATGTACACTCCACCAAACAGAAGCAAAACCAGTAAATGCTCTAATGGTAGCTCGTACTCTCTCAAGTTTAGAAAAATCATGGTGACTAAAAACTTGTTCTACTTCAAGCTCCCAAGCTAGATAAATAGCAGGATTAAATCTACCCTCAAATGATGGTAAAGAGATAACCTGACCATATGCTTGTGTGTGTGGTCCCAACTCTCGTGATGGTGAAGATGTGTCCGTCGTCCAAGAACTTCTATCTCTGGAACCTGTCATTAAAGAATAATGTTCCTATGAACTACTAGGATGTGGTTGTAAAGTGCTCACAGTAAAGCAAATATCAATATCTTACAAGTTCTTACCATGCGGCAAGTGGTGAGAGGCAACCAGCGGTGTCAAATAACTCCGAAGATTGTGTAAAGCGATTGCCAGGGGAACGTGCGTATACACGGTGTAGAAATATGTGGAGCTGGGTTTGCTATATATGGTAGCAAAAGATTAGCAATAATCAATTCAGAGATGCAATGTTGAATAAACGCTCAACGACGGTACTGTGCTGGTCCTAGGCTAGACCAAACTAGAGGCGCGAGCCTAGAACACTAATGAGGTCACGTCGTAGCACAACTAGCATCAATAAAGGATATGAAGTAGCTCTGGACAGCAAGATATAAGTGAAGATCACAATAGCAGTAGACCTATTTAAAAGCTGATGTTGAGGTGCCAAATACTGAACTAGCTTCTGCAACTATTTAGATGCGGCTCGTCGCTAGCTTCCATTTGAGTACTCGCGGAGCCAAAACAGACTTCATATGAGGAAGTTATGCTTGTTTTACTGAATAGTGCACAAAACAGATTCCAATCCGAATTCAACTACGAGATTGAGTCTAGATAGATCCAAATTTTGTTTTTTTTCTCCTCTCTTTTTTTTCTCACACTTTTTTTCTTTTCCTTTTTTTTTCTCTGACTTTTTTTTTACTTTTTTTCTCTCTCGTTTTTTTTCTCTATCTTTTTTTCTCTCTCCCTCTTTCCAAAACAAACTAGATAAGATGTAGATTGGATCAAGAGAAGATGGGAACGATCTCAACTATGATTATGACAATAAACGATGGGTAGCACGTGGAGGAAATTGATGGATGGGTGGTGGACAGCGGAAGGGATAACGATGCAGCGGCGACGTGACTAATGTGAACAGAACTCGGAACTCTAAACGACCTAGACACTAAGACCAGCAACTCGACACGACGATGCAACCGATAATTCAACTATGCAAGCAATGAAAAGAAAATTGCAAAGGCTCAGACTGGCTTGGACAAAGGATGAATAGATCTAACTTTTTTTGTGGCTTTTTCTTGGACAATAGGTAAGAAAAAAATCTAATCTAGGATAAACTGGAAATTCTCACCGAGCAACCTGAAAACTGATACCACTTGATAGAGGCGAAGGTCCCGATCTTTCGACGAGATGATAACTATCGATTTTGTGGAGACGACTTTGACGATCCGACTACAAACGTGCACGACGTTGCGCCTTAGCAATCGCTAAACCAATCTCCTGAGGTTACTGACGATGCTGGAAGCGCGGTCAGCCTGACCACGAAGGTCTATTCCTGCTAGCAATCGAAGAACGAGCAAGAATATGATAAAGCAATCTAAATATTGCAAATATATATGAAGTATTGATAATGGTGGGGATCCGGAAGCGGTCTTGGTCTGGTCGTTGGACACAAACGAAGTACATGAAGTTGCAATGGCTAACTTTTAACTAAACAAATCCCAAGGAAAAAGCTACTAGATGGATCTACTTATATAGGAGCAAGGGGTGGCGGCCAAGGAGGTGGGAGGACGTCCCAAGGCAGCCTAAAACTAACCCTAGGTCGTACAAGGCTCATGGGCCCAAGTGGAGGTGATGGAACACCTTTGGGCTTGTAGTTTGACTCGGATTCTGCTGCAACGTCAGATTGTTTCGTCCGTAAATAAACGCTCCGGACGAATTTGAAGGTGAATCCAATTGGGTTGGAAAGAGCACGAAATCTAGTTTCCAACAAAAAAAGAATCACCCAATTCGGAGTACGTATGAAAAAGTTGTTGGTGTTTTAAGTCAGGTATTTTTGTGCAGTCCGAATCTGAATCCAGAACGTGAGAGACTTGGACTCTATCTTCTCTTGGCCCAAAAGTGACCTGAGAGGACTTTTTGAACACAACCTAAACTTCTCCTTTTCCCTTATCTTCATATGTGGATTGTACAAATGTCCCATACACCTGCAATTAGACAAAACACAAAAGTGTGTGAAGTATTTTTTGTTCTGGATAACATAAATAGATTATTGAATAGTTTGCATTAGAAATCACCTGACAAATATGCATGTATGCAATATTTTTGGTCATATCTAAGGTATTCATGTCCTCATCAAGAATAGCAAGCAAGTTGCTGCTCCCGGGAAGAAGCCCAAGTCTGGACCTAAGCCTGAAACTGAATGCTTCTACTGCAAAGGGACTGGTCACTGGAAGCGGAACTGCCCCAAGTATTTGGCGGATAAGAAGGATGGCAAAGTGAAAGCTATATTTGATATACATGTTATTGATGTGTACCTTACTAATGCTTGTAGTAGTGCCTGGGTATTTCATACTAGTTCTGTTGCTCATATTTGCAACTTGAAACAGGGGCTACAGATTAAAAAAAGATTGGCTAAGGACGAGGTGACGAAGTGCGTCAGAAATGGTTCCAAGGTCGATGTGTTCGTCGTGAGCACACTACCTCTACATCTACCTTCGAGATTAGTTTTAGACCTAAATAATTGTTATTTGGTGCCAGCATTTAGCATGAACATTATATCTGGATCTTGTTGATGCGATACGGTTATTCATTTAAATCTAAGAATAATGGTTGTCTATTTATATGAGTAATATCTTTTATGGTCATGCACCCTTGATGAGTGGTCTATTTTTGTTGAATCTCGGTCGTGGTACTACACATATTCATAATATTGATGCCAAAAGATGCAAAGCTAATAATGATAGTGAAACTTATTTGTGGCATTGCAGTTTAGGTCATATTGGTGTAAAGCGCATGAAGAAACTCCATGCTGATGGGCTTTTGGAATCACTTGATTATGAATCACTTGATGCTTGCGAACCATGCCTCATGGGCAAGATGACTAAGACTCTGTTCTCCGATCCACTGACTTATTGTAAATAACACATACTGATGTATGCGGTCCGATGAGTGTTGAGGATCGCGGCGGGTATCATTATTTTCTGACCTTCACAGATGATTTAAGCAGATACGGGTATATCTACTTGATGAAACATAAGTCTAAAACATTTGAAAAGTTCAAAGAATTTCAAAGTGAAGTGGAAAATCATCGTAACAAGAAAATAAAGTTTTTACAATCTGATCATGGAGGCAGATATTTGAGTTACGAGTTTGGCCTTCATTTGAAACAATGTGGAATAGTTTCGCAACTCACTCCACCTAGAACACCACAGCGTAATGGTGCGTCTGAACGTCGTAACCGTACTCTATTAGATATGGTGTGATCTATGATGTCTCTTACCGATTTACCACTATCACTTTGGGGCTATGCATTAGAGACAGAGGCATTCACGTTAAATAGGGCACCATCTAAATCCGCTGAGACAACACTGTATGAACTTTGGTTTGGCAAGAAACCTAAGCTGACGTTTCTCAAAGTTTGAGGTTGCGATGCTTATGTGAAAAAGCTTCAGCCTGATAAGCTCGAACCCAAATCGGAGAACTGCATCTTCATAGGATACCAAAAAGAAACTGTTGGGTACATGAGGGAGTCCTGGAATAAGGGGTCCTCGGGCGTCCGACCTATTAGACGCGGGCCGGACTGATGGGATGTGAAGATACGAAGACCGAAGACTCTACCCTTGTCTGGATGGGACTCTCCTTAACGTGGAAGGCAAGCTTGGCGTCCAAATATGAAGATTCCTTTATCTGTAACCGACCTTATGTAACCCTAGATCCCTCCGGTGTCTATATAAACCGGAGGGCTAGGTCCGTAGAGATATATCCTCATAATCATAGTCAGACAGGCTAGACTTTTAGGGTTTAGCCATTACGATCTCATGGTAGATCAACTCTTAATACTCATATTCATCAAGATCAATCAAGCAGGAAGTAGGGTATTACCTCCATAGAGAGGGCCCGAACCTGGGTAAACATTGTGTCCCCTGTCTCCTGTTACCATCGACCTTAGACGCACAGTTCGGGACCCCCTACCCGAGATCCACCGGTTTTGACACCGACATTGGCGCTTTCATCGAGAGTTCCACTGTGTTGTCGTCAAAAGTTTTGATCGGTCCTTTAATCATCAACAACAATGCTGTCCAAGGGGAAGTCTTTCTCCCCAGATGGATCTTCGTGTTCGGCGGTTTCGCACTACGGGCCAACTCACTTGGCCATCTAGAGCAGATCGAAAGCTATGCCCCTGGCCATCAGGTCAAATTTGGAAGCTTGAACTACGTCGCAGATATCCGTGGAGACTTGATCTTCGACGGATTCGAGACCACGGCAGCCGCTCCCTGCCACCATGAAGAACATGATGTAAATCTGTCATCGGACCATACCCAGGAGATAGTACATGTAGCTGCTCTAGCCCTAGATCTGGAGCAGATCGCGCCATCTGAAGACGTGAAGCTCAACCCCGCCGCACACAGACCGAACTTCAAGTGACATCTGTGTCACCAGAACCATGGACCCGTCTCTGGCTACAGGTTCCGAACCTTGTGCATCCGCATACGTTGAGCTCGATCGATCATCGATCGTCGAATTCAACTCCGTGGACATCTTCTGGCACTCGCCTTTGGGCGACGTGTTAGACTCGTTAAGAGCATTATCCTTAGCGGGGGGCTCACAGTCGAATTATACCCGGTTTGAACTGGAGGCTGATGACGGAGAATTTCGCTTCCCACCCACCGCCCACTTCATAGCCACTGTCGAAGACTTAACCGACACGCTCGATTACGGCTCCGACGACATCGACGGTATGGATGATGATGCTGGAGAAGAAGAGTCCCAAAACACGCCGTTTACCGGACGCTGGACGGCCACTTCCTCGTATGACGTATACATGGTGGATGCACCAAAGGAGAATAGCGGCGATGACAAGGAAGATCCGGTTGAGGATAAACCTCCCGAGATACAACCGAAGCGTCGGCGTCAGCGGCGCCGCTCTTAGTCACACCGCAGCAAAGACAGCAACACCGGCACAGAAGAAGACAACACTCTGGACAATGCCGAAAACAATGAAGACCCCGTTCAGCCAACTTCCGAACAGGATGAATGGGAAGATGGGCAAGTTAGCCCAGTAAACAGGCCACGCACGAAGATTCGGAGGATAGTAATTATCTTCCGCTCTCCGAGGATGAGGCAAGCCTCGGCACCGAGGATTTTATCGTGCCCGAGGAACCTCTAGAACAGGAGCGCTTCAAGCGCCAGCTAATTTCCACTGCAAGGAGCCTGAAAAAGAAACAGCATCAGCTTCAAGCTGATCAAGATCTGCTCAACGATAGAGGGACTGATGTCCTGGCAGCCGAGGAGCACGGCCTCAAGCGACCACTCAAAAGTTACCCGAAGCGTAAATTGCTAGCTCGATTCGATGATGAGGCGTTAGAGCCCAGACTGTCAGTACACAATGCGGCTGACTGACCACCATGGGGTCAGGACAAAGCGGCAACACAAGCCGAACACCAGCCCGCCTTACCTCGCCGTAAAGGCAGAGACAAAACTGCTCAGGGATACACGTATGATCTCTGGCAGGGCCTGAAGAATAAAATAGGCCCAACCAGATCGATCTATGGATCACGGGGGCGTGCCTCGACGCGCGACAACGGCTATCAAGCCGAGCATGACAAGCCTAGTCATGCGCGGGCCGAAAACCGCAGACGGACTCCATCAGAGCTACTTCGCGATGTGGCCCGATACAGAGGCACCACACAACCTCTTTGCTTCACTGACGAAGTAATGGAGCATGAATTCCCAGAAGCGTTTAAACCCGTGAATACTGAATCATACGATGGAACAACTGATCCCGCGGTGTGGATTGAGGATTTTCTTCTCCATATCCATATGGCCTGCAAAGATGACCTCCACGCCATCAAATACCTTCCGTTAAAACTCAAAGGGCCAGCTTGGCACTAGTTAAACAGTCTACCCGAAAACTCTATTGGCAGCTGGGAACATTTGGAAGATGCCTTCCGCAACAACTTCCAAAGTACATATCTCCGGCCACCAGACACCGATGACTTAAGCCATATAGTTCAACAGCCCGGAGAGTCAGCCAGGAAATTCTTGACTAGGTTCCTAACTAAAAAGAACCAGCTCGTCGACTGTCCGGATGCCGAAGCCCTAGGGACCTTTATACACAGCATCCGCGATGAATGGCTCGCCCGCCAGCTCGGCCAAGAAAAGCTGAAGTCCATGGCAGCCCTCACGACACTCATGACCCGCTTTTGTGTGGGTGAAGATAGTTGGCTGGCCCGTAGCAAAAACAATGCAAGCAACGCTGGCACCTCTGAAGCCAGAAATAGCAACAACAAGTCCCGACGCAACAAACACAAGCGTCGAAACAAAAATGACAACACCGATGATACGGCGGTCAATGCCGGATTCAGTGGCTCTAAGTCCGGTCAGCGGAAGAAGCCGTTCAAAAAGAACAATTCGGGCTCATCTAGCTTGGACCGCATACTCGATCGCCCATGCCAGATCCATGGCACCCTAGACAAACCACCCAATCATACCAACAGAGATTGTTGGGTTTTTAAACAGGCCGGCGAGTTAAATGCCGAAAGCAAGGAGAAGGGATCGCAAAGCAAGGACAACGACGAGGAGCCCCGGCCACCGAACACAGGGGGGCAGAAGAAGTTTCCCCCTCAGGTCAAAACAGTAAACATGATATACGCTACCCACATCCCCAAGAGGGAGCACCAACACGCGCTCAGGGACGTCTACGCGATAGAGCCAGTCGCCCCAAAATTTAACTCATGGTCATCATGCCCGATCACTTTCGATCGTCGGGATCATCCGACCAGTATCCGTCACGGCGGTTCAGCCGCACTGGTCCTGGACCCAATCATTGATGGGTTCCACCTGACGCGAGTCCTGATGGACTGTGGCAGCAGTCTCAACCTGCTCTATCAGGATATAGCGCGCAAAATGGGCATTAATCCATCACGGATCAAGCCCACAAAGACTACCTTTAAAAGACTCATACCAGGTGTAGAGGCCCATTGTACGGGCTCAATCACACTAGAGGTTGTCTTCGGATCTCCGGACAACTTCCGAAGCGAGGAGTTAATCTTCGATATCGTCCCCTTTTGCAGCGGCTATCACACACTGCTTGGACGAACCACATTTGCTCGATTCAACGCGGTGCCACACTACGCTTACCCCAAGCTCAAGATGCCCAGACCATGCAACCTTTTGAGCACTGCGTTGGTTTTCCCTTGAAGAGGTAAGGGTGATGCAGTAGAGCCTTGCTGCCCCTACTGTCACTGGGAAAGGACACCGCCAGATTGAACCCAAAGCTAAGCACTTCTCCCATTGCAAGAAAGATCAATCTAGTAGGCCAAACCAAACTGATAATTCGAAGAGACTTGCAAAGATAACCAATCATACATAAAAGAATACAGAGAAGATTCAAATATTGTTCATAGATAAACTTGATCATAAACCCACAATTCATTGGTCTCAACAAACACACCGCAAAAGAAGATTACATCGAATAGATCTCCACAATAGAGGGGGAGAACTTTGTATTGAGATCCAAAAAGAGAGAAGAAGCCATCTAGATAATAACTATGGACCCGTAGGCCTGAAGTAAACTACTCACACTTCATCGGAGAGGCTATGGTGTTGATGTAGAAGCCCTCCGTGATCGATACCCCCTCCGGCGGAGCTCCGGAAAAGGCCCCAAGATGGGATCTCGTGAATACAGAAAGTTACAGCGGTGGAATTAGGGTTTTGACTCCGTATCTGGTAGTTTGGGGGTACGTAGGTATATATAGGAGGAAGGAGTACATCGGTGGAGCGACAAGGGCCCC